>NC_041394.2:243144367-243452700 GCF_900747795.2 Erpetoichthys calabaricus
TCAGCCCCAAGGGAGAAGTGGGAAATTAAAGTTACTAGAAGCTGCAGTGGTCTGGAAATACTCCATGGAAGACGTGGTGTGGCCCTCGAAACATTCCCAGGTCTGACATAAAAGGAAGCCTACTGCCACATATAGACGAGCCAGAGTCGGGAGGCAGCAGATATCACTCAGCAGAGGAGGAGGAAGAATTGTGCTTTATTGTTCATTTATTGTATTTGTGTGGCTTATATCTGGAGAGGTGATCCTTGGAAAGGTGCTTGGTGTGAATAAATACCTTGTATTTTATTCTAACATTTTATTCTACTGTGTCTGTGATTTGGGGCTCTCTGGTGCCTCCTTGTGGTTACACTATGACTTGTGACTGAATATTAAAGTAGGCATCTTTAAATATTATCTTGACAGCATTATTGAAAAGTATATGTGGACTAATGTATTTACATAAAAAAATGAACTATGGAGTACTACAAAAATAATACTGCAATGTGTTTGTCTTCCAGCTAAAAAAAAAAACTGATAAAACTATGAATGTGAATCTGAATTATTGCACTTCCTATGTAGTTATGTATTGCTGTAAATACCAGTGACTCAGCATGAACGCATTCAACTGTCAGAGCTAAGTAGGACATCATTTATTAACGTAAGTTTGCATATTGAGGTCCTGGACTACTCATGCAATGCCTCACTAGGTGCCATGCCAGTCTTCTGCTTGTTCCAAAATTAGTTTTGCACATTCCTATGTGCTAAATGATCAAGAGTGCATAAAAGCGTCATTACGAGGGACAACTGATCGAATGCGCATCATTTCATATACAGTAATTCTTATATATGTTTATTTTTGCCTTGTACCATGCAGCGTGTAATGCCTTTATTTTCATTATTAGCACCTACTGTATGTCCAATTATGGCAAAAGGTGTATTAATAAAAATACACATAGGTCTTCACTTCACAGGTAGTATTTTTGTAAAACAGCCAACACAAATACTGCTTTTGGGAAGAAGCAACCCTATACCAAAAAAGTATAGACATAAATGAAATTTTAATGTTTTTGATATTTTGATAACATAAAACTGTAAATTTATAGAATGTGGCAAAACAGATCAGCATTCTGAATATTTAGTTCAATTCAATTTGATTTTATTTTCCGAAAGAAATTTCAGCAGATTTTACAGAAAGATCGCAACATCACATGAAAACATATCAATAAAGAACACAACCATCAAACATAAACTTAGTACAAATAAATAAAATCTAGCAATGAGCATCATACTTGCAGTGAAGCATGAGATCAAACATATCAGACATAAAAATGAGCCATCATTTAGACTTGACTGATGCTTGATGCAAATGCTAACTGTGTAAGTGCTTAGGCTGACGGACAGGCTTCCCGACTGGGATGGAGGGCGATTCCTTGGAAGGATGGTGGGATTGGAGACACAACCCAGCCTGGGACGCCCTGCAATCTTAGTCCCAGTTGGAAGCAAAAAAAATTGGATGGACTAGGGGATGGTAGATGGCAGAAGCAAGTTATTCCCCCAGATAACAGGTGGCAGTGTTCCTCTAGGCTGATCCCAGTTGGGACCCCCACGGGGTGGCACGGAAATTGCAGTTCAGAAGTGCAGGCCTGTCGGGGTCCTTGGGTGCCACCAGAAGGTACTGCAAAAGGAAAACTGCCCTGGTTTCCATATAACACAGAAGTGCTCCGGACAACCAATGCAGTGACAACAGAAGCAATATTGGGTCCTGTTTAAAAGAAGCCCCCAGCCTCACCACAGGGGGTCAGAGTCAGGAGGCAGCAGGTGACCCTCACCAGAAAGGCGGAAGGAGCAGAAGAATCTTGTAGTTGTAACTGGGTACTTTGGCTGCGTTCACTGGAAAAGGTGTTTAATTTATTCAGAGTTGTGATGGGTGACATTGTGTCTGTGGCTCACTGGCGATTCCTTGTGGTTATACTGTTTATCTTTTGATTTAGGCCTGCGTATGTTTATTAAAATTAAACTTCTTACAACAGACTCTCACCACAATAAAAACAAATTAAAGTACATTAAGTTAAACAGAGCCATGCTAGATATATTAAGGTACATTCTAGCAATGGCCACATAACCTCTCATTTAGTCTCTCAAGATGCTATGAAAGGACACCACTAATTTAGAAAACAGCAGTTAATATGTCCGAAAGGGACATATACAGTAATCCCTCAGGTCACGACTGGCAGATGATTAATTCTTTGCTTGGCTTGCCCAATCTATACCAGAGGTCGAGCAGAGGAGGTGGTCTAGGAGTGTGTTTGGTGAAGTGTAGCACTAGGCCATTAGTTAAGTCAAGTTGAAAGGACAGATAGAGATCTCAGGCAAGCGTAAGCAGGTCCAAGGTGTGGCAGGTTAATTACAATTTTCTCTTTTGTACTTTGCGTTAAACTCACTGTTTAACCATTCCTGTGTTTCTATTTCATTTAGTAAACATATGCTTTTTGAACATCTTCTAAGTTCAAGGATGTCATAAGAACGCTGTCCAGCTTCCACAATATAAATACATATACTCCGTATTGCATATTTTGATCATTTGTGCTGTGTTCTGTGCCCTGGTGCAGCTTCAGCCACCTCAGTTACAGGAAAACACTCTTTTACACAGTGTTCTAATGCTAATGACTGTGTAACACTCTTCTAAACAGCATTCAGTGCTAAAGAAACACATTCTCAGGATGGCAATTCTCAGTTCAGTAGCTGCCATACCACGTAAAGCAGTTATTGTATGTTATTACGAGTCTTTAAAGCCAGTGTCACTCACCTATTTTGTTCCGTTTATCTTTTTTCCTGTGCTGACTCCCTCTGACTCAGCCTCTGGCCAGCCAGGTATGTCCAGCAGTTTGTGTAGTTTTATATTCGACAAAGTCCTTCTCACAACAGCAGTGGACAAAAACAGTACCTGTTCTTCCATAGGATGGGTGGACTTCCTCAAAGGTATGTCTTTCAGGGTATCAAACTATGCATAGAAGTTATTTAGAATGTCTGGAAGAAAGGTATCATTACAGCAGACAAGTGGTGTGCTCTTATAGCCTATGATGGCTTGGATTCCCTGCCACATGAGCCATGTGTCTCTGGTGTCCTGATAGTGGATGTGTTTTTTCTTGCCATATTTTCGCTTAGCTGCTTCGATGCCCAAAGATAGGTTTGCCCTCGCTGTCCTGTCAACTGATCTAAAGCCTGCATTACATGTTTTTAACAGTGCATGTACCTCCAATATCACCTATGGTTTCTGATTTGGACATTTGGACATGTTTTGATGGTCTTAGAGACACTGGCTAGACAGAGGAAGCAAGCTAGGAAAGATGTGCAGCAGGTTAGGGTGATAAAGAATAAAGATGGAAACATACTCACAAGCGAGAAGAGTGTATTGAGCAGACAGAAAGAGTACTTTGAGTGGCTGATGAATGAAGAGAACGAGACAGAGAAGAGGTTGGATAATATGGAGATAGTGAATCAGGAAGTGAAATGGATTAGCAAGGAGGAAGCGAGGACAGCTATGAAGAGGATGAACAATGGAAAACCCGTTGGTCCAGATGACATACCTATGGAAGCATGGAGGTGTTTAGGAGAGATGACAGTGGAGTTTTTAACCAAATTGTTTAATGGAATCTTGGAAAGTGAGAGGATGCCTGAGGAGTGGAGAAGAAGTGTACTGGTGCCGATATTTAAGAATAAGGGGGATGCGCAGGACTGTTGTAACTACAAAGGGATAAAATTGATGAGCCACAGCATGAAGTTATGGGAAAGAGTAGTGGAAGCTCAGTTAAGAAGGGAGGTGATGATTAGTGAGCAGCAGTATGGTTTCATGCCAAGAAAGAGCACCACATATGAAATGTTTGCTCTGAGGGTGTTAATGGAGAAGTATAGAGAAGGCCAGAAGGAGTTGCATTGCGTCTTTGTGGACCTGGAGAAAGCATATGACAGGGTGCCTCGAGAGGATGTAAGAGTTGTACAGGATATGCACGAGGGAAGTGTGACTGTGGTGAGGTCTGCAGTAGGAGTGACGGAAGCATTCAAGTTGGAGGTGGGATTACATCAGGGATCGGCTCTGAGCCCTTTCTTATTTGCAATGGTGATGGACAGGTTGACAGATGAGATTAGACATGAGTCTCTGTGGACTATGATGTTTGCTGATGACATTGTGATCTGTAGCGATAGTAGGGAGCAGGTTGAGGAGACCCTGGAGAGGTGGAGATATGCTCTAGAGAGGAGAGGAATGAAGGTCAGTAGGAACAAGACAGAATGCATGTGTGTGAATGAGAGGGAGGTCAGTGGAACGGTGAGGATGCAAGGAGTAGAGTTGGAGAAGGTGGATGAGTTTAAATACTTGGGATCAACAGTACAGAGTAATGGGAATTGTGGAAGAGAGGTGAAAATGAGAGTGCAGGCAGGGTGGAATGGGTGGAGAAGAGTGTCAGGAGTAATTTGTGACAGACGGATATCAGCAAGAGTGAAAGGGAAGGTCTACAGGACGGTAGTGAGACCAGCTATGTTATATGGGTTGGAGACGGTGGCACTGACCAGAAAGCAGGAGACAGAGCTGGAGGTAGAAGAGTTAAAGATGCTAAGATTTGCATTGGATGTGACAAGGATGGATAGGATTAGAAATTAGGACATTAGAGGGTCAGCTCAAGTTGGACGGGTGGGAGACAAAGTCAGAGAGACGAGATTGCATTGGTTTGGACATGTGCAGAGGAGAGATGCTGAGTATATTGGGAGAAGGATGTTAAGGATAGAGCTGCCAGGCAAGAGAAAAAGAGGAAGGCCTAAGAGAAGGTTTATGGATGTGGTGAGAGAGGACATGCAGTTGAGTGTAACAGAACAAGATGCAGAGGACAGAAAGAAATGGAAGAAGAAAGAAATGGAAGAAGATGATCCGCTGTGGCAACCCCTAACGGGAGCAGCTGAAAGAAGAAGAAGAAGAAGAAGAAAGAAGAGACAATCACATCATCAATGCACTTGTTAATGTGAGGCCTAATTTGTTTAAGAGTTGGTTTAGACCGTTTAAGCAGTATTCTGAATGCAGGCAGTTGCATGATGGGAATATGTTCAGAAAAACTGAGATGTGGGTGGGGTGCAGCTTTGTAAGCCTCGTGAGAGTTTGCAAACAGAAGGTCTAGTTTGTTCTCTGTCCTGGTGGGAAAGTTCAGGTGCTGATTAAAGTTGGGGAGAAAAGTCAACAAGCTCATGTGTTTAAAATCTCCAGCCACAAAAGAAAATATACAGGGATGCACAGTTTACAGCTGTGTAACCATTCCGTAAAGTACACGTAATTGGCTTGAAAAAAATAATGGTAAACTCCCATGGCAAGTAAAAAGGATGACACTTTACAGTTAGACACTCCAGCACTGTAGAACATTGGCTTGCTTCTACTGCAGTGGTTTTTTAATCATTCCTTGTTCACATAAACACACAGACCGCCACTGTGCACCTTACTGGTTGATTAAGCAACTCTGTCCACTTGGAAAGTGGTTAGTCAATCCAATTGAATGGCTCTCTCAGGGATGCTATTATGGAGTCACGTTTCAGTAAAGATAACAATGGAATAGGCCCTCATCTCTCACTGGCTTAGCTGTTGACATCTGAAGTTATCCTGTGAGCGAACATGTGAAAGCATAATAGATGGGAGTCCCGGCTGATTGTATTTTTTTCTATCCTGATGTGGACACCAGCTTGTTAACCTTGCTCCTGCTTCTGCTCACCTTATTAATGGCTATCAGCTATCATTTTATAGTCGATTCATGTGAAGCTGTGTTATGGCAGCCGGATCTTCGTAGAATGCCAGGGCTGCTCAACTGCTCCCTTAATACTGAGGTAATGTTGTATGCGCAGCAGTGATCACTGATGTAAATCACTAGCGTCAGTAGGTTTTCTGCATAATATATTGTAATGTGTGAGATGGTGTCTTGCACCCCAAAACAGGAGGCTGAGTCTCAGTACTTTAGCAAAACCAACTTTATTCAGCTTGAAACAGGAACAGCGTGGTTATTTATTGTAGCGGAATCTACCATTCTACAATACAGAGACGCAGAAAACGGGCAGGGTCGTAGCCAGGTTAGTGGCCAAGTAATACTGTTTCCTGAATTTATAATGATCTTTATAATGAACTTATAGCACAACTGCAATCGACTCGGGTCTGCTTTAGCTGCGAGCCACTACAGCATTGGGAGCCCGTGGTTGCCCCAGCAACTGATAAACTGTCATCCGCAGACAAGGTGATCGTGCTTCGGGATGCTCTTTGGTGTGTTGTCCCATTTGGAGGAGTCCCAAAAGAGTTCAGAGACCTTACAATATGCAGCACAATACACACGTGAAGCAACATTTTTAACACAATTTGCACGGAATTTGTCTGATCCAGAAGAACCACTGTGTTTGCACACGCCACCAGAAAAAAAGATCTAAAAGAAAATGTGATTCATCAGACCAGGCTACCTTCTTCTACCACTGCTCCATGATCTACCGTATATACTCACTTATAAGTCGGGTCTTGAAACCCGAAATACTGATCATAAAGTCAGACCCTGACTTATACGCCTGTTCAAAAATGTGACACATTGTTTTTTTACATCTTCTTGCTTCATCTAATCTCACACCAGTTTCTCAGACATGTCAAATTTTGTTGCAGCAGCGCAGTTACCAATTTCTTTTGCCACTTCAACGACTTTTAATTTAAAACCAGCTTCATATTTTCTTTTGATCGAACGCTCCACCATAGATAAGTGATGTTCTTACGATAAAGGTGTATGAGGGTGTGAGATACAAAAAACACTAAACAGTGCAAATGTCACATCGGAATAGGCACAATACATAGAAAAAAAGGCAGTGTGCTCCGTGGTTACTCTCTCAGGTGGGCGTTAGCATATCAATCTCTTTGATCAATAGCGGGAGTTTTCCACATTCGGCTTATACGACTGACATAAAATACAAAAAATTATACGGTAAAATCAAGCCCCAACTTATCCACGGGAGAGCTTAAATGCGAGTATATATGGTAGTTGTGACATTAATGTGTCCATTATAGGCACTACACAGCCCCAGACACCACAAGCTGAGATGCACTGTGTGTTATGACAAATTTTGCTCATGCCCAGCTTTACATTTTTCAGCAATTTGTGCTACTGTAGATATTTTGTGGAATCGAACCATTTGGGCTAGCCTTCACCCTGCACATTCATGAATAAGACTTGAGTGCCCATTACCCTGACACTGGTTCACCAGTTGTCATTCCTTGCACCACTTTTGGTAGGTACTAACTACTGCATACTTCCAACACTTCACCTTCTAAAACTGACTGACTGTTCATTTGCTGCCTAATATATCCCACCCCTCGACAAATGCCATTGTAACGAGATAATCAATGTTATTCACTTCACCTGTCAGTGGTTTTAATGTTGTGGCAGATGGAAAAATAGCATATTCAGAAAAAATGATGAAGATGCGAAGAACATGCAAACTCTATACACACCGTGAACAGCCTGACATTCAAGCCCAGGCTACTGGACCTATGGACCTTGACAAATAAATAATGCTGGCTTGCGTAATACACTTTCAAATGCACCTTGGTAATTTAAGAATGTAACTGGGGTGGCGCAAGGATGTTATGATTTTAAAATGACAGAACAAATGGTTGGATTGATTTAGAAAAGAACTAAAGTATTCAAAAAAGTAATTAACTAATACAGTTTATTTAGCTTGTCTTATATACTCATTTGACATGTTTAATATTACCGACTGATGTAATGTTTAACGACGGGTTCTCCACTATTGTCCATATTTTCTGGCATTCTTATAGTTCTCGGTGGTGCAAAAAATATGTACTTCACCTTACCAGTAGATTGACATTTATTAAAATACTTTAAAATAATGTTACGAGAAGAATATGTGGAATATTAAACTTAATACAAAATCTTCTTTGCATCTCTGTTACGGATATGGATTCAGTGTAGGCCATAAAGCTGAACACGCAATGAGGCATTGACAAGTGGAAACTATATTTAGTCTACAACATTGGCGCACCGTTATATACACCCCCTTCGGTTTTCACTCAAAGACCCTCAAAACACCCTGAAAATTGTCACAGCCTTACACCACACCCATTACTTATCAGCTTATTGTTGTATCACTCCGCCTGACTCTGTCCTACAATGGACACTTCTCATATAAAGTCTTGAAACATAGTATTAATTGCATCCACACAGTCCTCCCTTTCAAGACCACTTAAGGCACGGTTTAATTTGAATATTGTCATGTCTTGACATTTTTGGAACAGCACAAATGTAGGTGATAATCCTTCTCTCTTAGCTTGCTCTGCTACAGCCTCGCAGTTCTGATTCGTTCCATTCGTAAGCACTTCTAAAAGTCCCTTCCAATGCCTTCCAAGGGGATGCTCAAAATCTAAAAAGGCACAAAGTTTGTCAACTGTGTCTGCTTGTAACCACCTAATGCTGGCATCCCACATCAGGTTTTTAACAACAGTCAGGTCATGCCCTGAAATTAGGACATCACAGGGCTTTTCATCACACCCTGTTAATTTATTATAAAGGCGTGTATTACTTTTTTCAGCATCTAGGATTTCCTTCATGGTATAGACAGTAAAATCAGCATTAAATGTGCCCATATTGGCTTCTAGCTCCTTTGGGCTCAAATATAATTTTTTCCATTCATCTTTTGTTCCAAACCTCAGAAACAAACTCTCCACTTGAAAACAAATGGCTTCTAGTATGTCAAAGCATTGCTTGCGTGAGTCCTGTGGCTCACAGTTATGGCTTCTGTATCCTCTAACAACTATATTAATGCAGTGGCGACCTTTTGGCACTTGCACAAGGACCTCTGTGTCATGTATGCATTTTATTCCATTGGACCAAAGTACAAATTTCTCTTCGACTGTGCCATCTTGTCTGAGCTGTGTAAAACATTTCATTAATTTCATTTGAAGCCGGGCAAAAAACACATGAGAAATTAGTCCGTTTTCTTTTTTCCAGGTGTAAGATATCCCATAATAAACATTAAAACATTCATGTTTGGTCCATATGTTTCTTGGCATCTGTTCCTTTAGCCAAGCTGGTACAATATAATTTTCTCCATTTTCACTATAAAGTAACTCCAAGACTTCAAGAACCTTCAAAATTGTAGCTGCAGAGCCTTCTACATTTAAAATGGCCACTATTTCACTTGCCGTCCATGTCTCCTTAGCACATGGTAATTTTCCAAGCCCAAAGCTGCCAAACTTGCCAAATATATCTTGACATAACCACTGGATATCCAAGATTATAAGGCCACTGTCCTCCTCAGATGCATAAGACTCAATAGCAAAATCAGGAAAAAAAAGTAACTAAAAACAATAAAAATATAATTAAATTGGGCAGCAGTTCAATATAGTTATACACATTTAAACAATATACTTTGATTGCCCAATAAGCAGCTTTAAAAACTTTAAGCATAAATATACAGAATTCATTTAAATAAGTTAATCTTCTCATTATCCATAATTATCTAGACAGAAACTGCTAAAAGCCTGCCTGGCATCCTAGAACTTCTTGAATTCCATCCCCCTGCACCATTTTTATCAAAAGCTTTCTTCTGGATAAATAATTTAAACCTATAACGGTAAGATTCACATATTTAAATATTTTCTTTCCCCATGCAGTATTATTCACTAGTTAGAAAATGAAATTACATAGGAGTAATTATTTCATACACTCTCATGGTAGTATTTTGCATATTGTATGTTTTGACTTCTCACTATATTAATAGATAAAATGGTGTTCTTCCCTGCATTACATTCTACCCTGTAATTGTATAATGTGCTTTTATTTGTGTATGCAAATTGACCAAGCCAGTTTAGAGTTAACAATAAACTGACCTCTAAACCAAACACCTGGAATTGAAGACAAACTGTAGTTCCTTTAGAAAACATATGCAGACAATTGTCTGCAAACTCCACATTGGCAGTCATCATGCCAGGATTTGAACTTATGTTTCCTGTAGGATAAAGGCAACACTGCTATCTACTTTGTTATTCATTCTGCAGTATAATTATAGTCAAAAACTATACTGTTCATCTTCATACTGTTCATGTTCAGGGTGATGAATACAGAAAAATAAAATCACCTCAGAAATGTTGTGAAGATATTCTATAGTTGTTTTCAGGGTTTCACAGCTAACATCTTCTGACAAATTCTTTTTAACGGATAAAATAAAATCTTTCCAGAACAAGAATTTAACCTGGAAAATAAAATGCATTTCATTTTGAATGAGTTAAAAAAATTATCAAAATGATTAGCAGTTTTTTTTTCTACTGCATTGCAATTATGTTTTATTAAAAATGGATCTGTTTACCACCTCTTATCAATAATATAGATAGATAGATAGATAGATAGATAGATAGATAGATAGATAGATAGATAGATAGATAGATAGATAGATAGATAGATAGATAGATAGATAGATTCAGAAAGTATTCAGATCCTATTCACTTTCTGCACATTTTATTGTGCTGTAGATTTAATTTTAAATTGATGAATTTACCATTTTACCCTTCAATCCATAATAAATAACATGTAATGACAAAGTTAAAGCATGTTTTCAGAGGGGTTTGCAAACTTATTACAAATTGAAATCTTTCATTCATACTAGGCCTGCTCACTTTAGTGTCCTGTGCTATGCGCCATCTACTTCGCGTCTTTGCTGCGCATGGTGCCCCCTCTTAAACAGTGATACAATGGGAAACAAATACATTTTCTTTTTACCTCCTCTTTGCTCGATCTGCTGCTGGCTTGCTGCTACTGCCGTGCCACGTGATCTGCATCTTGCATGGCACTACGAACATTTAAAAGCCTGTACAGCAGCTGTCCTTTTGTCTCACTGCTTTGTCTTTTCTCCCCCAGACATCCTCTGCTCTTGTTGGGGGTCCCGCTCCCAAGACAGGTCCCTATGAAGAAGAAGATTTTCTATTCTTTTAATTGAGAGACAGAACTCTCCCCTCCGACTACACACGGAGTCTCCTGAAAGAGACTTATGTTTGTTTGAATTGTTTGAATAATGTTTCAGTCTCTAAAATCTCCTGTGTATCTGTGCAACTTTGTGGTCCAAGCGTGACAGCGTATGTGGATTTCACTTTCACCAAACAACAAATCTTTTAATTCTTGCGGATAGGCCTCTTCATTGGGAAGAAACACTACTTTTCCCTGATGGCAACACGAATTAGACAATCTACAAGTCTCCGACTTAAAGTTTAAATCCGAACAATATATTCGATCTCTTTTCACTGTTCTGTTATTTCACTGAGTAATAATTTCCATTTGTTTGTGCTAATGTGATCTTTACTATCATTTTTTTGAGACTTTCAAATTTTAGTACTTTCATCATCTCTATCCTGGTCTGCATGTATATCGCGCCAAAGTTTTTGAATTCTTCATGACATTCTACTTTGTCATCTACTCTTTGTCATTTATTTCCGGCCCCGGGCGCGGTTAAATCTCTTGGCACAAAGTCTCATCTAGCGGGACATGAAAGTATCTCTCTGCAAAAGTCATGTCTCGTCCCAGGATTTTTTTATTATAATAGAGAGATAAGTATTCAGACCCATAGTTCAGCACTTTGTAGATGCCCTTTTGGCAGCTATTACAGCTTTGCATCTTCTTGGTTAAGTCTCTACAAGCAGTGCACACCTGGATTTGGGTAGTTTACCCCATTCTACCCAGCAGATCCTCCCAAGCCCCATTAAATTGGATGGACATTGCCATGTTCAGGTCTCTTCAAAGATGTTCTGTGGGGTTTAAATCTAGGCTTGGGCTGGGTGATTCGAGGACAGTCAGAGACATGTCCCAAGGCCAATCCAGCGTTGTCTTGACTGCATGTTTCGGGTCATTATAGTGCAAAAAAGATGAACTGTCACCTCTTTCTGAGGCGGGATGCACTCAGGAGCAGATTTTTGTCAAGGGATTGCCTGTATTATTCTGTATTAATATTTCCCTCAATTTTGACCTGTTTCTCTGCATTTGGCTGAGAGAAGCACCCCTATGATGCTGCCACCACCATGCATGTTTTAGGTAGTTTATGAGAAATTTCTTATCTTTGCCAAACATAGAGCTTGGAGTCCTAACCAAAAATCAAAGTACATCAACCTTGTCCTATCAGAGCAGAGAATCTTTTGCCTTTTGCGTTCAGAGCCCTTTAAATACCATTTGGCAAACTCCAAGCAAGCTGTCATATGCCTTTAACTTAAGAGTAGCTTCTGTCTAGCCACTCTACCACAAACACCTGATTGATGGGGTGACACCGAGACTGTCATCTTTCTGACAGGTTCTCCCATTTCAGTAGAAGGCTTTTGAAGCTCTAACAGAGTAAGCAATGGGCTCTTGGTCACCTCCCTAAGAAGGCCCTTTTTACCTGAGATGGTAAAATGAATTTAGGGATGCATGGCAGTGTTCTAACTTTAGGCTCCGGGGTTGGTATAAGTGTGTGGTGGTGTAGCTGAGTGGCACTAGGGTGTTGATGAGGACATTGGTTGGACATGCATGCACATATAGATGAATGTGGCTCAGTCTCATTCCTCAATTCCTCAGCCTCTGTCCTCACTCTGAGGTTTGTAATTAAAGCACCTGTGCCCACCAGAGTATAAGAGGACCCTGAGGAGGACAGAAAGAGATGTCAAACAGAGAACAAGAAAGGAATATGAGAAAGAAAGAACCAGAGCATAAAAAACAAAAGGAAGGAGAGGCAGGATTATGAGGTACTGCTACAGAGTGGAGTTAAATGGTTGGGAAATAGCCAAAGGTGGACAAAGAGGATGGAACTCACGGGGGCCAGGCTGAGTGCCCAAGAAGAAAGAGTGACCAACTGCTCTGAGTGACTTCCGCAGAATCCAAGGTATGGCTTCGGGAGAAGACAGCAGGGCTTGCTGGGTTCCACTGTTTTGATCAAGGAGTATTTATTTATTTATTACAAAATGCACCACACTTTTGCACACTGTTTGTATTTTATTAAATAAAATGCACTGAACATTTCTGAAGCACCTACTTTGCTGAGCTATGTGTCTTTATTACCCAGTGCACCATTTTTGTTTTACATCAATCAATGTCCTGGGTTCAAGGAGGGAACAAGGAGGTGGACAATCCGAGAATCACTCCTTGCTACCCAGTTTGGTTGGATGGCCAACTCTAGGAAGAAGCCTATTGGTTCTTCTGTTTCACAATTATTGAGCCCACTGTGCTCGTGGGAACACTCAAAGCTTTAGAAATGATTCTAGACCCTCGCCTTGATATATGCTTCACCACAATCTGATTTGGCAGTCTAGAGAGAGTTCCGTGGAGTTCATGCTTTGGTTTTTGTCCAGTAAAGTAATATCGAATTGTGGGACCTTATATAGACAGGTGTGTGCCTTTCTAAACAACGTCTAATCAGTTCAGTTTGCTACAGTTTTGACAAATTTCACAGTTTCTAGACATTTCAGATCTCTTTTTCTGATTTAATGACATTGATTCATATATAGTTAGTAAACTTGTGAAATTTGCAGATGGCACTAAAACTTGAGGAATGGCAGATACTAAGGAGGCAGCCGAAACAAATCAAAAAGAAGTGGATATGCTTCAGAACTGGGTGAACACTTGGAAAATGCAGTTTAATGTAGAAAAGTGTGAAGTGCTACATGTGGGCAAAAGGAATGTCAGTTATAAATACAAGATGGGAGAAACTGTCCTATAGGAAGCAACCTTTGAAAAGGATACAGGAGTTTATGTTGACACAACATTTTCATTGTCTAACCAATACGCAGAAGCATTTAAAAAGGCAAATAAAATGTTAGATTATTTAATAAAAACAGCTGAATATAAATGCAGGCACGTTATGCTCAAACTATATGCACTAGTGAGACAACATCTGGAGTTATGTGTGCAGTTCTGGTCACCACGCTACAAAATCTATATAACAGCACTTAAAGCTGTGTAGAGAAGAACAACCAAGTGCATCCCAGGACCTAAGAACATGTGCTACAGTGACAGCCTCAGAGAATTAAAAATGTTCAGTCTCAAGCAGAGGAGTATGTGTGGGGACCTAATCCAGGTCTTCAGAGTTCATTGATAAAGTAGATATAGCAGAATTCTTTCAATTTAAGGGTGACTCACACAATCAAAGCTATCAGTGGAATTAAGGGAAAGTGCATTTAGGATTGAAGCCAGGAAGCACTTCTTTGCACAGAGTTGTGGGAATCTGGAACAAACTAGTGAGACATGCAGTTGAAGCAAAAACCTTGACAATTTTTAAGAAGTATCTGGATGAGATATTGGGACAACTTAGCTATTCGCTAAACAAATGAGCTTGATAGATTGAGTTGTCTTCTCTTGTTTGTTCTTAATTAAAGAAAACAGGAAAACACCTAAGCACAGTTTGGATACTTACAGTATCCAATCACAGTCTGAATACTTATATAGATCAGAGATTTCAGTTTTTGATTTTTAAAAAATTTGTAATCCTTTCTGAAAACTAGTTTTCATGAGTTATTGAGTGTAAAAAATGGCAGATTTATTCATTTAAAAATAATAAAAAAATGCACAGAAAGTGAAGGGGTCTGAATATTTTCTGAATCCACGAAGATAAGAATCCACTTATTGATTGACAGATAGAGATACATGTCATTAAAGACAGAAAGAGAACCTTGCAAAAGCCTTATTACACTTTAAAAGTTTTCAAAGCCACCGATTCTCAAAATTACCCATTTAAAGTCAGTCACAACATAAAAATCATTGGTCATTAAACATGCTGCTGTTCTCGCTGAACAGTCTTTGTTTCTTAATTGAAGGTCCAGGAACCAAAGGTCACTTACATCACCATTATGTCTTATGATCTGTAGTTCATTCATCACTTCTTTGCATATTGAGGGCAGAGTGCTGTCCACAGACTATAATAAAATAAAAATTATAAAATAACTGTGCAATTCCCAATGTAGCTCAAGAAAAACACTAACAATAGACATGACATTTGAAATATCAAAGTTACAAAAGTGTGTGAATGGCATTTAGGCATAATATGGGTTGATTGTAAACTTCAAAATACACTTCGTAATTACTTTTTAGATCCCTCTAAATTATAAAAACAGTTTTTTACATTCAGTGTCTCAGAAGGCTGAAACCTAACCCATCACAAAGTATTGGAAGTTAGCAATTATTAGATGTGGGCTGCTAGTCTACCATTTGGTAAAAGCAAATGCATCCAAAATATTGTGATGAGCCTTGATAAAGGGTGCTATGTTAGAGCAATATTTAGGAACATCTCCTCACAGCTGCAGAGAAATAGGTTCCCCAGCTGAATCTTATGTGGTTTGGCAAATCTCCATTTGTCCTATATGGGCCTGTGCAAGAGTGTGTCCAGTGATGTACTAGCAGCCCATGCAGTGTGTCTTTTTGAATTGGTTTAAATGTTTCTGGGACAGGTTATTTTTCCATAAGCATCTTAAACAGAAAAAATTCAGAAGATTTCAAAACATAAAACATTTGCAGAAAATCACACATGGAGCCACACAAATTGAAATACAAACACATGTAAGGTAGGGATGGCAATAGGACTATTTGTAGCTTCAGGATGGGATTTACCACTGTAACTGTATAAACTGTCCGTAAAATATGTTAAAGAAAAAACTGCAAAAGAAAAATGCATTCCAAAAGTGCTGTTAGAAAAAATAAACTTGTATTATTAAAAACCAACTTTTCATATAAAAGTTTGGATAATTGATACTGACATTGCACCTGAAATCATACCATTCAAATAATATTAAAATAATAATATTCATTTCAGTATTTGTTTTTGATGTCTGCTATTCAATGAGAATATGGCTATTAACTAATCCATGTATGGAATTTTTCACTTTTTCAAATTTTCAATTTTTCTAAATCTCACTTATTTTGGAAACAATTAGACTTTATTACGTTTAATGAACAATCTATCCATTCCATTTTTTCTTTAGAGACTCATATAAACCTGCAGCTTATCATAGCACAAACCCCAGTTGGGTTACCAGTCCTCATATGAGACTTTTCTTGTGTATAATCAGTCAGACTGCATGTCATTGCTTTTTTGTTGATGAGATGCAAAGTGCCATTGGTAGGAAAGCCATTTGGAGCTAATTCTGTTTGTATCATTTCCCCTGGATGGCTCTCCACTGCCTATATGTATATATGAAATGCAAATATAAAAAAAAAATCATATAATAAAGTTTGAAATATAAAGCATACAAATTAAATGAATTGGCAGCAGAAAACACAGTGGTTAGCTGTTGTTTCACAGCAGTGCAATTCCAGGTTTTAATACAGTTATGGTTTGTATGGACTTTGAATGTTTTTCTTAGGTTTTCCACTCACATCCCAAACTATTGGGTATTAAGATAAAAATGGCATCTCTATATTAGTCCAGTGTGAGTGTATGTGTCCTGTGATAATCTGGCTCTTGCCCTGTGTCAGATACTGCCATGAAATGCAGATTAGAAAATGGATGACAAGAAAACCTTCAACTCAGTTGACCCAAAACAGTCAGCATTGGGTACAAGGTGGGTGCCAATACTGGATAAGATACCAGTTGATTGCCAGATGCATTCAGCCATATTCATGCACAGTGGGTTAATTCAGGCTCACTAATCAACATGCCTTTTTTTTGTTCTTTATTTCACCTTATACAATTTCTTGTATTAGGAATTTGTTAGTTTTCCTCATACCCCTTGGGGTCAGAGCGCAGGGTCAGCCATTGTACAGTGCCCCTGGAGCAATTACAGGTTAAGGGTCTTGCTCAAGGGCCCAGCAGAGTAGGATCTCTTTTGGCAGTGACGGGGATTCGAACCGGCAACCTTCTGGATACCAGCACAGATCCTTAGCCTCAGAGCCACCACTCCGCCTTGCATATCTTCTGGATGTAAAAGTAGAAAGGAGTGGCTAAGTAATATGGAGAGAACATGCCAAGGTCAGGCGTGAATTTAAACCCAGTGTCATGGAGCTATTAACAACTCTTGCACAACTTCTACTGTGGAAATTAAAAAAAAAAAATATTTACAATTTCTGATTCAAATTACCGTAATACAAAAAAATGGTCTTTACCTTCTGGAAAGTCTGCATACACTCCATTAGCTTTCCTCTGAGGGGCTGCACATCACTAGCAAATTTACAATTCATTTTGAAGTCTGTTGTATTGATGTCCAAGCAAGTTTGGGAATCCTTGATGTTTTGGTGAATTGACTTAAAAAGGTACTTGACTATAATAAAATCAAAAGTATACATTACCTTTAAATATTAGCCTTTAAATATTAAATATTTAGATTAGAAGAAGCCTTTCTAATATTAACATTGGTTTTCTTACCAACTTGTTCTTTGTTGTCCATTTCTAGTTTGTCATAGTGACTACCAATCAAGAACACTTTAGCTTTATTTATAATGTTGTTCCTGCAGACATCTAGGAAACGTAACCAGTACAAAACCTGGAACAAATAATGTATCAAAAGCTTGTTTTTCTATATGTGTACAAACATAATGTTACAGTGCAGAGCTATATGTCATTTTAAGCAATGACATGTTACAGTGCAGAACTACATGTTGGTTGAGAAAACACTATATCAAAATACACTAACTTTATACAGTAGATCAATCAGTAGTATACAACTGTGATAAATATAGCTTTAGCATTTTTCCCAGCTTAAAAATGGGAAAAATTAAAAGTCTTTCTAAATATGAATAATACTAAGAAATTAAGTCATGCATCTATTTCACATAGGATTTACTACTGCAATGTATTATTCACAGGTTGTTTAAACCATTCTATATACATTAAATTGGTGCAAGAATTTTTATTTGAACTAGAAATTACGACCGCATATCTTCAGTTCTTAAGTTGTTACTCTGGCTTCCAGTTAAGCTTGGGGTGGACTTCTATCTTACATATAAAGTCTTAAATTGCTAAGGCCATGTATCTGATCTTATCATTACTTACACACCAGAGTGTGCATTAAGATCTCAAGACTCTGTCCTACTAAACATTACAAAGATTAACAAAACAACAGCGGGAGGTCAAGCTTTTAGCTACAGAGCCAAAATTCTGTGGAATGATCTGCCCTTCAGTCTTAGCTTTTAAAGACACTTGGTGTAGGTCCCCAGGGGCCTCATGTACAAATGGTGTGTACACACAAAAATGTTGGGTACGCTTGTTTCCACATTCACATCGAGATGTATAAAAACTAGTGCTGGGCAGCGATTAAAATCACATATTGTCTGCCAATCACAACAATCACATTGTTATGTGCAAAATTCAATAATGAACTTAAAAGTAGTGTATTGCGTGTATTTGATTTGCAAACACTTTAAACAAATAAGGTGCTTTTTAACAGCAGTGTTCTCTTCACACAGTAGCAGTTAAAATACTTCTTGTAAATCTCAACTTAAACATTAATGTAATCGAATCAAATATAAAACCAAAGCTATTTGCCACTGCCAGGGCTTTAACATTTAATCTAGTTTGTTATAGAAAAACAACTTATCCAGAGCCATGACTGCAATATTATAACAGGCACCTTCCGAGCAATAGGAAGTTAACATTTCTAAGTCTGTTTTCTTTTTTATCTAAACAGATACCAGCAGAAACATTTTCTTTTATCAGGAAGCAGCACAAACAGTCTATGTTCAGTATCAACTCTCTGAGGGCTAATATTTTTTCGAAAAAATGTGGTTTCACACATAAATCAACATAAAACGTCTGTTGCTGCCTGTTGTGCCTGCTGTCAGCGCCAGTTTGCAGTTTGCGGCAGCAGCGGCTGTGTGGGGGGTTTCGACGGCCAACAGGAATGCACAGTAGGCTGGCTGCCAGGATGTCTTTGTGAGACAGGTGCACGGGGGTGGCAGTTGCAGTGAGACGCAATATGGTTTGTACCTCCTGTCATCGTAAGTGTCTGTCCTCCCAGGCAAATGTTGCCATAGATGCATCAGCTACACGAACATGTTCAGCACCATGATCAGCTGGGGGCCTATCAGCTGATGCCAGTACCTCAGTTTCTTTTTCGATCTACATCTCAAGATTACTTGCATCAAAATCATAGTCCGACAAAGTCCGATTCAGTGATAATACGAAAAAAGTCATCCACAGATTATTTTATTTTGAGCATTCACTTTGGTATCTCCCCACATGCTATTTTAGAAGCTGTTTGCTCTTCACTACTCATGCACGCGCAGAGAATCAAGGTCAAATCAACAAGGCTAACTTTCCTTCTAGCAAAAGCGTATTGAAAAGCTCTATAACAAGAAGATCACTGATCTCTATCAATCGCTAGCGAGACTGAGGCTTTCAAAATAATAATAATAATAACAAAAACTGCATTAACGGGCAATAAAATAATTGTTGGCATTAATAAGTTAATGCGTTAATGTGATAATAACGCATTAATTTTCCCAGCCCTAATAAAAACTAAACCTGCTGTAAAGCTACTCTCATTTCCCATGCATAGGCATATTTCTGCTTTTTTTTAAATGGGAGGCATCCAGCATCAAAGCAGAGCTACAGTTTCTATACAGATTCCTTTTCTGTTTCATATACTCATCCATGATCTGGTCTTTTTCAAATACACCAATATATATTACGTATTGTTTACAAATTTAAGGCACTTGATTGTAATAAATCTGTAATAATATAATGCTACACGGAATGGCCAAACTATTCCAGCTATCATAGCTGCTTTAGCTTTGTTAGAAGACATTGCAAATGGAAGAATTAGAAGAGAACGTGTATGTAGAGATCATACTTACTCCTTGTCCCATGATGATGACTGGTTTCTAATTCTGATTTAGATTTCTAAGAGCTACGCTCTTGGAGCATTATGCTATTAGAATACTAGAATGTATACTATTGTTATGATGAAATGCATTAAAGTACGTATATTACATTTTACAGATACATTTTAACTTTATTTAAATAATGTATACTGTTAATAATTAAACATGGGGGCATTATGGTGTGGCAGAAGGGCTGCTGCCTCGCAGTAAACTCTTGCTTTGAGTTTGCATGCTTTCCTGGATGGTTTCCTCTGCTTTCTTATTTTTCCTTCCAAAGGCGTGCAGGTTAGGGGATTTGGTGATGCTAAACTGACACTACTAGTGTGTGTGTGTGTGTGTGTGTGCGTGCGTGTGTGTGTGTGTGCTTGTATTCACCCTGCAAAGAGCTGGTGCCCCATCCTGGAACTGTTCTGGCCTTGAGATTGATGCTTGCTGAGACTGGGGCATGTGCATTAAATTTCACATTGATTGGGATTTATAAAGGGAAAGTACGTGGAACTTTGTTTACACACAGTTTTATGCATCTGAATTTTTTCCTAGTTTTCTCTATACGACATGTTTTAGTGTGAATTCTATGCAAGGTGTTATATTAAGTGACCCCAGGACTTAAACTGTTTCTGAATTTGTCTGTTTTAACTAATCTTGAAACCCAAAAAGTGGTTTATTTTCTTCAGAGATGCTGCTGACTGGAGTTTTTGTTTTCCTCTCTTCCGCTCTCAGCTGGCCATAATTCGACAATTAATTGATGGACAGATATTATTGGATTCCATTTATATTAGTCACTTTTGAAGTATTTTGTTTTCCAGTGTGTTTAAACAAATCTTTGTCTTTATGCATATACATTATATTATTAGTAATTTGTAAAGTTTGCATTTGTATTTTGTCTATAAATGTGTTACAGAGACCTGAGTCTGCACTTAGTGAAGAGTGATATACATTAAACTAAACAGAATTGAATATATCTAACATTTCTTACAATATAATTCTTCAAAAAACAATAATCTTAGACTCTACAAATTACTATGGGTATGTGAGAAACTAAAATATAGATTTTAAATATATTAAATTATATGTGAAATTTCCAGCTGTATTTTTAACATTTCCAGTGAGTTTGAAAAGCATTTCTTATTTTGCTATTGTGATTAAATTGGGTCACTACCTAATTACCTTATTGTATGTATCAAACTCAATTATGGGGTTATTTTTGTTTAAATTAATGAAAGTAATAAACACCATTTTCAGACATTTTAAATAAACAAGAACACACATAGTGTCAGATTATATTTCATGTAAAATTGGAGTGCAGAAATAGGATCTAATATCTTATTAAATAACAGAAATCTCCACACAACTTAAAGCTTATTCTCAAAGCCTGTCATAACAACAGTCTCCAACTGCTTAAAAGATAAGTTCAATATTTTTCAAGGCAAAGTCATTTCTTCACAAACATGGTATATATGCATTTGCCATATGAAATTGTGTTCAAAAGTTAAGCACTTTGTATAAATTAAAAAATATATATCTTGTCCACTCTGGTACTCTCCAATGGAGAATATGGGACACAAAGGAAAAACTAAACCAAATAAGTCCATTTCTCAAGCCAAGACAGTTGTCACATCATTGATCTGTGTCTTCCATGTTTCCGATGCACGTTTGTGACAACAAAGGGATCTGGCAAAAATCATTTTATCACAAATTACTGGCAATATTTTTCTTGTGGTAAAAATATGTTTCCTATTCGCTAGTATAAATTTTCAAGTAAGTCAGAAGTAAATCAAAATAAAACCAACCCCATGCCACTAACTGTAATGATTGTGATGTGGTCTTTTGAGAGAAAACCACCCACCCCGGCAGGGTGAAAGGTTTTTGCACAGGAGGACTAATAGCTGAATCTCATAACATTGGTGGTGTTTTATTTAAAAATGACATGTATGAACTATTTTACCATTTGTGTACAAGTGCAAAATACAGATCGATAACGCGATAACTATTTTGGCTTGAAATATGGATGTACTTGGTCAGTATTTAAGCTTTTCCTATGTGCTACACAGCCCCAAATATATACTAACTCTGACATAGACAGGCAGGACATAAGTTGTCACACAGCACTCCTTTATTTACAGCTGGGGAGTGCTTTTCTCTGCTCCCCACAGTACAGTACATAAAGAACAGTACAGTCCTCTTTTCCTTCTCTCTTCTCTCTGCCTCCACTCCTCTCCTGGCAAGCTTCGTCTACTTCCTCCCGACTCTGGCTCCTTGAATGGAGTGAGATGGCTCCTTTTATTCAGATCCTGGGAGTGTTCCATGTGGCTCATCAAGATTACCTGGAATCAGCCCCAGGTGTGGTAGAAGTCCACTATAGGTCTCCACAGCTCCCCCTGGTGACCACCACGGAACCCAGCAGGGCTGTACCAGACTTCAGCTCTCAGCATGCCCTGTGGGAATCCGTTGTGCCACAGCTATATATATATATATATATATATATATATCCATATTACTAACCGAGAATGGTAAACCGGAAGGCACGGACCCAGGTACACGGCGATGGACGCAGGAGACATAGTGCGCAGGCACCGACAGTGCATGTCTAATAAACCGCCAGCGAAGTGTGATCCACCGCGCACGAAGGAGTCACGGCCCAAAAACGAAAGAGCTCAACTGATGTGAATGAGAAATGAAGCAACAACGCGCCCATAGCTAACAACTAACGACACAGCCACACAAAAAAGAGGATTCTGCGCTGCAGCCCAGATTCAAACGGAAGAGGCTACGGAGGCCCCACAGGTCCACAAAGATAGTACGGAAGGTGCGGGAAAGTACAAAAGGCAAAGGCGACTACACAGCATAGTGAAACCCGACATAGTACGGAAGGCGCAGGCATCACCGCCATATTGTGAGTGGCACTACTGCGGAGTGAAGGCGCAGGCGTCACCGCCATATTGTGAGTGGCACTACTGCGGAGTGAAGGCGCAGGCGTCACCGCCATATTGTGAGTGGCACTACTGCGGAGTGAAGTTAGGAATAATGTGCTGCATGGGATTGTACAAACCGCTGAACGCTTTACACCGAATTCAAACACAATACAGCTCGACGATACAAAAACAAGCCCACCTGGATAAGATCAATGAACGCAGGCGCCTACAACGCGCGTCTGAACCTGCAGAAGCAAAGCAGGCACAGGTTCACAACGAACGAGCTCGACTGACGGATATACAACATGAGCCCGCCTGGATAAAATCAATGAACGCAGGTGCCTACAACGCGCGTCTGAAATGCCGCGGGCAAAGCGGGCACGGCTCCAAAACGAACGAGCTCGACTAATGTATTTCAGGATACCCAACGCCGGGGGTAGGCGAGCGAAGCGAGCAGGGGGCGGAGCCCCCTTGTATGTATATATATATATATATATATATATATATATATATATATATACTAGCAAAATACCCGCGCTTCGCAGCGGAGAAGTAGTGTGTTAAAGAGGTTATGTAAACATATATATAGATATACATATATACATATATATACATATCTACATATACACATATCTACATATACATATATATACATATACACATCAACATATATATATACATATATATATACAGTGGTGTGAAAAACTATTTGCCCCCTTCCTGATTTCTTATTCTTTTGCATGTTTGTCACACAAAATGTTTCTGATCATCAAACACAGTTAACCATTAGTCAAATATAACACAAGTAAACACAAAATGCAGTTTTTAAATGATGGTTTTTATTATTTAGGGAGAAAAATAAATCCAAACCTACATGGCCCTATGTGAAAAAGTAATTGCCCCCTTGTTAAAAAATAACCTAACTGTGGTGTATCACACCTGAGTTCAATTTCCGTAGCCACCCCCAGCCTGATTACTGCCACACCTGTTTCAATCAAGAAATCACTTAAATAGGAGCTGCCTGACACAGAGAAGTAGACCAAAAGCACCTCAAAAGCTAGACATCATGCCAAGATCCAAAGAAATTCAGGAACAAATGAGAACAGAAGTAATTGAGATCTATCAGTCTGGTAAAGGTTATAAAGCCATTTCTAAAGCTTTGGGACTCCAGCGAACCACAGTGAGAGCCATTATCCACAAATGGCAAAAACATGGAACAGTGGTGAACCTTCCCAGGAGTGGCCGGCCAACCAAAATTACCCCAAGAGCGCAGAGACGACTCATCCAAGAGGTCACAAAAGACCCCAGGACAACGTCTAAAGAAATGCAGGCCTCACTTGCCTCAATTAAGGTCAGTGTTCACGACTCCACCATAAGAAAGAGACTGGGCAAAAATGGCCTGCATGGCAGATTTCCAAGACGCAAACCACTGTTAAGCAAAAAAGAACATTAGGGCTCGTCTCAATTTTGCTAAGAAACATCTCAATGATTGCCAAGACTTTTGGGAAAATACCTTGTGGACTGATGAGACAAAAGTTGAACTTTTTGGAAGGCAAATGTCCCGTTACATCTGGCGTAAAAGGAAGACAGCATTTCAGAAAAAGAACATCATACCAACAGTAAAATATGGTGGTGGTAGTGTGATGGTCTGGGGTTGTTTTGCTGCTTCAGGACCTGGAAGGCTTGCTGTGATAGATAGAACCACGAATTCTACTGTCTACCAAAAAATCCTGAAGGAGAATGTCCGGCCATCTGTTCGTCAACTCAAGCTGAAGCGATCTTGGGTGCTGCAACAGGACAATGACCCAAAACACACCAGCAAATCCACCTCTGAATGGCTGAAGAAAAACAAAATGAAGACTTTGGAGTGGCCTAGTCAAAGTCCTGACCTGAATCCAATTGAGATGCTATGGCATGACCTTAAAAAAGGCGGTTCATGCTAGAAAACCCTCAAATAAAGCTGAATTACAACAATTTTGCAAAGATGAGTGGGCCAAAATTCCTCCAGAGCGCTGTGAAAGACTCATTGCAAGTTATCGCAAACGCTTGATTGCAGTTATTGCTGCTAAGGGTGGCCCAACCAGTTATTAGGTTCAGGGGGCAATTACTTTTTCACACAGGGCCATGTAGGTTTGGATTTTTTTTTCTCCCTAAATAATAAAAACCACCATTTACAAACTGCATTTTGTGTTTACTTGTGTTATATATGACTAATGGTTAAATGTGTTTGATGATCAGAAACATTTTGTGTGACAAACATGCAAAAGAATAAGAAATCAGGAAGGGGGCAAATAGTTTTTCACACCACTGTATATATACACACACACACACATATCAACATATATATACACATACATATACATACATACATGCACACACACATACACATATATACATATACACATACATACATAGTGCGTTGTAACACGGGCTGTGATTGTTACATGGGAGGGAGACGACAAATCACAGCTTCCCGCTTTCTAATCGGGCCTGTGATTGGTGCTGCAAGTTTAGCTTTACACCTGTTTTTAAGGCTTATTGACTGAAAGGGGCTTTCATGAAAAAAGTTAGGGCTTTGCTACAGGATACATGCTCCACAAGTTAAGGAAGTAAAAATAAAGGTATATATTTCTGTTTTATTTAAACCTTTTAAGTTTGTTTGCCGGCGGTATGGTGGCGCAGTGAAAGGTGCCAGTTAGGAGACCCGGGTTCGCTTCCTTGCGTGGAGTTTGAATGTTCTCCCCGTGTCTGTCTGGGTTTCCTCCGGGTACTCCGGTTTCCTCCCACAGTCCAAAGACATGCAGGTTAGGTGCATTGGCGATTCTAAATTGTCTGTGGTGTGTGGGTGTGTGTGGGTGTGTGCGCCCTGCGGTGGGCTGGCACCTTGCCCGGGGTTTGTTTCCTGCCTTGTGCCCTGTGTTGGCCGGGATTGGCTCCTGTATTTAGGATATAGCGGGTTGGATAATGGATGGATGGACATTTGTATGCATAGCCCCATTTGCCCATTTTTGTTTTTTTTCTTTCTTCAGTAATATTTCAGCAAACCCGGAGCTTGTCAGTTCAAATCCTGGTACTGACACCACTGTGTGACCCTGAGGAAGTCACTTCACCTGCCTGTGCTGCAAAAAACAAAAGTAATGTAACAAATTGTACCTCAGATGTTGTAAGTTGCTGGAATAAAGGCATAAGTCAAATAGATAAATATGTATTATACACATAGGAACTATTCATTTATTTTCAGTTAAGTCATCTGCAGCAAACCTTTATAAATGAGGGTTTCTCCTTTTTAGATAGTGCAAACTGTTTCTTCTTCATTGAGGTTTTCTCTTGGAGAGCTTTTTTCATTTCATTGAAAATTAAAGCAGCAGCTGCCAAAATATGTAGCTTTCTTATTAATTTTTCAACATTATATAAAATAACTTTATAAAGTAACATAAAAGGTTTAAATACTGGTTATCCTTTTGCACTAAAATATTACTAAAGAGATACAAAAAAAGTAAAATGCATATTTTGTTTTTCTTTAAGGAGATTAAATATTACTGAAGAAAGAAAAAAAAAACTAAAACAGCCAAATGGGGCTATGCATACGAACTTAAAAGGTTTAAATAAAACAGAAATATACACCTTTATTTTTACTTACTTAACTTGTGGAGGGTGTATCCTGTAGCAAAGCCCTAACTTTTTTCGTGAAAGCCCGTTTCAGTCAATAAGTCTTAAAAAGAGGTGTAAAGATATTGACAATAAGCTACGCAAACCCACCAAGACATGGAATCGTTTAAATCAAGGCGCGAGTCGAAAAACACCATCCCATACTATTAGTTAACGATTAACACATTTCTATATGTATTGTAAGCATACAATACAACTGATAATATGTTGCGCTTATTTATCTGGTGTACCGACATTTTTGCGCGTTTAACGGCTGAAATCCAACTTGGTTTGTGCCCTTCAGAATGAAAACTATTTGCATTTACCTTTTTAATAAAAGGCGAGCTTTTAAGTCTGAGAAATCACCCCGTAAATGCACACGTTTAATTGCACATGTGTTAATATGTATGCTTACACAGTATTAAAAGACACTCAACAATTAACGTCATTTACCTTCGTCCCCGCGTTTGAGTCGTGCTGTAAATCTCTTCCTTGTTTTCAGTTCACGTGATTACGTAGGAGGCGTGATGACGCGATACGTGACTCTGCCTCCTCCATTACAGTATATGAACAAAAAAGAGGTTCCAGTTATGACCATTACGTGTAGAATTTCGAAATGAAACCTGCCTAACTTTTGTAAGTAAGCTGTAAGGAATGCGCCTGCCAAATTTCAGCCTTCCACCTACACGGGAAGTTGGACAATTAGTGATGAGTGTGTCAGTCAGTCAGTCAGTCAGTGAGTGAGTGAGTCAGTGAGGGCTTTGCCTTTTATTAGTATAGATACCAAGTTTCTGAGGAAATAACGTTTGGCTTAAAAAATACAGAACTTATCTATTAATATGGTTTAGAGTTATAAGAGACTTGACACTACCTTTGCAGCAACAAGTGCATGGCAGAAACTAGTCCAGGACTGGATGCCAGTCAATCACCTTGTCATTTACATTACACACTCACTCACGCTCACCTGCATTCAACCTGGAAGGTACCTGGAAAAAACCTACAAAGGCAAGTTGAAATAATGTACTAACTCAACAGAGATAGCGACTGGATATGAGACACAATTCTAGGGTTAACCACTGTACCACCATCATGCTGCCTGCTCAATGAATTAAAAAAACAGAAATTGTGACTAATGGAAGACCGATACACCAACCAGAAAAGATATATTTTAAAGTCAGGATATATACAGGCGGCACGGTGGTGCAGTGGGTAGTGCTGCTGCCTCGCAGTTAGGAGACTCGGGTTTGTTTTCTGGGTCCTCCCTGCATGGAGTTTGTATGTTCTCCCTGTGTCTGCGTGGGTTTCCTCCACGTACTCCGGTTTCCTCTCAAAGTCCAAAGACATGCAGGTTAGGTGCATTGGCGATTCTAAATTGTCCCTAGTGTACGCTTGGTGTGTGGGTGTGTGTGTGCGTGCCCTACCCGGGGTTTGTTTCCTGCCTTGTACCCTGTGTTGGCTGGGATTGGCTCCAGCAGACCCCCGTGACCCTGTAGTTAGGATATAGTGGGTTGGATAATGGGTGGATGGATGGATATATACAACAAAACAATAAAACCCTGCCGCAATGTATGGGCATGCTTTGACAGGCTTTGGAATATTCAAGCAGCAATCAAGACATCTTTCTTCCCTAAGCTGATACATGTAGAAGTGAAAGAGTGAAAAACTGCTTGCTCTTGGCCAAACTAGGATATTGATACTAAATCCATGGTTCATCTCTGGAATAATGGCTCATTAATAGGCATGTTGATGCAGTGCCTATGATTAGCACATTTGTACTAAAGCAGAAACTGCACAATGGGCATAAGAATACATAAATGTTCAGATAGCTGCAGCATTCTCCTAAAGTGAAAACTCAGTAGGTAACAGACAAAAGTAACAGTAGCCACATAAGTGTAATTGTTACCTAATACTGTTGAGACAGGAACCTGAGGGGAAAAGAAGACCATTAGGTATCCCGTCCTTTGAAAAATAATTCAGACTGAAACTGTTATGTCATGAACTGTCCAGATGAGACAATGGATTGTAGCCTCACAACCTAGTTAACTAATTTTTAATCTTAGTGATATGTACTCAATCGATAGTATGGGCAACAAATACCAATAAGAAGTCAAGAGGTGAGTCAGGGTGAAGACTGGCAAGGAAGAGGCTTGAGGGTAATGTCTAATAGGGTGACATGGGTCTATTGTGAACATAACATAGGCAAGTGGTTGTTCACTTTAAGATGTACAGTTTAAAACAAACATTCTAGCAACATCACTTATTTTGAAAGAAAGACAATTATAACTTATGACATTTGGGTGGGAATCAAATATTTGACAAAAGTCACAAGTTAATATTTTAAGCTGTTATAAAATTCTTAAAGTATATATGTTACAGGAATGAACCTTTGAAAGTGTACCTGAGTAATTGCTTCAGACTGGTTTCCTGTTACTTCACTTTGAATCTGCTCAAGGCTAAAAACAATACAGTACAACACATTCTCACTTTGTGTCGATAAGAGCAGGGAATGAGTGAAGTAATATTCCATCTGGCCGGCAAAATCCCATACCACAGCCTTCTCTCCTAAATTAAAGTGAAGCAAAATATAAATAAATAAACAAATAAATAAATAAATAAATACATACATACATACATACATACATACTTCTCCTAAATAAATAGATATGTAAGGCCATTTTACACAAATATGAAAATCGGCAAAGGCTCTTTTTACTTCTTTCATAAAGAGCTCTGGGATAGGAACCAAAACACTAGTGACCTTCTACTGCTGCACTATTGAAAGTATGCTAACTGAATGCATCACAGAGTGGTTTGGTAACCTGACCTGCCAGAATTGCAAACTCCTGCAGAGGGCTGTCCATGCAGCTTTTAAAAGGATTGGCCCTGATTTTCCTCAGCTTCATACCATCGACTTAACCAGATGTCTGAGGTGAACTAAATCCATCATCTCTGATGACAGCCACACAGCTCATCCACTGTTTTCACTTCTGCTTTCTGGAAAGTGCTACCGGAGTCTCACCACTCTCTCTAGCCGCTTCAGGGTCAGATTCTTCCATTAGGCCAGGGGTAGGCAATGTCGGTCCTGGTGAGCCACAGTGGCTACAGGTTTTCATTCCAATCCAATTGCTTAATTAGAAACCAATCATTGCCAGTCTCAGACTTAATTTAATTTTATGGCTTGTAAGTCTGTGCAATGTAAGGCTCTTATATCGTAGATTTTTTTTATTTCCAAGGATATCATCCAAATGATTTGAAGCCTAAAACACATCATTTTCACTCTGTCACATTTTTCTATTAAGTGTTTATTAAATCAAACAGTGCATGATGAACACACACAGATGTAATTGGAAAAAAAAGCTAGCTGGAGAACTGCTGGCTGCTTTGTCTTTTACATTTTATTGCTAATAAGGAGCAATTAAAACACTGAATGCAGCAGTTTAACTCTTTGAGGGCTGGATATTTTTTCCAAAAAAACTCCATTTTCAGAAAAAGCACCCAAAGCAATGGTTTCACATATAAATCAAAATACAATGTCTGTTACTGCATTCTGTGGCGGCTGTTGGCGCCTGTTCACTGTTTCTGGTGGCTGCATGGAGGGCGGCTCGATGGCCAGCAGGAAGGCGCAGCAGGCCAGCTTACTGGCTGTCTTCACACGTCAGGTAGGTAAGTAGGTAGGTGGGTGGGTGGGTGGTGGTGGCGGTTGCAGTACGATGCAGTCTGGTTTGTATCTCTTGTCATCATAAGTAGTGGTCCTCCCCAGCGAATGTTGCTGTAGGTGCATCAGCTACACGAACATGCTCAGTACCACGATCATCTGGGGAGCGATCAGCTGATGCTAGTACCTCACCTTTGTTTTTTCAATCTCCAGATCAACTCGCATCAAAATCCGAGTCCGAGAAGTCAGAGTTCGATTCAGTGATTATAAGCAAATCGTCATCTGCGGAGTATTTTGCTTTGTGCATTCGCTTTGGTCTCTCACCAGATGTCAATGCCATTTTAGAGGTTGTTGGCTCTTCGCTACTCATACACGCACAGGGAATTGAGGTCAAATCAACAAAGCTAACTTTCCTTCTGGCAAAGAGAGTTGAACTAAAATGTAATGGCAAGTTTTGTTGCAGTTTGCAGCTGATTACCGCCCTCTACCCCTGAATTTCGACAAAAGTTGACATCAGCCCTAAAAGAGTTAAGATTGAAATAAGCAATTAAGGTTGGAGAACTTTAACAAGCAAGACCACTAAAATGAAGCATCAAAATGTCACTTAAGCAATATGTGCTTCATCAGCAATAATTGAGTTCTCGTTAAGGAACTGGGTTGGAACAAAAACCTGCACATACTGCAGCTCTCCAGGACCGACATTGCCCACCCCTGCATTAGGCCATAAGGTCTCTGAACTCTCTGTAACCTGTTCTTATATGGCTTATACTGTACCCACCTGCAGGTTTATGTGTAATTGCGCTGTATGTTACATGTATACTGCCATCTACTTCTTTTTACTCCTATTTACTGTATTTATTTTTCTTCTGCTACTCTTATTTACTGTATGTGTACATCATCATCTTATTGTCTTATTGTATAATATTTGCCATACATACTTCCCTGCCCCCATCCACCCTGCCCACAATGGTGACACAAAAATTTCACTATGCTCTTGCAGTATATGTGAAAGTAAAGATCACTAATCTGTAATCAAAAAATAAAACAAAAAGTTCATAATGCAAACTGTCTAAATTAAAAAGTAAGATCAAACATTAATTCTACCATTATTAATCTTAACGCAATCATATTCATATGATTAGGAATCATTTAGCTTTCTTAAATTGTTACATTACAGATACTGTATACACAAAAAAAGAAATTATATTACACCTGCATTACCTGCTTTGGTTCAAGTACACTGTGAAATTAATTGACGCAAACTAGAAAAGAGGCTTCAACATAATGTATGGTTGCATCCTGGACTGAAGTTATACTGAAAAAGTAGCTCAACTGTTTGCCTTCTACTAACACGCTGCCTCTGAGATATTTACCCTGGCTCAGCCTGATATAGTCAAACCATTTTGAAAACTGTTTATCATGGGTCATGGGAAGCCACAGCCAATCCCAGCAGCACTGGGTAGGAACCAACTGTAAAAAAACAACCAGCTCATAGGAAATCAGACTTTCACATTGAGCTAATTTAGAGTAGCCAGTTAAAAAGAGTGTATATGTGTTTGTGATATAAAAGGAAAATGAAAGATGTTTTGTATTTTTGCATATTTTAGCCTTTAGTTTTACATTATTCCTAATCCACTATTTTAATATTACTCTTCTCTTTCTCTGCTTATGAAGTTCCTCTTTTTGCCATGTCTTCTGTTCTGTATTATGATACAACTTCTTTCCTCGGACTTTCCTTTATTGTCTTAGCATATATCATGTGCTCATGCTTTTAATGCTAATAATTTAGGTGCTTATAATGTTACCTAATGACACGTCCACCTTCCATTCTCTTCGGATTAGCATCAGAAAATAGTGATGTTTGCAATTCATTTTCAATGTGTACAACTTAATTCACTAGGAGCTGTCAACAACATGAGCTCCTGAAACTGCTCCCTCACACTCTGCCTAAAGGCATCTACTGATGGACAAGCTGGTTTACATTTATTTCTTTTACAAATGATTAATTTTGGGATACTGAGAAGGGTATTTGGAGGGAGCAGAAACAAAGGACTGGGTCTCATTGGAAAAACCTCTGTACTGTTACTAATTTCTGCACATTTCTCTTATTTAAAAAAAAAACAAAAAAACCTATGACAACAAAAATTGTGTTTAGGTAGTACAATATGGTTTTTGAATTTAATCAACAAAAGAAAAAGAAAACACAAGCAAATGCAATAACGTGTTCTGGAGAAAATCCACCAAACTCAACACATACATAGCCTCAGCCCAGCTCAGATAGATAATAAGAAAGCCACATCTAAAGTCAAACTTTATACAGAACAAAACAAAAAATCAATTGAGAAAGGTCCAGCACAGGCTCTGCATGTTCACTTTACAACTTTACAATTACATTAATGAATTCTTGTCAAATACTGAAAAAAATTCCTGAACGTTCTTACAAGGAGAATTTTTTTTTCCAATATATTTTTTTAACCCATCTGGTATTAATAAAAATATTACTGTTAAATCATTAGAAGTGATTTTATATCCAAGGCAATGCAAGACATATTCAGGGACTTTGCCCAAAATGGTTTGAAATGTGCTATATTCCCAAAGTATCTGACCTATCAATATGGGCCTTTATGACTCACTGTTTATATTTAAACAATGTACATTAGAGGGTCAGCACAGGTTGGACGGTTGGGAAACAAAGTCAGAGAGTTGAGATTCCGTTGATTTGGACATGTACAGAGGAGAGATGCGGGGTATATTGGGAGAAGGATGTTAAGGATAGAGCTGCCAGGGAAGAGGAAAAGAGGAAGGCCTAAGAAGAGGTTTATGGATGTGGTGAGAGAGGACATGCAGGTGATGGGTGTAACAGAACAAGATGCAGAGGACAGGAGGATATGGAAGAAGGTGATCTGCTGTGGCAACCCCTAATGGGAGCAGCCGAAAGAAGAAGATAATTTATAGCTGAATTATGGCATCCTTGGCACATATTGCTTTACAATGCATTTTATGCATGGCTAAATTCCATTCAGTTTCAGAAATGATAGTTGAAAGACCTGTTTCCTACATCCCCTAAGGTCGTCAATATATACATTCATTAAATTTTGTTGATAAAATCTAGAGATGCTATCCAATTTTTCATTTGGACTAGCTAATATCACCTCAGGGATACTTAGGTAGGTTAGTTTTGACAAAGTTTTCATTTGTATATAAAAGGAATGGTGTGTCACTAGGAGATTACATTTGGAGTGTAATAATTCAAAGGATGCAAATACATTATCATTATAGATCTCCAAATTTTCCAATCCATAGTTACTTCCTTAGATTGAATATTGTATAGATTAAAGAAAACTGCAAAAAGTGACTATTGTGTACAAGGCCAGCAGATAAAGGCAGCACCCCAGCCTTAAAATATGGCCAATATCAATTACATGTCTTTAATAAATGGTGAATGAACTACTGCTTTTGGAGGTAGATAGCTATGGTTCAATTGTAATTGCAAAAAGCCTTTTGATAATAGACACTGTTGTCTGGTTCCCTATTCTAATTTGAGATAACCATACGTTTTATAATTTATGTGGACTGAAACATTGCAGCACCCATATCAAAACAAAATAATGTTGTGGCACTATGAATTAAGTTCAAGTTCAAAGTTTATTGTCATATGCACAGTAAGGAAACATGTTTCCCTGTACAATGAAATTCTTTCTTTGCTGTCCACACCAAATGACTACACCAATGTATAAAGATAAACATAAATAATACGTAACAGATATACTGTATAATAAGTAACAGAGGCAACATGAAGTATAAAAAGAGAATAGAAATATAAAGTGTAATGTGCAGGTAGGTGTGTGATGGACAATTCAAATACAGTTGTGCTAGATAGACAGAATGAGATAAACCACGATTATAAACTCCAGTCAGTTATTTAGGAGTCTAATGGCATTGGGAAAGAAAGAGTTCTTTAGCCTGGAAGTCCTGCATTTCATACTTCTAAACCTCTTGCCTGAGGGTAGAAGTGTGAACAGTTCGTGTTGGGGGTGGGTGGGGTCCCTGAGGATCGAGGCAGTTCTCCTGTGGACTCTGCAGTTGTAGATGCTCTGCAGAGAGGGCAGTGGGGTCCTAGTGATCTTCTCAGCAGTCTTTGCCACTCTCTGCAGGCGTTTGCGGTCCATAGCAATAGTGTTACTGTACCACATGGTGATGCAGCTGATCAAGATGCACTCAACAATGCAGCTGTAAAAGTTGCCGAGGATCTTACTTGACATACCAAACTTCCTCAGCCTCCTCAGAAAGTACATCCGCTGTTGAGCCCTCTTGACCAGCTGTGTGGTGTTAAGTGTCCAAGTGAGGTCTAACTGATGTAGACACCCAGGTATTTAATGCTGCTCACCCTCTCCACTTCAAGCCCTCGGATGAACAGTGGCCAGTGAGGTCTCCTCTCCTTCCTCATGTCCACTATCATCTCCTTTGTCTTGTCTGTGTTTAGGGTGAGGTTGTTGTCCTCACACCATGACGCAAGACTGTCCACCTCCCTCCTGTAGGCCGTTTCATCCCTGATGCGTCCAATCACTGCGGTGTCATCTGCAAACTTTAGGATGTTATCTTTGTGGGAGGCGACACAGTCGTGGGTGAACAGGGCGTAGAGGATGGGGCTGAGGGCGCATCCCTGTGGGGTGCCTGTGTTTGTGATAATGGTGGCTGAAATCCTATTACCAATCCTGACAGACTGGGGCATGCCAGTCAGAAAGTCTAGGAACCAGTCACATAGGGGGGTGCAGGCCAAGTGCAGACAGTTTACGGGTGAGTTTATGGGGGATAACCATATTTAAGGTGGAGCTGTAGTCAACAAAGAGCATCCTGATGTAGGAGTCTTTGTTCTCCAGATGGGAGAGGGAAGGATGTAGTATGGCCGCGATGGCATCTGAGGTGGACCTGTTGGGCCAGTAGGCATACTGCAGGGGGTCCAGAGTGTCCGGTATGCTGTTCTGAATGTGGGCCAGCACCACTCTCTCAAAACACTTCATGATGATTGGAGTGAGTGCTACCGGCCTGTAGTCCAGGTGGGTAGGCTTTTTTTAGCAAGGGGGATGACGATTGTAGTCTTAAAGCAGGACTGAATGATGCACTGACTGAGAAAAAGGTTGAAGATGGAGCAGAGAACATCAGCCAGCTTGTTGGCACATGCTTTGAGAGCCCGCCCAGGGATGTTGTCTGGTCCAGCTGCCTTACAGGGTTGATCTTCCTTAGTGCTTTGTGTACCTGACCAGAAGAGACCATTGGGAGAGGAGAGGGGGGTTGTGTGGTCCAGGTGTGTGTGTGCCTCCACTCTGTGCTGTTGCTGGATTTTTCCAAGCGGGTGTAGAAAGTGTTGAGATCATCCGGCAGACTTTAAATAACCACTATAATCAGGAATATTCTACTGCAATGGTAACTGCATAGAAATGTATCCAACATAAAGAAACCCACATTTCCCATACAAAGCAAATTCTCAGAATGAAATTTCATAAGACATTTGAACAATATAGTTAAGAGCAAAACATTGTCATCAATATAACGACCTCTTCCTTGAATAATCTATCAGCTTTCCTTTTGTTGACTCTTAAGGTATGTACAGTCTATGTATGAGTCCATCCATCCATCCATTTTCCAACCCGCTGAATCCGAACACAGGGTCACGGGGGTCTGCTGGAGCCAATCCCAGCCAACACAGGGCACAAGGCAGGGAACCAATCCCGGGCAGGGTGCCAACCCACCGCAGGACACACACAAACACACCAAGCACGCACTAGGGCCAATTTAGGATTGCCAATCCACCTAACCGGCATGTCTTTGGACTGTGGGAGGAAACCGGAGCGCCCGGAGGAAACCCACGCAGACACGGGGAGAACATGCAAACTCCACGCAGGGTGGACCCAGGAAGCGAACCCGGGTCTCCTAACTGCGAGGCAGCAGCGCTACCACTGCGCTACCGTGTCGCCCCTATGTATGAGTACATATTCTTAATCTTTGAATCAATGATGGGGATAATCTGTGTAATGATACCCTCTCACCATTTTTGTAGTTATACCTGACAGTACTTGGACCTTTAAATGTCACATATTGCATCACCTAAAAACACTTACTGATACTGGCCTCTGATGATGAAATTTTCAGTGTCTTCATTAATTTTTGTAAGTACTAATGCAATTATGTTTTTGTTGATTTCTCAGCACAAAGTGATAACAGACTAAGACACTTCAAAATACTGATTATGGTGTTATACAGAACTAAATATTTAACATAAACTGAGAACCAACAGAAGTTTCATGTCATTGTACCAAAATGGGATGGAGAGGGTATTGAGTCTTACTACTGACAAGGTGTCTATAGAGGGTGGAACTCATTAAACTAGACTAGATTAGATTAGATAAACTTTATTAATCCCATAGGGAAATTCTAAATTAATTCCATGAGGAAATTCAATAGAGACCTGGTATGGATACAAACACATTGTTTTTATTACAAAACTGGGATTGCTGCTGGGAAAAGGCTACCACTTTACAAAAACGTTGGCTCCTGCAAGACAGGGGACATTTCAAAAAGACTAATACACATGAAGGTCTAATAGTTTAAAAACAAGATGTTACAATTTGTACTTCTAAAAGACCATAGTCTATTATCTTAGTTAATGCAAGTTGACTTTCTCTACATTTTTTTAGCTATTCATACGATAAAGTTAGTTCTAATAGCTTTAGTATATACAAAAAAAAATGTGTCAACGTTAATAAATGTGTCAACAAACTGTTATATTCTTTCAGATGCACAGCTTTATTTGATCTGATCATATTTGCTGCATTTGTCCACTGTGGGCTATTACCCCCTAGCCTGACTGCTAGTTAAGAGACAATTAACTCATTTGATTGTTTCATTTCATGTCAGACTATTGTTTTATTTTTTAAAACCACATACTGGTTTTCCATTATTGATTGAAGTTTGTGTGTTTGACAACAACTGGTTGAATGAATTTAGGTTATGTTTAACAGTCAGTTTGGATCTACTACAAATTTTAATAACCAAAAATGGTACAGGGAAGCTTTACCCCTTACAGTTGTCATTGCTCCATGTGCCCACCACACCAACCTTCACCTGGAATGGGTACTTCAGTTTCCCTGCAATTTAGGGCAATTATACACTATGTGTCAAAGATCTCCACAATTACAACACAATCTCTCCCTAGCTTGCCTCTCTCTTTCTTGTTTCACCTATATCTATTGGTTCTTCTGGATTTTTATGCTCAGGTAGGCAGCTTTCTTTCGGTTAATCTCATATTAGTTTTCTGAACAACATCCACTAAGCAATCTAAAGCAGTGCATGGCTCACCAGCTCATCTTTAATTTCTTTGAACCCAAACCTTTTTAAACAGTGAAATGAAAGCTTCCCTTCTACCCACTTCAGCAGCTAGCATGAAAAAGGTTACAATATATTCTCCAAAAGGTTTAGATGCATACTTAAGTTCTAGTAACCTATTGACTGCTATTTCTGAAATATTATATCATTTATTTCCTCTCACAATTGAATCTATGGAATAACAACAGGGATGGAGAGCATCATACATAGTAGATGCCCATTCAAGGGACTCATCTTCTAATAATGATATAATATATTTTACCTGAACTTGTTTAGAGGGTAAGTCTTACGCTACAAATTACGCTAAGAAAACCATACAGCATTGATTTAGGAATCCTATACATTTAATAGGATCTCCAGAATAGGCCATTAAGGTTGACGACTGTTGTCTCTGATTTATTTCATCTATTCTTTGAGAAAGATTGTTTAATTCCCCCACTATTTGCTGGAGAAGATTGACATTTCAATCCCTTTAGATCCCTTTGTAATTGCCTTATATTCCTTTTAACATGTCTCGTTTGGAGTCAACCATTTTTAAAATTCAAGATTGTGTTCTGCTAATAAATGCAGAATGAAATTTCAGACAGAGTAGTGACCAGGGGCCTCACGTATAAACGGTGCATACGCACAAAAATGTTGCGTACTCCCATTTCCACGCTCAAATTGCAATGTATAAAACCTAAACTTGGTGTAAAGCCACGCACATATTCACGGCAGCTCAAACCTTGGCGTACACAAGTTCTCTGCTTGGTTTTGCAAACTGGCGGAAACCAGTGTCAAAGCAGTGCTTTTGCTCTAGTGTGGTTTCCCTTTCTTTTTAGATCCACATCCCTGATGCGGCTTTATTATATACACTGATATTAACCGCATATTGTTCATTAGTTTAAGGCATCTGATTGTAATTAACCTGTGTGGCAGGTGGCCGGGTGCGGCCCTCAATCAGCCGCCTATATAAGGAGCCACCGCCCTGCCATCAAGGCTGGAGTCGGGTGAGGAGGCGGACAAGGCCAGTGCAGAGGGGGCGAGGAGAGGCCCTGTGTGTTGTGTGAAGAAGAGAAGGAAGTGGCTGTTGAAGCCTGGACTTTGGGGGACTATGGGGTTTGGTGTGGTGCACTCTAAGGACATTGTAAATAATAGTGACTTGTGAATAAACGTGCGGTGATGATTGGGAACGTGTCCGCCTGTCTGTGTCTGGGAAGCACCCTTTCACAGAGGCGTAGTCGGCAGGATGCTCCACCTGGGTTAAGGTGGGGACCTGCAACCCCAAAAATGTTGTGAAAGGCCCGGCACAGCAGGCAAGCTCACCCACGTGCCGCAGGGGCGGCGTGCACCCACCCCCGCAGGGAAACACGGTACCGCGGACCAGCGGAGGTCTGTTTTTGGATTTTGTGTTTCAGGGGCGGCTCACCGACGCGGTGGCCAGGAAGGAGGCTGCCGAGAAGGAGAGGCTGCAGCTGGGGAAGCCGCAGCAGCAGCGGAGCCGCCCAGAGAACCGCTCTCCGGTGAGAGAGGAGAGCGAGATGGCTGGATGGAACTCCCTCCTCGTAACGGGCATGGGATTGGACAGCGTGTCCTGTTCTCTCGCCAATGGTTGGTTGGAGGCGAGAGCTGGGAATGTCCATCCCGTGCTCTGTAGCAACCCGAGTGGGCCGCAGGGAAGCGCCCACAGAGAGCAGTCGGTGAGTGGAACTACTCGCAAGGTAAGCCCACTGCCGGCTACTTCTCTCTCTTTGGCGGCGATTTTGCAGGGCCTGCAAGAGCAACTGCGCCTTGTGCTGTCGCCGCCGGCTGAGCGATATGCCCTCCGGGCGGAGACGCTGGAGTCAGGAGGGATGGCAGCGGCATCGGATCGGGAGCCGCAGGCAAGAGAGGATTGGCACGCTGCAGGAGCTCCTGGACGGAGAGGCACAGCGGGGAAGGTAAGGGAGCCCGACCCCGTGAAGCTCCGGACGCCAGCGGGGCTGGGTCTGCCCTCTTACAATGGGCAGATCCGAACCGCCGTGGCGTCGCAAAGTAAACGGAGGAAGCGGCTTAGGGAAGCCAGTTCCTTCGATAAGCGAGGACATACTGCTGGGTGCGCGTGTCCCGCAAAGGGCCGTCCTCTGCGGAGGCAGAGGAGAATCCCGCAGCTGGAGAGGTAGAAACAGAGCGTGATCCCACTGGTGATCCCACTGCACTCTAAGGACATTGTAAATAATAGTGACTTGTGAATAAACGTGCGGTGATGATTGGGAACATGTCTGCCTGTCTGTGTCCGGGAAGCACCCTTTCACACCTGTAACAATATAATGGCCCACGGAATGGCCAAACTATTCCAAATACCATAGCTGCTTTAGCGTTGTTACTCTCACTAAATCTTCTTCTTCTACTTTCAGCTGCTCCTGTTAGGGAATGCCACAGCGGATAATCTTTTTCCATATTACTCTCACTGCACCACTTGGAGCAGCTGATCGGAAAGAGAATTATCGGTATACAGACTCAAGCACACGCTGCCTCAGCCATTCGCTATTTGAACTGCTCTCATCTGATAAATGCTTCAGAGCCTTTCCTGTACGGACCTCACTGTTCAGAAACAGTTTCATCCCAAGAGCTATAAACACACTCAATCAATCCATCAAGTGCTCCTTACAAGTACAATTACCTCACTGTAAACTTGCGATACAGTTATAATATTGCACAACCTGTGACACTTTATAAAGCGCATATTTACATATGATGACGATATCATTTTTAAGATGAAATGCAGCAAAATATGTTTATTATATTATACAGATAAAACTTTAACTTCATTTAAATAATCTATATTGTTAATAATTAAACACGTGAGGACACGGTGCTGCAGCGCTAGCTAGTTCAGGGACTGTTCCTGCCTCGCGTTGTATTCTTGCTGGGGCTGGCGCGACACTGGAAAGATAGATGGATAGAATAATTAAACATGTACTACGAAGATATTTGAATGTTCCTTAACAGTTTTGAAGAATCGGCGTTCTAGGCTTACACATGGCTTAACATCTATTACAGAATGCTGATTGTGTGGCGATTGGTTACTTGGAGAAAGAAAAGGAAGGACAGGAATTGGGGGTTAGTACGTTTGAAAGAGACAGTACTGCTACAATAAATTATTTCATCGAAGGTCACGCATGGCGCAGCAAGCATCTTGCATGAGACATGAACAATCACTGCGCCACTGTGTTCCCATGTTTACTAACATGCTTTAACTCCTATCATCATGAAAATGATATCACGTATACATCTCAGTATTTTAATTATTCAGAGAGCTGTAATATCATGAATGTAATGGATTCTGTGTCCTGTCGGAGGAAGAGAAAGCTCGTTTAAGAAGCATGTAGTGATTCACACACATAGAGTACATAGAAGATCAAATACAAAACAAAGCATTTAACGTGGTACTTTAGTTACGATGGTACAGTGGAACCTCGGTTCACGACCATAATTCGCTCCAAACCTCTGGTCGTAAACCAATTTGGTCGTGAACAGAAGCAATTTCCCCCATAGGATTGTATGAAAATACAATTAATCCGTTCCAGACCGTACAAACTGTATGTAAATATATTTTTTTAAAGATGTTTAAGCACAAATATAGTTAATTACACCATAGAATGCACAGTGTAATTGTAAACTAATGTAAAAACATTGAATAACACTGACACAAACACCCAGGCTCCCTGCTCAGCTGCACACGCAGGCTCGCTCTCTCTCAGCAGCACGCGAGCCCTCTCTCTCTCTGTAACATTGCAGTAGTTCGTGCTATAGCCTTACAATCTGATCGCTGTATAAACACTTTTTATTAAATGAGTTTTAAGCACAGGGGGAAAAAAGGAACATTTGAACAAATCTGAACTTTGTTTAAAAGCCAACCAAGAAAGTAACGTTACAGGAGTTCACGCTAATAGCATTACAACCCGATCGCTGTAAACACTCTTTTAAAATGAGTTTTAAGCACAGGGAAAAAAATGAACATTTGAAAAAAGAGAAAAGTAACATTGCAACACTTTCTTCTCACCACTCTTCACTTGCTTAGAAGCCATGGTTAATTGCAAAAGCACACGAAATACTGTCGAGCACAAAGAGTTCACAGGTAAAGCACGCATGTCTGACTGAGAACAATGAACAGGGAGAGGCTGAACATGTGCTTAAATACAGTAATCAGCGCGTACGAACCGGAAGGGAAATGAAATAGAGCACAAAGATTTCACAGCGAAAGCAAGCACGCACGTGCAAGCACGCACGCACATGCAAGCACGCACGCACGCACGTCTGACCGAGAACAATGCAACACGTGCGGAAATCATCAGCGCGCACAAACCAAAAGGGAAACTGGCTTGTTCATATACCGAGTGTGTGGTCGTGAACTGAGGCAAAAGTTTGGCAAACTTTTTGGTCGTAAACCGAGTTGTACGTGTACCGAGACGTTCCTGAACCGAGGTTCCACTGTATTTGAGAAACTAGTAAATCAAATGATTTAAAGATGAAGTTTATGATGTTTTACTTTAATGACAAAAAGTAGCTTAAGGGCTATTAATACTGATTTGCATATTCAGAGAGGTGTAATTCTGGGAGGTCAGCATGAAAAGTAATGCATGTGCACGCGCCTGCTGCCACTCCCCAAACTCCTCCCAGAATTACACCTCTTTGAATATGCAAATCAATATAAATAGCCCTTTAGTTCAGCCTTCTGTGAAAAGACAATGACAAAAGCACGGGGGCAAATAGAAGAATTTCAGCGAATACCAAGTGGAGGCAAGGAAAAACATATGATCTGTTGGTTTAAACAGTGGTGAAAACAACAAAAGGAAGTTGATCTAGTGACATAGAGTGCCGGAGAAACTTGAAAGCTCAAGTTCACAAAGTCGCACAGTGGCCGAAATAAAAAAGAAGTTGTCATATATCAAAGTCGCCGTAAAAAGGCGAGTCGTAGCTCACCGTCTGAGTGTCATATGGAAGCTTATTAGGGTACAGAGAAAAGGAAAAAAAAATAGGGACACAGTGGGGAAAAAAGCTCAAAATGTCAACTTTAATCTCGAAATTTCCACTTTAATCACGTAGTTTATTTTGTCATTAAAGTAGAACATCATAAACTTCATCTTAAAATTGTTTAATTTACTAGTTTCTCAAATCCCATCATAATTAAAGTAACACGTTATATGCTTCATATTCTATGTGTTCTTCTATGTGCTCTATGTGTGTTAATCACTATGTGCTTCTTAAACGGGCTTTCTCTTCGTCCAACAGGACACAGAATCCATTACATTCGTGATATTACAGCTCTCTGAATAATTTAAACACTGAGATGTATACTTGATATCATTTTCATGATGATAGGAGTTAAAGTATATTATTAAACATGGGAACACAGTGGCACAGTGATTGTTGATGCCTCACGCAAGATGCTTCCTGTGCCGTGCGCGACCTTCGATGAAATAATTTATTGCAGCCGTACTGTCTCTTTCAAATGTACTAACCCCCAATTCCTGTCCTTACTTTTCTTTCTCCAAATACCCAATCACCACACAATCAGCTCTGTACTAGATTTAAGCCATCTGTAAGCTTAGAATGCCAATTCTTCAAAACTTTTAAGGAACATTCAAATATCTTCGTAGTACATGTTTAATTAGTCTATCCTTTTAGTGTCGCGCCAGCCCCAGCAAGAATACAGCACGAGGCAGGAACAATCTGAACGGAGCACCAGCTCCTTGCTAGCGCTACGACACCGTGTCCTCACATGTTTAATTATTAACAATATAGATTATTTAAATGAAGTTAAAGTTTTATCTGTATAATATAATAAGCATATTTTGCTGCATTTCATCTTAAAAATGATATCATCATCATATGTAAATACACGCTTTATAAAGTGGCTCAGGTTGTGCAATATTATAACTGTATCGCAAGTTTACAGTGAGGTAACTGTACTAATAAGATACAAACAGTTCTACAAGGAGCACTTGATGGACTGATTGGACTGTACGCATAAGGGCAAAATAACTTTAGTTATGTAACCAAAACGCCAGAACTGAAGTAAAAAAAACATACAAAGCAAAAGGAAATCTTTAACTGGGAAATACTTGAGAAAACCGTTTATGCAAATTCTTTGAATATCTACAAAGTTCAATGACTAGGATGCACATGATGCTGACTTTTATACCCTCACGATTGTGACGTCACATGAAGTGCACCTCTAGTCAGTTTTCCATTATAAAATTATGGCAATCGATAAGCAAAATATGGCACACACAGAAAACAAAAATATTATGAGGAAATGATGAAAGCAATTTTTAACTATGGTAAAGCAAAACCGAAAGTAAAAACTTATTTTAGAAATGAAATCAGCGCTCCAGAAACCCTTGTAAGTATGAACAAGTTACTCAATTGAAGAAAAAAAATCGTGAGTGTGCTCCCCTCGACTTTCTCATATACTGAGATAGAGGAAAAGATCATCAAAACCACTTCAAGTTGCACAATATTTCTCAAATATCATATGCCTTTGTTTCTCATCATAACTAATTGATAATATTAATACACGATCATTTATCTCTATTTATAATCAAACTTTATATTAAAACGAGTGTAATGCATACAATCATTCAACTTAAAATCATCTATCGAGCACATCTGTCTCATTTAAAATTGTCCAAAATGTTTCTGGGGCAAGATCAAACCTGCAAACAATGCAATCGAGCACCAGCCTCACTGGGCCACATGTTTTGGGTGTGCAAATTTTTTCATGATTACATATGCATTACCGAGATTACGTGTAAAGTAAACAGAGTTACAGTCACCTAAAAACACAGAGAAGGTGTTAGGATTATGTCATATTTATTGCAATAAATTGTTATAGGTAAAACTGCATTTAGCTACATTTAATTGTGATAATGATGGCGGAAATTACAAAAAAATATCAAATTAAATGTATTACCAGGAAGATGACGGGGATGTAGAAGCTTATTGTTCCCATTACATCTTTATATTTACATGGCAAGTTCAAAGTTTACACGTTATTGTTAAACTGATGAGGTATAATTTAAAATAAAATTAATAATAGTTATTGAAAGAATATGTGTTATATTGAATACAGTTTTTAATATCATGCACACATTTATATTTCCATTATACATTATAAATACCTATACAAAATTTGAATCATCTATCTGTAATTATAACCATAGTCTCCTTGAAAATTTCCAAAAGTATTCAGTTAAAGTACCATTTCCGGTTGCCAGAAGTGGCCCAAAAGTTGATAGGATTCCTTATTTTTGATATAAAGCAGGTGTACAAAATCTCACTGACATAGGTCAAAGCATTTTCGAGTTATTGTGTTTACACACAGACAGACATAATTTCAAAAATCGTATTTTCAGACTCAGGAAGGTCTAAACTGTCAAAATTAATCAAAATCTTGAGGTCAAATTTTTTCACGATTCCTACACTTTCTCTATGCTGTGTATACGAGAAAGTAAAAAATGTAAATGTTATCCTTTTATGGCAACTAGATACTCAGATTTACAAAAATACTTTAAAGCTGATAGTACATATATGATAACACCAAATAGCTTAATTATTTTAACAAGCATTAAATTATTGTTGATTTCACATGAACATTTGAAAACATGTTGAGACATCAAGAGGTACAATAAATTTTAATATAGATAAATTGATTAATGAAAGCACAAAACAAATAGAGTTTAGAAAGCATCTCTTTGTCATCACAGTCTCACCTGCAAAACTGCTTTTTGTAATCTGTACACCTTCGGTAGATGGTGGAGAGTCTGGATCTCTAAACCAGTGTTGGACATAAGATAAAATACCAGTCTTGCAAAACAAAAAATAAGAAAGATTAAAATTTTAAAGAACCTAATTACAAAGGAATTTTTGTATATACTTTACAACACAATGTCTACCTGAAGAGTACAGAAACTGATTTACATTGTAATGATTATATTATTAGAAGCTATTTAAGAAGAATTTATAATAAGCTACATAACAACTGGATTTCTGTGGACTAAAATTAATAGACTACAAAGCACTGCTGTAGCACACATTTCCGATTCACAGAGAATTTACAAAATGAATGTTGTGTTCAAAATTTGATTGTATTTGTTTTCTTTTTTGTTTTTTTTCACTCAATGAAAAGGAGAAAATATGAGATAAACAGAATATTACAATTTGTAATAGAATATGTCTTACTTTAGAGGAAGGCAGTCCTCTAAAATGTCTGCATTAACAGGTTAGTCAGTTAATGTAAAATACAGCTTTCACAGTAAAAACAACCAAAACATTTTCATTAGTAAGTTATTTACTCTAAGCACTTAATGGATAAGTTCAGCATTTTTTAAGTCAAAGTTATTTCTTCACAATATAGTGTATCAACTCATCACATAAAGCTATGTTCCACAATAAATCATTTTTTATAAATTAAAAAAATATATACCATGTATTTTCTTGCCATTTGAAACACAGTTCAATGGGCACCAGTCCAAACTTGAAAACAAAAGCCTTAAACTTAGTGATATGTTTTTTTCAAAGTAGCAAAGATTTTGATTTAAGAAAATGTGTCTTTTACATTTCTAAGGCATATCTGTGACAATAAAAGGAAAAGGGAAATAATAAAACTTTATTGCAAATTCTTGTTTCTATTCTTCTTAAGGTAAGGGTATGTTTTCCCCTTCTATTGCCCGCTCACATTTTCCACAGGCACATCACCAATTACTTGTCATCCACTGCCTTGCCATAGCTTCATGCTGCTATATTATTGTCCCTTTGTTCTCCAATTCTGGTTCATTAACAATTGTCTTCTGCCATGGGTTGTAACAAATGATGCTCATGAGTATACGCCTGCCATAAAACCAATGAGACCGTATGTGACTGAAAATATGCAACTGCTCTCGAAGTAGAAATGTACTCAAATTATATTTATTTTCCAATGCCATGTGTAATCAAACCATGTTTTCTATATGTAAGCCTGGCACATACACTAAATCATAAAAAGATACAGCAGTCTGACAGCAGATGCACACTCAAATCATACAGTAGGTTCCATGATACATCGGTCGTTCTAGCTACAGCCAGAAAACAATCATGAATGTGGGTTAGCATCAAGCAACACTATTTAACTATTTAAAGTGCATTTTCATGCATTGCTGGGTATGCTTCATCTGTGATAACGTTCTACGCATGCCACATTCCAGCGCTATGCTTTTCACTCACATTTTAAATGTAATGAATTATTATTATAAATGTAATGAATTATTATTATTACCGTATTATTATTATTTTGATTAGCTTACTCTGTACCATCTTTTCCTTTCACAACATGGAAACTGGTGCAGGATGTACATTAATTACTTCAAGTTATACTAGAAAAAGTTTAATGCATTCCCAGTGATTTTCATTAACCACATTACTTATATGGTGTGTGTGTGTTTTGGAAGGGGTGGATTGGTGGGGGGTTGTAGTGGGGGCCGCATTTTGCCTACTACATACATTCTGTCTTGATATATTTTTACATAGCCTGTAGAGTGTGATTCAGGTTGTTGGGGGGATAGCAGTGTCAAGTGTGCAGCTCAATTCTGGATATAGGAGTTTCATTGTATTTTGTACAGGCGACAATATATCCTAACTTATTACACTACATTAATTTTTTTATCAAAGCCTTAGATTTTTCAAAGTCTATTAAATAGAATGAAACAATTATCAATTTTTCATAGTATATGCAAAGTTGCCCTTAATCAGAATATGATGGAAACAGAACAATCTAGGACAGTGTTTTTGAGAGAGAAAAAGTAATTAGTGAGTTTCAGTGTTTCTTGTCAGTAGCCATTTACTCAAGTCCATAAAATGTTTAAGGTGTTCTGGAGTAAGATTCATAGCAATTTTAAATCAACTTTGAATGGTTTGTAAATAATCTTTATAGCATTACTGAACACTGCGACTGTATCCGCTGCAGTAAAACATATCCTGCAGCAGACTCTGTGTATCCCTAATCACACCCCTGCTGCCAATGCTTTCCATGGCCCTGGACTGAAATAACTGGAACACCAACAGTTTGTTTGATTTGTCTAAGATCTTCTTTATCGTATGTAGTGAAAGACTGTGATAGATTATAAGTGTGACTTTTTTCTGTAATTACTGTCTAGGTACCTTCAAAACACAGACAGCAATTCACACCTGGCCAGCAACATCAAATAATGTTAATAACAACGGCAAGAAAGCATTTGTATTTTTCAAACCAATGGCACATTTTTTAAAAAACAGAGTCAAATTCCTACGGATAATTTCTGGATGAGCAGAAGGGCAAAGCTGGTTCCTGAAGTGAATAAAGTAACCTGCAAATGCCTTTGTTTTCAATTCTAGGTTTAGGGTGTTCTTGTTGGCAGCATGTTGGCAAGTTGGTATCGCTGGTGTCTTGCAAGAAGAAGCCTGGCCATGGTCTGCCTGCATAAATTTCTCAGATTCTCCCCATTTCCATTTGGATTTCCATTGGGTGCTCCAGTTTTTTCACATAATTCAAAGACTTGCAAGTTAATTGGACTGGTGATACTAATTTGGCTGTAGTGTGTATGTGTGTGAGAGTGTCTGTGTGCTCACCTTGTGATAGGGGGGTTGTTCCGGCTTTACATCATAAGCTTGATATGATTGGCTCCACCTTCTCTGGGATCCTGCTCAGGATATAGCGGATTTGGAAAATGTTAATGTCTTGTTAATTTATACAGTATGAATTTTTCTGTATTATTTGAAAATGATAATACAAAACATGATTTTGAAATTTTAAATGTTCTGCAACAGCCTGGAATGCAAAATCAGTTCTGTAGTGTCCTTTCGGTGATGTGCAGGGTTGGGGCTGAATGAGAGCTTAGTTGACGTCACCAGGAAGCACATTACTGTTGTTTAAAGGTTGTTCCTGCATACAGCAGCATGAGGGATCCTTTCTTCTTCTCATATTAAGGAACTGCTTCTAAGTGTTTCTGTACCCTAAGCATTGCAGTTTGCTGATGGTCACTGTCAGTTACCACAGTGCAAACGTCCAGACTGGGAGGAATCTTGGTGCACCAATATTGATCCTGTTTCATATTTTTTATAGCTATCTATGCTCCATCATAAACAGAAAAGTACTAAGCAGTTTTTCCTTTGATTGCTACAGGCCTCTTCTAATCCCCCTTCTAATCCATAACAACTTGTATTTTTCTTTAATTGCAGTAAAATGATCATAATTAGAATATCATACGCTAAAAATGCCATATATATAATAATATACTGTATAATAACTTAAATATAATATATATACCTGCTGCAGAGTTTGCACTAGGGTTGTCTTTCCCACTCTGCTATGACCACAGATAAATATCTTTGTCATTCCTCCTCCTCCTCCTCCTGTTCCATCCAATTCTTTCAAAAGAGTTTGCCTCTGAAGTTCCTAGTAAGAGAAAAGGGGACACAGCACCAGTTACTTTAATACACTATACTTCATAAACAACAGTAAATCATAGACTTATCATTTCAGGGACAGAAATGCTCACAAAGAACATTGAAAATATGTTTTACTGTCTAACAAAAGCAGTTCAATGGGAAATAGAATAATGTTTGTTTTACCTGTGTTTTCTGTTGGATTAATGCAATAATGTTTGGAGGAATCTGACTCTTCCGAGCAACATCAAGGACTGTCAAACCATCCTTAAAAACAAATAAACAGTCAAAGCTTCACTGAAGTCTTGTAACTAATACTGTTCTGCAAACAATGTGCTTCATGTGTTCATCACATTAAAAATGTTGTTACTGAAATACTAATGTAAACACACATTTTAAAGTGGTAACTTATAAGATTTAGATTGATATAAATATATCAACCATATTTATTTTATTAATTAATATTGTTCTTTTTGGTATTTTTTTCCAGAATAGTACAATACAGTATAATCCATGCAAAGTGTGGGAAAAAACTCTTATATCTGCTTGTTTTGGTGGATATTAATCTGTAACACCTGGACAACGGACGAAGCTCAAAAAGGTTATGTATATACAATATAATATATGGTATTTAATAATATAAATAAATAATATATTTAATAATATACAGTATTAGTATACAGAGACGTCTTTTTAAGGAAAAAATAAAATTGATGTCTGTATTAATACCAGATGTTAATATTATTTTTAACCACTGCATTTTTTCTATAGCTACAATAGTTTGCAAATAAAGGTGCATACAAGAAAGCAGAAAGAAAATAAGATTTCCTTTGTGCCACTTGCAATCTGAGAAAATATACTGTATAATAATTGCAAATATTGCTTTGTCAAAGAATTCACCTTTCAGCAGAACAACTGAAATGTTGGTATCCCAAAACCTTCTAGGAGAGTAAAGAAATTACAGGCTTTCCAAACATCATGTGCTGGCAGTGTCAAAAGGTATAAAAAAGCTTTTATCAAGCCCACTTCAAAACAAAAAAAAAGAAACAAATCAGTACAAAAGATGACAGTTTTGGGGAATGAGAAGAAAAGACTGAGCCCACAGTATTAAAAAGTGTCAGGTGAGAGTAGGGGATTATGTGAAATAGTGCTGGGCGGTATACAGGTTCATACCGAAAACCGTTTTTTATTTTTGTTATGATATGGATATTTCTTATACCGCAACACCAGTTAAATTGCCTAAACAACATTCAGAATGTGGCGCAGCGGGAAACTGTTTAAGGGGGGGACCTTTTCACTGCTACATCGCTAGACAGATACAACGGAGTACATGCGTTAGTGGAGGTGTTGCGCGGGGTCTCTTTTTCACTGCTACATCGCTAAATAGGCATGCAACGGAGTAAATGCGGTAGTGTAGGTATTGAGCGGTGAAAATGGACAGAGAACATTCCGAAACTGAAGCTGTAGCAGACGATAAAGTTGAACATGATGACATAGAAGAACTTTTGCCAAAAAAAAGGAGTCACGTCCGTTGCCTGGAGATACTTTGGTTTTAAAAGGTCGGATGTTGACCATTATGTTCAAATCTGTGAATACTGTTTCTATACTACTGGATAATACTGCAAGCCAAGTTGTACTTGTTTTACTTTTTTTCAATACAGTGTAATGTACCTGGGTACTGCGTAATACTGTAGTGTGACAACATGTTGACTTATTCTCGACATTTCTACTTGATTCTCGCTGTTTATGTCAAGATTAAAGTCGACATGTTGACTTTATTCTCGTAATTTGTCATTAAAGTAGAACATCGTAAACTAAACTTCATTGTAAAATGAATATGTAGTTTACTAGATTTTCTCAAACCCCATCATAAGTTATATAGCACATTAAATGCTCTGTGTTAAGTGTTCCCCGAGCCATGTTAAATCGGTATGTGCTTCTTAAACTGACTTTCTCTTGTACTGAGGAGGCGCCAGCAGCGATCACCGCACAGAATACATTCTCTTCATGATATTCCTGCTCCCTGAACATTTAGAATGCTAAGATAAATACTTGATATAATTTTCATGATGAAATGCATTAAAGCATCTATTAATCATGTGGGTGCACGGTGGCGTGGAGGTTGCACTGCTGCCTCGCAGCAAGGGGGTCCCGGGTGTTCCCTGCCTTGCAGTTTGCATGTTTTTCTGGTGGGTTTACTCGGCGTACTTCAGTTTCCTTTTAAAGTCATGTAGGATGTGGGGTTTTGTTATGCTATATTGACCCAGCTAGTGTATGTATTGCTCGTATTCACCCTGAGGTGTGCTGGCGTTCAGGATTTGCTCCTGCCTCGCACACAATGCTTGCTGGGATGGGCGCAACCCTGAATGGATGGCATAATTAAACATGTATAATGAAGATTTTTTTAAAGTTCTGAACACTCAGTGGTCTAAGTTTATTACTAGTTTTAATTTCAAAAAGACGTTTATCGTGTGGTGATTGGTTAGGTGAAGAAAGAAAAAGGAAGGATAGGAGCTGAGGGTTTGGTACGTCAGACAGACAGCACGCATGTAATAAAGAAAGCCCACTCAGAAGAACATCCATTGAATTCTGTGTTCGTGTCTCCGACCACCAGATCACAAACCCAACATTTACACAATATTTAAGTTAAACCTGTGCGATACCCATTCATACATCCAGTTTTTGGAGCCTCGTCACACCTGCCATAAAGTTCTCTACACTGAACATACACCTGGGGACCCCTTACTGCGAGGGAGCAGCACTACCGCCACAGTACCGTGCATGTTTAATATCTGCTTTAATGCTTTTCATCCTGAAAATGATATCAAGTATTTATCTTGGCATTCTAAATTTTCAGAGAGCAGCAATATCATGAAGTGAATGTATTCTGTGTGATGATCGCTGCCTGCACCTCCTCTTAGTGCAGAGGAAGTCAGTTTAAGAAGCGCACAGTGATTAACAACTGAGTTGGGGAACACTTAACACAAAGCATTTAATGTGCTACATCAACTTATGACGGGGTTTGAAAAAATCTAGTAAATTAAACACTGATTTTAGGATGAAGTTTAGTTTACAACATTCTACTTTAATTACAAAATAAACAATGAGAATAAAGTAGAAATGTCAAGAATAAAGTCAACATGTCAACTTTATTCTCGACATATAGTTTTTTTTTTCTTCCGTGTCCGTATTTTTTTTTCTTCACTGTGGCCCTAATACGATTCCGAAGGGCTATACCACGAATAGCATTATAAATGCAAGTTTCAGTTTTATTATTTATGTAGTAGACATTAAGCCTGTTACAATAACGGGCGCTAGAACAGTAGTCCATAAACACTAGTAGGAACAGTCTATATTAAATGGCAAGGGACCTTTTTTCCGTAAAATGCCTGTAATTTTCTCAGACAGCAATACTGGCTTTGCTGTCCGTAATATGCATTTAATTTTCTGTTACAACAGTGGGCATTCAGCAGATTTTCCCCAACAACTGATGTAATGTGCGCGAAAATAAATCTACTTTTAAAAGTCATCGTATTGTAATATCATGAAAATTCGTATATTTAGGAAAACCCCTTCAACGACTGACACTTTACACTTTACCGGGCCAAGCTTCTTAATCGCAAATCTGACATCCTCAGAGTGAACACTTGCACAACAATGGGGAAGCTGGTCTCCGCGTCTCAGTACCCGATTAGATTTTTCGTGTTTTCTGTTTTAGGTCTTACCTCATTTACCGAAATCCGATTGGATCTGCCACGCGATATTTTATAGGTCCCGCCCTCTCTGTCTTGTGTGACGCATCAGGCGGCCTTTGAAGCACCTGCTTTGAAGCGTTGCACCGTGCCCCGTGCATGCGCACTTCACCAGAAGACACACACACACACAGACACTGGATGCACACAGGGGTTTTATTAAAGAGGATATAGCTTAGCTTGAAGCAAGGTCCATATTAATGCAATTTACCTAAATGATGGTTCAGTTGGTGAAGATGTCATCACCAAGTTGCACTTGTTTTATTTATTTTATTTTTATTTGATGAATACTGTGTAATGCACCTGGGCTTGAAGTCTTGAAGTAATAGTATTATTACTGGAAGTTGCACAATTATTTATTTTATTTTTATTATTTATTAGTTTAAATATTATGCAGTTTACTGATGGAAAAGTTGTTTAAAAAAGTCACTTTAATGTGTCAGTGGACAGAGATTGTTAACATTAACAGAAAGTGTAGTTGGTTTACAAAAAATATTTACTATTAATTCCTTTTGACAAGCATCTCTGAATATTTTACTAAGTCTAAATGCCTCTTTGGATGGTTGAAAATATTTTGTCAAATTTTTAGTTTAAGTTGTTTGTAAAATTTGTTTAATAAAAAGGTTCTATATTTTAACTGTCATGCAGTGTGATTCCTTCTTTTCATTAGTGCCACCCCCTTGAAAACTATCACTTTATGGGGCCATGCAAACCTGTATTAATACTTGTGTGCACATTAAAATGTTTTTTTTGTACAATGTACAATTCTCATGACAATGGAATAGGTTATTCACAGCCAGTAATTGCAGTGGAAAATGTGGTTAACATCCACTCAAGCATGGGAAAAAAATACCGTTGAATACCGTGAAACTGGTATAATTTTGAAAAATACCGTGATATAGAATTTTGGTCATACCGCCCAGCACTAATGTGAAATAATGCAGGCTAACGGACTCCATAAATGTATTACCTTACCCTGGAAGATCAATTATTACCCAGACAACATGGTAAGATTACCAGGTGGAATAGGCCATTTATTAAAGGATGATTTAAAGAAGCAAGGGACCCATCAAGTTGTCTTTAGGTAGTGTGCACCACTGGAAATGTTTAAGGTCTTACACAGAAAGTATGAGAACCCTGCTTTATATGTAGACATCCAAGTTCAAGTCACGTGACACTTTTCAAAGAGCTTCTGGGTTCTAGAGCACAGTGATCTTAAGAACTGTTTAGTACTATGTGCCAGTGGATATGGTGGTTTTACCAGTGACTTCAGACAAGGAGGTAAATTGCATGATTGGTTTTAATGGGCAGTTTTTCCCAGAGTTAAATAACATTGCAGTTGACGTGTAGATAAAGGATTTCTCTGGGAGCAGAGAAGGGAAGTTGGCCAGATTTAGGAGGTGAGAGAGAAGGTGTGAGAAAGTTTTAGACTAAGCGGACAAAGAAAGGAAAAACACACAACTGCCTTCACAAACAGTATGGAATCCCTCATTTGTAAAAACGTTACGTGTAGAGAGCTTATAGTGGTTGTACTGTGAAATTTTCTGAACCTATTTTTACATTACTGGAACTCAGGGAACTGAAATGCATCCTAGAAATATCAGGGGAATGGTAAGAGACAATTCTGGACAATGCATCTTTCCATTACAGGCCTAGACATGCACAAACTCTTGCAGGTCCAATTTAAGGCCATATGTTAAACCAACATGCTTGTGTTAGGGGCTGATGGTGAAAAACGAAATTGCTGGAATAAACCAGTGTAAACACAGGGGGAATGCACATACTTCACACAGAAAATGCCTAGATAGCACAACCACTGCGCTTTATGCTGTATGTGGTTGATGTTCCCATAATGTTGTTACACTCCCTAAACTTATTCTCAAAATACTGCATAATGGTTTCAATGACTAAAATACAACGCATCTACTAGTTAGAATTGTTATGGTGAGCAGATTTTAATAATTTTTTAAGACTTTTCCAAAGTCAAAATTAACAATTTGTACATTGGGCTTTGAAACTCAAGAATTTTTTTTGTTTAATAACAATACAAAAAAGTTAAATATTTGTACTCCATCTTTGTTTTGCCATGGGCATTGCCATTTCAGAGTAAATGTATCAGTTGTTTCCATGGCAAATGTACCCAGAAGTCCCTGGATTGCATGACATATCATGTTACTGTTTCGACAGTATAAACTTTTGGTGCGTGCATTTCTTGGGAATTTCAGATTGTGGGCTGTGGCTTATGCTGTCTACATTCATCTCCCAGTCACTATCATTCTATACATACTGTCTCAACTCAGGACAGTAAAACAGTCAAATTGAGGATGGCAATTTATAAAAAAAATGACAATATCTTACAATTCTTTAATGTGTCTATTGTCACACACGTGTTATTAGCAGGGAGCTGAATGGACCAAGTGGAGGTACTTACTCGCCAGGCCCGGGGGTGGTGGGGTGCGCTAAACCTTATTATGTTATCTCTGCAGATCAAATATGGGAAAACCTGCCTGATTTAACAACAACATCACTTCCGGTTCCGGCACCAAGAAAGACGTCACTTCCAGTTCCAGTGCCAAGAAAGACGTCACTTCCGGTTCCGGCCTCAGATGACATCAGTTGTGGTCTCACCCTTTAAAACCGCCATATTTTCCACCACCAGTTCAGTTCAGTCTGGAACTCAATCTATAGACATCAGTGCTTACTTAAAAAAAACCTTTTGCAGCCAGAGACAATATACGGGTGGCTACCCCAAACCTTTCCAGTGTGTTGCTATATATATGTGTTAGGGTTTCACTGAGATTCACCTTGCTTGTCTATACCGAAAGCAGCACAATTTAGTACTTGTGTAAGAAATTACTAGAAAGTACCAGATATGGGTGACTAACATATATAAATCCTGAAGGATGATCATAGCAGTCAACAATGCACTTAAAACAGGATTCAGCATATGGAAAACTATGGACAGAAAATCTGTACAGTCACACTATTTTGCATTACAGACTAAAATGAAAAATGCTTATAATTATGACATATACTAAGAATCACAAACAAGTTTTCACATACCTTTACATCAAAAATTAAATACTGTACTGGCTCCAGTTTCAGAAATTGTAAAAAGAAATAGAAGATTATACATTATCTGAAAAACAGCTCGCATAAGTAATGTTGAGTGTATTTTTGGAGCACAGATGTAAGAATTTGATGAAAGATCATTTCTTAATCTCTTTAAAATAAACTAAAATCTAATGTTAAATAATGATCAAATAAAGCTGTGATATTTGGTGCTATTTAAAACTTAAAACCAAAAATGACAGAAAGGAATGAAGAATATAATTTTTAACACAGTGAATATATCAGGGGGCGGCACGGTGGCACAGTGGGTAGCGCTGCTGCCTCGCAGTTAGGAGACCTGGGTTCGCTTCCCGGGTCCTCCCTGCGTGGAGTTTGCATGTTCTCCCCGTGTCTGCGTGGGTTTCCTCCGGGTGCTCCGGTTTCCTCCCACAGTCCAAAGACATGCAGGTTAGGTGGATTGGCGATTCTAAATTGGCCCTAGTGTGTGCTTGGTGTGTGGGTGTGTTTGTGTGTGTCCTGCGGTGGGTTGGCACCCTGCCTGGGATTGGTTCCTGCTTTGTGCCCTGTGTTGGCTGGGATTGGCTCCAGCAGACCCCCGTGACCCTGTGTTCGGATTCAGCGGGTTGGAAAATGGATGGATGGATGAATATATCAGTTGATCTATCCACCTGCTGCTATACCCACTTAATCCAATTCAGGGTCATTTAGGGACTGAACCCTATACTGTCTGCATTAGGCACTTCACAAGAAACAATTCTGGACAGGGTCAAAGTTGATTACTGGAAACTCTTGGTCCAACTAGACCAATTTAGAGGTGCTAATAAAACAAACAGCAAACATAAATAAAATGTAATAGATTAAGAAAATAAACATAGAGTACCTTATTTCTATTTAGTAAGAGAGATGAAGATTCTTCAATGAGCCAAGTAACAAGATTATAATAGTCATCTTTAGAGTTGGTGCCTGCACCATTCACTGCATAGAACAAGACATTTTCTGCTTTCTATAGGACATAACATGGAAAGAACACTACATTAGTACTTTTTCTTAAATTACATTTATTTTTCTTATTCATCCAATACAAATTGTTAAACTAAATAAGAAGGTCAAAATAACTTCATGCCAAAACAGTATATTCTAGAGACCCTTAAATTAAAACATGCATGTGTTTAAAATGTAACATCATGAAGCAAATGCAAAACATTAATTTTTTATTATTTAAAAAATACTATTTTTTATTTAGTAACTAATGTTATTTTGCTTACAATTTTAAAAGCATATACATATTAAGTTAAAGAATGAAATTTAATAGTTTAGTATAAGAAACCTTTTTCAGTACACAATGCTGAAATATTCTAAAAGGAATTAATCAAAGTCTGCATTTGCAATGTACTGTAAAATCCATCCATCCATCCATTTTCCAACCCGCTGAATCCGAACACAGGGTCACGGGGGTCTGCTGGAGCCAATCCCAGCCAACACAGGGCACAAGGCAGGGAACCAATCCTGGGCAGGGTGCCAACCCACCGCAGGACTGTAAAATCTGAAGGGCTAATTTGCCAGAATTTCTGATTTCTGTGAATACACCTGGCAAATCAAAACCTGAATCTGAGTTTCTATTCTACCGGAGACTCCAACATGATGAATTTGATATAGTGCCTGAACAGTTGTTTGTTTCAAATAGATTACAATTCAGACTATGTGCTATTTTTTTCTAATGTTCAAATGTTTTGTTTTCCACTACTTTTTTTTTTTATATTTCTGGGCTAGCTTTAGACTGTGAGACAAAAGAACATATTTTTCAAGGAGTGTGAGTTCATGCAGAATACAGACACCTTTAAAATGTTTCTTCCAGATAATGCTTCTTTCAATGACCTACCTTATTTTTAGTGTGTAGAGATGCTCCATTTTTAACTAACATCTGACAGATAGGTAAAGATCCACTTCTCACAGCAAGGTGCAGTGGAGTATCACCATCCTGCAGCAACATATTTGAATACATTATTAGATATGCTGATTGTATTAGAATATATTCATATATAAGCATATTTTCATTATCATGTACCCATCCATTTCCTGAATCCACATAATCCTGTTCATGGCTATGGGTGTTGAAGTCTGTTTTGGGAGAAATCACACCTGGACAGTTCATTACTTTTGCATCCTCACACACAATCATTCATACAAGGGGAGTTCCAAAATTTTGTTCAGATAGACTTTTGAATTTGTTCTATATGGCTTATTTTTTCAGAAAATCGTACTCAACTATTCTGAAAAACCTCCTGAAATTGTCAGGTTTGTAAGTTATCATGGAGACAAGAAATGAAGGTAGAAGTGAATATTGGGCACGTTCATGAGTGAATGAATCCGATGAAATCAAACAAGTGCTCATCCTTTACCACAACCAAATGTAAATTGAAAGACTGTTTCCTACACCACAACAATGATCCGGCACATCGAGTCACTAAGACGATACCCCATTTAATTTCTGGCTCTTCTCCAAAATCAAGGTGTACCAAGAGTAAAACTAACAAGGGCAATATGCAAATTCTTTGAAGACCATGACGGAGCTAAGATGACAATACAGATTCTAGGAGCTGTGAGACGACAGTATACTGTATGTCTGTGCATGTGTGCACTTTTCAGGATGGTACTGGCATCTTTTTCAAGAAACTTTTTCAAAAGGTTTAAACCATGCCCTTCTAGCCAAATACATATACTGTCTTTATGTATTGTGGCAGACAATCAGAGCCCATGACTGGCCGGGACACCTCTGAAATGAAAGGACCGTGAAGAGAGTGTGCTCAGGGCATATACTGTCTTTATGTATTGTGGCAGACAATCAGAGCCCATGCCTGGCCGGGACACCTCTGAAATGAAAGGACCGTGAAGAGAGTGTGCTCAGGGCATTATCTGCCCCGGATCACTAGGTGTCAGCCTCCCTGGGTTGCTTCGGCACCTCATATTCCCACAGGGCGTATTGGGAATTGAAGTTTGGTTGCTCAGCCCTGTGGGTTTCCGGGGTTACCACCAATGGGTGCTGCAGGGTCTCCTGTGCCCTGTTCTATCAGGCTCCCACCTTACCTGGAAGTGCTTCTGGATCAATCCTTTGGGACAATGTAAGCTGCCACTGTTCCAGGGACAGAGTCGGAAGGAAGGTGACAAAACTTATGGAGGAAGAAGGATGAGGAGAGAGAGAGATGTTGAAAACAAGAGTTGTGTGTATTTCTGTGCTATATGGATTCGATTTGGGAAAAGTTTTTCCCACAGCCAAAATAAAGCCGTGTGTGTTGCTGGACTTCCATCCGCATCTGTCTGGGTTTGGGGAGCTATACATGCCACAGTCGATAGATAGATAGATAGATAGATAGATAGATAGACAGATAGATAGATAGATAGATAGATAGATAGATAGATAGATAGATAGATAGATAGATAGATAGATAGATAGATAGATAGATAGATAGATAGATAGATAGATAGATAGATAGATGCACTAGTGTTTAAAAGCTTAGAATCACTGATTTCAGAATATAATCAGTCATATGTGAATAATAATGTATAAATCAGTTGTTTGAAACATCAATAGGCATTTGCAACCTTAGTAATGTCTTGCATATATTTTAAAATCAATTTTATATCCTGAAAAAAGTATCAATTTCTATAAGAAACATGAATATTTCTGGATGATTCCAAAGTTTTGAACACTAGTTAATATGTGATTGTCTGGATAATTGAATTTTTGATACAAGAAAAAACCAGGGGAAAAGAAAATATATGGACACGGAAAGAAGTACAGATTTTATGCAGACTGAGACTGAAAGTTGAGCCTACATTCCTTACCTGAGAAGCAGGAAGCCTAACTTATATGCCACACTGCAAACAGGTCACACACACACTTTTGAATGATCATTTTTAAATAATACTTCAAGCATGTTTCATTATATTACGTTCGTTAAATAACATGAATCTGAAAAGAGAGGAAATACATTTATAATATGTAGCCCTCCCACCATTAAATTAGCTTGTTATTTAGGACATGGGATAAATGAACTGGTGGGATGCACATCCAACAAACTCAGATTAAATTAAACACAAACAATGGGTTCAGAGAATCTAATATAGTTAAACCTACCATTATAATGTGTTGTGAAGACTCACCTTTAAGTTAACTGTACAAGATAAATTAGATATATAAGATATACACTAACTAGCTTTTTGCTTACATATAGTACAGTATATCACTGTGCACACAGATGGTTAATATTCAACACAATTATGGATATGCTTTAACAAAAAAAAATCAAACACACGTTCAGGAAATATCTCTAAACTTTAGCTCAGTTAAATTGGTCAGAATTATACCTCAGTCAGTATTCACAAGTAAAAATACAGATAAACTAGTCATAATAAAATTAAAAGAGGAAAAAGATTATATGCTATACACATATCCGCTACAGGGCGGTACGGTGGCGCAGTGGGTAGTGCTGCTGCCTCGCAGTTGGGAGACCTGGGGACCTGGGTTCACTTCCCGGGTCCTCCCTGCGTGGAGTTTGCATGTTCTCCCCGTGTCTGCGTGGGTTTCCTCCGGGCGCTCTGGTTTCCTCCCACAGTCCAAAGACATGCAGGTTAGGTGGATTGGCGATTCTAAATTGGCCCTAGTGGGTGTGTTTGTGTGTGTCCTGTGGTGGGTTGGCACCCTGCCCAGGATTGGTTCCTGCCCTGTGTTGGCTGGGATTGGCTCCAGCAGACCCCTGTGTTCGGATTCAGTGGGTTGGATAATGGATGGATATCCACTACACATAGGCTACTTTCTAGAACTTTTATCGAGGATATCAGTGTGGAGTGTGATGAAACACTGCAATGCTGGAAATGCAGTGTACCCTTTACATTTCTTTTTGATCACAAAATGCAATGAGACAGCCATACACCACTGCAACTTTTCCAAAACAGAACTTTCTTTACACTCATGTCCATACAATCTAGTGACTTCACCTGCTAAACACATCTGCAAACTTCATATTAATATGAACATAAAATAATAAAAAACTCTTTGTAAGTTCTTTCTTTGTAGTACATGCTTTCTTTGCTTTGCCTTCTCCTATTTCTCCATCTTTCATTGGCAACTAATGGGATGCTATATTTTGTTTGGTAGAAAAAAGCATCAATTACATTTTTCTTTCTTTATCTATTTTGTTCTGCTTCTGAATAATGATAAAATGTGTTACTGTATAAAGTAAAAGAAAATTTGAAGGAAAGTGGCTTGACTGGTGAGGAGATGCAGGACCAAACTGTTTGCAGAAGGTTGGTTGAGCACATTGACATCACACAGAAATGGGAAATGATGAAGAGGAAAAAGTAGTATAAAAAGTTTTACTGCTACGCTATATGCAGCACACATTCATTGACAATTATTTTTCCATTTCTTTCATCACATTTTGGCATTTTGCAATATCGTTTCCATCCACTGGGTGGAGTAGAGAGCTATAAAAAAAAAAGACTCCTATAATTTGCCTTGCACGCTCATTATAGTGTGGTGTGTTGGGAACTGAAACAAAAGCTACAAAACCAGAAAAAAGTTTGAATTTGCACCTTGAAAAAAAATAGAAAGAAGTGTAATATTATGATTTAGGGGGTGGCATTGCAAATGTAACTGGCAACGGGTATTCTATGAAAATTAAGATTGCTCATAAAAGCTCATTATGTGGAAAATGAATTTAATCTCTCACAATTAATGACTGCAAGGTGACTTAACAGGGTGTAGTGTCTAATGCTAATGTCCAGCCACAAACCTACATTCTTGAATCAATGCAAACAAATAAGAAATGAAAGTGGTGTTTAGTCCAACATCCAACAGGTTGTGGAATTCAAGATCACACAAAGCATCTTTGCCCCATAAGATGGTTTGAAAAGTATAAATACAATTAAAGCAACTGTACAAAATTATACCGTCAAGTAATTAACCCTAATCATTACCTAATCTTTTTTTCTCTCGGTTGGTCACAATTAGCCACTGAAACTATTTACTGTTATATGTTTAAACTATAGCACGGGTTAAGGGCATTTAGCATTCTGTAACAAACTTTGTTTAATTAAATAAACAGTGCATTTTCAGAAAGATGTTCGAATGTGAAATTCATTTTGACAACAGCAAGAATTGTGTGTCCTCTAAAGTGACAAACTGAGACTGATGAGCCATATTCACATGAAACAGATGTAATGCATATTAACACTTTTAAAGACTTCTATTTAAACTAATTCCTATATATAGCAATGAATACAATACTATGTCATCTCCTCATAAATCATTTCATATGATACCTAAACATAAATGTTTCTTCTCTTTTGAAGCCCCTAATTAGGGCATCTTGCTGGAGGCAAAATTCCTGCCTTTTCATCAGCCCAAAGGTACTTACAAGTCATGCCTGCTTGAACTCAATCTGAGAACTACTGTATTTTAGGCCAAATTAGTACTGCAGTGACAATGATTACTGTTTTGTTTTCTAATGTAAACTCTGTGTTTTCCTTTTTGCTGAATAATAAAATGATAATTGGAATGCTAAAATTCTTTTGGGTGCAATCTTTAAATTAACAAAAACTTTATCAGTTACTGAAGAAATTAATACTGTTGTAGCAAACTGTGGCCCAGATTTTTGGTCAGTGCAAACAAATAATTAAAAGGATATTGCAATTGGAATTTTTGAATAATGCATGAAATATAGATACATTATAAAATGAAATCTATTTAATGGTAACTTAATTTGACGTTAACAAAGTATAAAAAAAATCTAATTAGCTTTACTGTTTATAAAAAACAAACATCTAGACAACATCTTGCCATATTTCTTTTTTCCCATGGTGAATTATGCCTAGTGTAGTTCTTGGGTCAAACTCACAAGCATGATGTTTTAGGTAACAATAATAAGTATTACAGTTTCATCTTTAACTAGGATAAAAAACATTCTTCTGAATCTTAATTGAAACTGCATAAAAATTGCAACAAAGGCAAATTATACCTGTAAATAAACCCATTTTTAATTAGACTACTTGTTCTATGTAATTTTTATTTTTGCTTTGGTTTTCTAAAAAATATTATTGTCCAGTGCTCAGCATACTTGTTTTTAATCCTTTAGGGTTATTTTTGGGTAATTTAATTCATAACACTTTACCCTATTCCAAGATACATTTGAACTTGAACATCTAGATTGGAATTTGAGTATCAGTTCTATGGCAAGCCGAATTGACATTTAGAGATATCTCAAACTGAATTTCAGATATCCTAAAATGTAATTTACTTTTTAAGAAATCTGACACTTGCTTTGATATCTGCAATACACTTGGGCGGCACGATGGCGCAGTGGGCAGCACTGCTGCCTCACAGTTAGGAGACCCAGGTTCGCTTCCCGGGTCCTCCCTGAGTGGAGTTTGCATGTTCTGCGTGGGTTTTGTCCAGGTACTGTACTCCGGTTTCCTCCCACAGTCCAAAGATATGCAGGTTAGGTGCATTGGCGATTCTAAATTGTGTGTGCCCTGTGGTGGGCTGGCGCCCTGCCTGGGGTTTGTGTCCTGCCCTGTGTTGGCTGGGATTGGCTCCAGCAGACCCCCGTGACCCTGCAGTTAGGATATAGCGGGTTGGATAATGGATGGATGCAATACACTTTTGAGATATCTCAAATGGATTTCGAGACATCTCAAATACATTTTCAAATATCTCAAAACTAGACATTAAGCCCGTTCACCAGAAGACACACACACACTGACACATGGACACACACAGGGATTTTATTAAAGAGGATAACCGTACCTATCTTAAATTGACCTATAATGCATTTTAAGGTATCCCAAATGCATTTCAAGATATCTCAAAACCATTTCCTGTAAAAATGCCTATTCTTTCAGTGGGACTTCCTGTTTATTATAAGATATCTTAAAATGTATTTGAGATATCTTTAAATGAGCAGTATGTGATTTTGAGATATCTGAAAATGTATTTGGGATATCTGAAAATGGACAAGAAGCTGTTTTGAGATATCTGGAAATGTATTTCAGATATCTTAAATTGTATTGTAGATACATGAAAATGCTTTTGAGATATCTTGAAATAATTAAGTATCTTTTTAAAGATATCTTAAAATTTATTATAGATATCTTGAAATACAACTTGAGATATCTACAAATATATTGTAAGATATCTGAAATGGAGCAGAGACCCATTTTAAGATATCATGAAATGAATTTTACATGTCTAAAAATGTATTTTAGATATCTCAAACAACAGTGAATTTTAAGTTATTTTAATTATATTTCGAGATATCCTAAAATAACTTCCCACTAATTTTAAAATATCTCAAATTCCCTCCCTAGGCTTCCAAGGTGTGACCAAGTGAGCGCGAAGGAAGAAGTGAGGAGAGCCGACCTCAGATGGTCTGGCTGCGATGTCTGGAGGTAGCCAAGATGGGGGTCGGCTGAAAGGAGTTCATGGCTGCTGAGTCTCCGCCGGCTACGCGAGCAATGGGTGAGCTGGGGAGAAAGAGAAAGAGGTGGGCTGAGATCGGGAAGAATTAGTCTGCATTTTAACCTCTGATTTTTAATGGATTTATTTATTGATTTTTATCCCCACTTTTCAAAATGATTTTATGGATTTATTTATGTACTGTTTTTAGAACATTGCACAATGGACACTTTTTTGGTTTTAATTTTGTTTTTGACTGTTTTTGAATAAAAGCATTTGGGCACTTTTTCCACCATCCTCTGGCATCATTACAGAATTGTCCTCATTTGTCAGCTCATCTCGGTCATAACTATCGACGGTGTTGTTTCAGCAGACTCCCATGTGGGAAAAGGGAGTCTGTAGGGTACCGGCATAGTCACAAACCTATTTCGAGATATCTCGAATTGCATTTAAGATATCTTGAAATGCATTTCAGATATCTCAAAATGTACACCATGTCATTTCAAGATACTGTATCTTGAAATCTATTTGAGATATCATAAAATGCTTTTTAGATATCTTAAAATAAATGCATTTTTAGATATTCATAATTCAATTTGAGATATCTAAAATGCATTTCCAGATATCTTAAAATTCATTTTGAGATATCACTAAATGTTAATTCAGCTTGCCATAAAATTCTGTTTTCTATCAGCCTCACTGGCCTTTGGATATGCTTTTGCTTGTAAGTATTTTGACTAACTCTACCTTCAACTGTGAATAAGTCTCAGAGGTACTTGAACTCCACCATTCGGGACAGGTGTCCCCACTACTTTCTAGGAAAGGATGATGACCTTAGATTTGGAGGTGCTTGTTTTCATCCCAATTACATTACACCAGCTGCAAACTTCTCTGGAGTATTGTGAAGATCACAGTCAGTTGGTGACAAAAGCACAGTATCATCTGTAAACAACCTAAATGCAAACTTTAGGTGCCTAATCTAGATATTCTTCAAGTACCTTGATATCTGTCCATGAAAACCTTGCATAACAGAGGAGAAAAGGTAGAAATCACTATGGTAGGAATTGTAATAGGGACTACATGCAATACCTCAACTGAAATGAAATGTGTTACTTCAAATTTCAGTGACATTAACAATTTTAAACACAGGTCTACTACTAAATTACTAGACTGTAAGATAATGTAAACTATGACAATCTCTGGGGTTGGTTTCTGCCTAGTGCCTGATGCTGCAGGGATAGTTTCCTGCACCCCAAAAACATCTACTGAAGACAAAATGTAGAGATTCAATTCCAGAATGACTGAATGAAGGAAGAATACTAGAGAAATGTGTAAAGAAGCATTGCATAAATTACAAGTGCACACATCATCTAAAATGTTACAAAAGCTCTGTAGGAATTTATTATGGAAAGTATTGTAATGATCAGTGAGATATAAAATGCAAGTCAACACTTTTAGAAGTTATGCTGTCACCAAAAGAAATTTTAATCTACTCTTTTTAATGCACATTTACAGACAACGTTATACAATAAATTAATATGTATATTATGCAAATACTCCAGTCACACTACCTTATTTTTAAGTTCCACATTTGCTCCATATTTTAATAGTTTACTGCAGATGCCCTCTGACTTCTGGTATGCAGCAAGGTGCAGGGGAGTTTCACCATCCTAATAAAGCAAAACATTTGCACATCATGTTGAAAAGAAGCTCCTATGTCATCATAAGAATCTTCAGCCATGTAATTTACTTTTTGAACGCATTCCTTGTTTTGCAGTATGAAATCAAAGCCCTGTATATTATGTCAGCATCTAATTCCACTTGTATTCTTTGATTTCTTTCAGAATCTAACACAACTAATTCATCTGGCTGCACACCATTTTTAACATACGAAAATTAACACCAATATAATATGGGATTTATAATTACATGTTGTATGCACTTTACATTTATCTGTTGTGCACCTGAATTGTACAAACTGCCTCAGCAGTCATGTTACAAACCCTGTTTCCATTAGGGGGCATCTGTAAACAGTAAAATTGTAATGGGTAGTTTATGGATTCTAAGCACTGTCCAATATGTCATAAATATTATAGAACTAAAATATTTGCCCAGGGTATCAAGATCAAGAGAGGTCTAGTGAAAAGTGAAAGGTTGGGAGGGGGTCAAACAATGACAAGAAAACCCTCACTGGAATTTGGAGAGCACCTCTACATGCTACATAAGGACAACAAGGTGACAGAATGGCTTGTTAAGGGAAAGGATGCCATAGGACAGGGGTGGGCAAAGTCATTCCTGGAGGGCCGCAGTGGCTGCAGGTTTTTGTTCCAACCCAATTGCTTAATAAGAAGCACTTATTGCTCTAGAAACACTTCTGCTTCATTTTAGTTATCTCCCTCATTAAGATTTTGAATCCTCATTGCTTATTTAAGTCTTAAACAGCTGCATTCTCGGTTTTTAATTGCTCCTTATTAGCAATAAGATGCAAATGACAAAAGAAACCAGCAGTTGTCCATTTTGCTTGTTACCCTTTACACCTGTGTGTATTTATAGTGCAATATTTGGTTTAATTAAATACTTGGAAGGAAAGAGAAGAGAAAAAAGTGAAGGATTGAGAATGACTTGACATAGCAGAGTTAAAGCACTAACAAGCCATGAAATGTAATTATTGGCAAGGATTGTTTTCTAATTAAGCAACTGGGCTGGAACAAAAATCCGCAGCCACTGCGGCCCTCCAGGAATGACTTTGCCCACCAATGCCATAGAAGCAACTCTCCAAGGTCACTGTAGGTGACAGACAAGAAGCCACTGAATTACAAAGGGTGGTATCAGAAGTGAATAATCTGGGACATGTGAAGCTCCGTGGCCTATGACCAAAAAGGTCCTTCAGAAGCGGCCATGGGACGCTGTCACAAGGTGTGTTATGAAAGACAAGCAGGGGAACTGTTGAACTCCACTTCCATCTAATACTGGGAGATATTTGCTATTACCATTATGGGCTGTGAAGGGTCACTAATTCCTACTGTATTAAAAAAAGTGGAAATGAAGGAAAACTTGGGGAAGTCATAGGATTCTTTGTGAAGGCCCTACGAATTTCTGCTGAATTTCATTACCCTATCTGTACAGCCTCTGTGAAACTAACCTCAGTTTGAGAGGGAAAGTGTAACGGTTCAAATGACAAAAAAGTAAAAGGGAGAGAGGAACAGTAGGTTCTAGGGAAAGTATTTGGTGCTTTGTTCTGAGCAGCCATGTAAATGAGTCCAGCTAATATAAAGACCCTTATACCTTATCATTACATGTGAGGCAGCACACTTTTTGTTAAATTTTGTTAAATGCTGCCTAACTGATCTAGTGAACTGGATTCAGATTCTGTGTTCAGTTGATGTCTGTATAGAGTTCCTCCCATGCCAGTATCAGAATTCCTCAGGTTACTCCAAATTTGTTTGATGTGTCAGCTGGAGATGTGAGTCAGTTTGGATTGTGTCCTGAGATGGACTGGTGACATGCCATGGGCTTTTTCCCGTCTCACTCTCAGTGTTGCCATGACATTCTCTAGTCCCCCAAAATGAACTGGATTAAGTGGCTTTAGAATGTATGTATGTAATTTACATACATTCTTGTATGTTCTCTATGGGTATATCACTCACTTGTCATTATTAACTTAAGCAAAAGGCTTTATTTCTGATAATTCTACTGTTTTAGTCACTTTTACCTTGGGCTACTGAAACCTATAAGGAGACATTTCAGTTACAAAACTAGCAGCCAAAGTAAAGCAAACACCTAATAACACATAATAATAATAATAATAATAATAATTATTATTATTATTATTATACTTCTTTGTGTGATTAATCTCTCCCTCAAATACTACATGTTAATAAGAAAAAAATAATTTAACTTGTTTTCCATAAAATTGTGGCTGGGCAAGATGCTGTATGTGTACATCCTAAAACAATGCAAAAAAATGTTATTTTTTTTGCATTGGTAAATGCAAAAAATGGTATTTAAAATTTTTATTTTAAAGCATTGAAAGACTGTCCCTATATCTTTTTGGTATAATAAACCTTCTAAATTGTCCCAGAAATCACAAGGGTACATAACACATATGCAAGGTACAATGCCCTAGCACACATCACTAAATGCATGTCAACAAAATATTCGGATGCTTATATAACATGGAAACCTCTCGTGTTCTAAGGTAAGACCTCAGCCTGGGTAGAATAAACTAATCTAAATCTATCTAGTTATGTAAGTTAACTAGATTATTGTGTCAAGCCTAAATATTAAAAGAAATAACATTTTAAAAAAATGACACAAATCAATACCTTATTTTGAAGGTCACAAATTGCTTTATTTTGGAGCAGGAACTCCACTGCTTGAACTGCTTTTCCAATGACAGCTTCATGTAGTGGAGATGACTGATTCTGAAACACAGTTTTAAAAACTAATATTTTTCTTCAAAAAATATTCAGACTATTAGAACCTTACATTATACTCTTATACATGTAAACAAAAAAAAATAGCTCTGGGATTTAAAAATGTTACATCTCTTTAAAAAGGAAATAATCCTCATAAACTCTTTAATAAAATAAGCAGAACATTTCTAAATTTAATTTAAACTCTTTTTTATAATATTTCAAGCAAAGGCATTGATTACTACCTCTTCTCCCAGTGAAAGCAGGGAGTGTGCACAGCAGCCTTTGCAACTTTCATAACCAAAAAGATACATCTGTTTTCTCCTATCCTGGCAGCACTGGAAACAACACAGGAACCCTGTTGTATGCAATACTAGTCCATTATGGGGTGAACTCTCACACTTGTTCACACTAGACCAACACAAAATGAAAATGAGTGGCATCACAGTGCAATTGGTAGTGTTGCACTTGAACTAACAAATACACAATGTTCAACTGTAAAAGTGCAAAGCAATATATAAGGTACCGTATTTTTCGCACCATAAGACGCACTTTTTTTTCCCCAAAAGAAGGTTGGAAATGTCTGTGCGTCTTATGGAGCGAATATTGCTTCACAGACCATGATGTGTAGTACCTGACAAAAGTCGACATCCAGGGGCAGAGGGCGACAAAACTCACTGTTACGTTACAGGCATTCCCTCTGTGCTTGGAGGAATGTTAGACTCATTGACTTGGCATCTAATCCTTGCGTGTGCGTGAGTTGCGAAATGTAAACAAATGTAAGCAAAGGCAAGATGGCATCGACATCTCACGAGGGAGCGAAGCGAGTGCAGAAAACAAAATACTCAGCAGACGATGTTTTGTGCATTATCACTGAGTCGAACTCTGATTTTTCAGAATCTGATTTTGTTGAGAGTGATCAGGAGATCGAACAAGAGAGCAAGGAACTGGCCAGCTGAGCATATTCGTGCAGCCGATGCACCTATGGCAAGGTTCGTGTGGGAGTAATACCTAGACATTGATCCTTGGGAGCCAAACTGGCTACTGGACTTCACAAGACAGTATGGCTTGCTGTTGGACTCGACAGATTATCAGCTGCTGGACTATTTCAGGCTATTCTTTCCTGAAGCTGCCTTTCAGCTACTGTCAGACGAGACAAACAGGTATGCAGAGCAATTTTTTGAATCGAGGGCTGTGCTTGCACCGCATTCTCGTTTTTCAAACTGGAAACCCACAACAAAACACGAGATGAAGAGCTTTGTGGCATTACAAATATAGATGGGACTAGACTGGCGATATAACTTCAGGGAGCATTGGTCCAAACGTGCTTTGTCCCCTGGTGGCTTTGGACAGGTTATGCCGCGTGATGATAGGTATGTGCTCCTGCAAAGTGATTGTGAGCAATTGAGCTTCATAAATTCTGACACTAGCGATGAGGAGTTCTTGGGGTTTCCATAAAACTAGAAGAGTGCTTGAACCTTAAAGTCTCTCCTTATTTGTTAATGACAGTGATGATGTTTCTTAATACCGCTGTTGAATTTACATGGTTGAAATATTATTCTGCTATATTTTATTAAACATATTAGTACACCATTTGGTTCAGAATATTTTTTTTCTTGTTTTCCTCCTCTAAACCTAGGTGCGTCTAATGGTCAGGTGCGTCTTATGGTGCAAAATATACGGTAAGTCTACTGTTCTAACTTCACTCGGCAGGTCCAGTCTACTAGATACTATGCTTAGCACACACAATCAGCATTAAGTATTCCACAACTACCATTATCTCAATACCTGTTGCAGTCATTGTTTATAACAGACATCTCTTCCTGAACAAAGTCACTTACAAACTCTGAAGGGTTTTAAGTCCCATCCTAGTGTCACTAATAGGCCTACAAGTAGTTCCACTTATGTAAAGGAGATAGCAGGCTCCCATTTTTAGATTCTTGATAGAATAGCTGTTAAAATGAGATATGAAATTTAATTATGTTTAAATAACATTAAAGACAGTCTGGTTAAAGATGTGGAGAGGATCATAATACTCTTCTTTGGGATGCTCCTGTTTCAGGTTGCCAATATGGTTTATCTGTTTCCATATTTTCCTGTCCTCTGCATCTTGTTCTGTTACACCCATCACCTGCATATCCTCTCTCACCACATCCATAAACCTTCTCTTAGGCCTTCCTCTTGCCTGGCAGCTCTATCCTTAGCATCCTTCTCCCAATATACTCAGCATCTCTCCTCTGCACATGTCCAAACCAACGCAGTCTCGCATCTCTGACTTTGTCTCCCAACCGTCCAACCTGAGCTGACCCTCTAATGTATTAATTTCTAATCCTGTCCATCCGCATCATTTCCAATGCAAATCTTAACATCTTTAACTCTGCCACCTCCAGCTCTGTCTCTTGTGTTTTCAGTGCCATCATCTCCAACCCATATAACATACTGTATAGCTGGCCTCACTACCATCTTGTAGACCTTCTCTTTCACTCTTGCTGGTATTTGTTGAAGATCATAATACTAGAAAAGAATAATGCACATAATACAGAAATGAAAGAAAATCATCATTGTTGGAGCAGGCGTCCTGCCATAATTGCTGTAATAGCATGCCACATAATGCTGACGAATTCATGAAGACTCCAGGGTGGCTTGGAATTGATAATGTCTGGATCCACAACAATGAAACACAGGATAAGGGAGGTGATTGTGTTAAGTTACTACATAGGGAACCACTTTCTCCTAAAAAATATTGCCTTCTGTATTAACTTTGACCATCTTGGTGTTTTATAACATTACTAAAACAATGTTTCATAGACAGATGAGGGAAGAACTTTGGGTAAAAGGACACCAGGCTATGTCTCATGCTAAAACAAAAATTCATTCCAGATGTCTTTGGCAGAAGCATAATGGCGAGTGTCTTCTTTGCTACCTCAGTGAACTAAGGAAACAATGAATTACAGGTGTCACACACGTATGTTTAGGAGACAACTAAAGGGCTTAAATACAGGTAGTTCCATGCCAGACCAGGGGGGGGGGCGGAGTGCACTAATCTTCCCTCTCGATCTTTTGCAGACCATTCTAGGGAAATCCCACCCGGCTCTGGGGCAGCCACTGACGTCACTTCTGGTTCCGGTCGGGATGACATCACTTCCGCTACTGGCCTTTAAAGCTGCCATCTTGCTACCTGGAAGTCAGTTCTGTTTTGGACTCGGTGGTGTGAACATGTATGCCAATTTTGATCGCTTTTGCAGCCGTAATGGATTAAATGGATGGCTGCCCCAAACCTTCTCGATGTCTTTTGGTCGTTCTTCTGACAGTGGCGTAGTCGGCAGGATGGAGGAATCCCTGAAGAGAACGGGACCGGACCTGAATCATGTCCAGGTGGGAGAGTACCTGGGCCGAGCTTTCAGGTGGGGAGTGCGTCTCGGGTTTCGGAAAGAACCGGTGCAGACTCCGCTCTCTTTGTCTATTTCTGGGTCACCTCAATTGAATAGGGAGAGTGTCGTTGGGACACACAGACGTGGGCTGGTCTCTATGGGGGATACGATGGGGACTTATTATGCTCTCTCGGAGGAGAGAGCTGTCCGTTCCACCGGGGCTAAGGTCCCAGAGGAAGGTGGACATTCCCCAGACCAGCAGGTGAAGAAAATTAAAAACTGGAGGTTTAACCCTGAACGGTCTACCCAAGAACAGCTAGACCTTCTATGGGAAGAGGTGGCCGGCTGGTTAAGGCCCGCTGAATGTACCACCTTCCAGGTAGTGAAAAACATAACCTGTTTTTTGTTCATAAATAGCCTGCCAGAGCATTTCGCCCAGCCGGTCTGGGGAGAATTTGCAAATATAAACAAGCTCATTGAGCTCATAGAAACATCTAGGGCAGCCTCGCAATTTGAGAGGGCTGAACGGTCCTTAAGTAGAAGCCGTAGAGATTACGTCCCTCTTACACTGCCCTCTCGACATACACCGGAGTTTGCATCGGAGTCCCCGATCCCACGGGTGCGGTCCTCGCTCGGAGGCGAGGCGGAATGTAAGTGGAGAGAGAGGGATGGGTTGTGTGCGCTTTCAAACCCCCTGGCTTTGGCTCATAAAGGTGAGGTCATAGTAAATGGCCACAAGGTAGAAGCCTTATTTGATTCCGGCAGCAACATTTCTGTTGTTGATTGCCGATATGTACTACCGCGACAGTGGTTAAAAACAAAGACCAGAATTACCTGTGTACACGGAGATGTCCGCGCCTATGACTCCGCCCGGTGTTTCATCTGCCACGGAGGAATACTACGAAAACTCGTTGTGGCTGTACATCCAAATCCACCGTGTGCGGTGATTCTCGGGCGGGACTGGTCTGACATTAAAAGCGGTGCAGTACTGATCTCGCCTTATTCAAAATTAGGCCTAGTAACCGATGAGAATACACCGTCTCAGGTTGTCTCCACACCGTGTACGCAGCCGGTGGAGAGAGATATGGGAAACCCCGAGGAGGACGGAGAGCTTCCCGGCCCGTCGCGGGCGAATACGTCATCAGTCCGCACCTCACCAGAGCGGGACGACTCTCCGCCCCTTGAGGTCAGCCCAGACCCTCTCTCAGATCTGAGCTTTCAATTCAGACAAACACCGGCCTCATTTAGAAGGGAGCAGTGGAATGATGATTCCCTTAAGTTTGCGAAGAATGTAGTAGTCCTCGCCAACGGCCAACGCACCAATCAGCCCATGCCACAAGGACCCCACTTTGTGTTAGAAAATGACTTATTATATCGGGTCAGTGAACACGAGGGGGGAGTGCGGAAGTTGCTGCTAATTCCACGAACTTTCCGGCGGCAAGTTTGTGAGTTAGCGCACGCCCATCTCCTAGGAGGCCACTTGGGCACCGAAAAAACTTTAGAGCGTATTAAGCTCTGTTTTTATTGGCCGGGAATTAACGAGGAGGTTCGCCGCTTCTGTGTTTCGTGCCCGGAATGTCAGCTGCGGCAAATTCCTAGGAGGGACCGTGCTCCTCTCGTTCCCCTCCCCTTAATTGATGTTCCCTTTGAAAGGATAGGGGTCGACATAGTGGGACCCCTGGAACCCTCGGCCCGAGGACATAAATATATATTAGTCCTCGTGGATTATGCAACCCAATATCCAGAAGCTGTCCCATTGTGCTCAGCTAATTCTAAAGCAATCGCACGGGCACTGATGGAGGTCTTTGCGCGAGTTGGAATCCCTAAAGAAGTCCTTACGGACCAAGGGACGCCGTTTACCTCGGAGACGTTCAAGGAAACGGCCAAGCTACTCAAAATAAAGCACTTGAGAACCGCGGTGTATCATCCTCAAACCGATGGTTTAGTAGAGAGATTTAATCAGACTCTCAAACAGATGCTTCGCAAGGTGGTCAGCGGGGATGGGAGGAATTGGGATCAGCTCCTCCCCCTCGTACTCTTTGCCTACCGGGAAGTCCCGCAAGCCTCAACGGGGTTCTCACCCTTTGAATTGTTATATGGGCGACAACCCCGGGGCATATTGGACATTCTAAAGGAAGGTTGGGAAGGAGAGGCCCTTCCCACAATTAATATTTTGGAATATATCGCACAGTTACGCGATAGATTTGCGAAGATTCAACCCATATTAAAAAGTCACATGCAAGAGGCGCAATCAGCACAGGCCCACTACTATGACCGTGGCACGACACTCCGGGAGTTCCAGCCGGGGGATCGAGTCATGGTATTGGTTCCCACCTCCCACTCTAAGCTACTTGCCCACTGGCAAGGGCCATACGAAGTTAAAGAGCGGAAAGGGCTCGTCGACTATTTGGTGAAACAACCCAATCGTCGACCGAGAGAGCGGATATATCACGTGAACCTGCTGAAACCGTGGAAGGAACGGGACCCTGATCCCACCTCCGGCCAGCACCGCTCCCTTTTTGCTCAAAGTAATACCCTTAACTTCGGGTCTAATTTAAATAACCGACAGAGGCGGGAGCTAGAGATAGTTATTTCGTCCGTCCCGGAGGTGGTTGACGAAATCCCCGGAAGGACTTCTCTGGTTGCCCATGACATAGTGACTGAACCCGGGGTCATAGTCCGAGAACGCCCGTACCGTCTTCCCGAGGCAAAGAAAGCAGAAGTGGAACTGGAAATCAAGCGCATGCTGGATCTAGGAGTCATAGAGGAGAGTCATAGTCCCTGGTCCAGCCCAATTGTCTTGGATCCTAAGCCCGACGGAAGTTGGAGGTTTTGCAATGACTTCCGTCAACTTAATCAGGTCTCACTATTTGATGCTTATCCCATGCCTCGAGTGGACGACCTCCTTGAGAGGCTTGGACAGGCAGAATACTTGACCACACTTGACATGACCAAAGGGTACTGGCAGGTTCCTTTAACGGACTCCGCAAAGGGTAAAACCGCGTTTAGCACCCCTAGTGGGCACTGGCAGTATCGTGTCCTTCCATTCGGGTTACATGGGGCTCCTGCAACTTTCCAGCGTCTGGTGGACAAAGTGCTCCGCCCCCATAACACGTATAGTGCTGCCTACCTGGATGACATCGTCATCTATTCCAGCACCTGGAAGGAACACCTACAGCAGGTTGGAGCCGTGTTACGGACATTGGGAGAAGCCGGTCTTCGTATCAACCCAAAGAAATGTTTCTTTGGATTGGAGGAAGCCAAGTATTTGGGCTACCTGGTGGGTCGTGGTACGGTGAAGCCACAGTGCTCTAAAATACAAGCCATTTTGACATGGCCTCGTCCGCGAACCAAGCGGCAAGTCCAGGCATTTCTCGGATTAGCGGGGTATTACCGCCGGTTTGTACCACGTTTTTCAGAGAGAGCCGTGCCCTTGACTAATTTGACAAAGAAGAGGGCTCCTAACACTGTGGTATGGACTGATATGACTGAGGCAGCCTTCAGTGACTTAAAAAGGGCCCTGACGTCGGCACCCGTGTTAAAGGCGCCTGATTTTTCACAGCCTTTTATTCTCCAGACGGACGCTTCGGACACAGGCCTAGGGGCAGTGCTGAGCCAAAGTGTCGATGGTGCTGAACACCCCATCATGTTTCTGAGCCGGAAACTGTTGGATCGGGAGACCAGATACGCGGCAGTGGAGAGGGAGGCTCTTGCGATAAAGTGGGCGATCACACAGTTGAGATACTACCTCTTGGGTCGGGAGTTTACTCTAGTCACGGACCATGCCCCTTTACAGTGGATGGCCCTACACTAATCTTCCCTCTCAATCTTTTGCAGACCATTCTAGGGAAATCCCACCCGGCTCTGGGGCAGCCACTGACGTCACTTCTGGTTCCGGTCGGGATGACATCACTTCCGCTACTGGCCTTTAAAGCTGCCATCTTGCTACCTGGAAGTCAGTTCTGTTTTGGACTCGGTGGTGTGAACATGTATGCCAATTTTGATCGCTTTTGCAGCCGTAATGGATTAAATGGGTGGCTGCCCCAAACCTTCTCGATGTCTTTTGGTCGTTCTTCTGACACAGGGTATATCAGCAAATTCTGCAAGAGAATATGAGGACAGCTGTCTTTGATCAAAAATGCCAAATACAGGAGTAAATCAATAACAGATTAGAATGATGCAATTTACAATGCTGAAATCTGAATCCTGACCTCAACTTACTAAAATACTTTGTGTGGTCAGACGCAAGCCATTTCATAAATATAAATGAACTCAAACTGCTCTTTGAAGTGGAATTAGCTAAAATGCCAACATAATGAGGTACAGGTTTGATCAAGAGTTATGTAAGTGCTTGACTGAGGTAACTTCTGCAAAGGGAGATTCCAATGGTTACTAAATCTAAGGGTTTACATACTTTTACATTCATAATCTTTAATATTCCATAACTATATATATTGATATAATATATATATTCAATGAAGATATGGCACTGTATAATATGAACTGTCTTATTAATTTAATCAGACTTCCTTTATCTGTAATTATGACTTAATGACTTATATGCACATCAGATATTAGATAACATTTATAACATAATACACTGAGAAGCTTTTTTAACGGATAAGAAAGGAAGAAAGAAAAATAGCATTCTTTGTTTTAAGAGAAATCCAAAAGTGCAGTCAGCCATGCAGGCAGGCTCATTTTCTCTAGGAAGCAAATAAGCTAAAGGACAATTCAAGTCATGAGTCATTAACCAGGCATGAAGTTAATAAATCAATAAACCAGACAATTATTTTTTATTGAACAAAACACAAAGTTTTGTTTAATAATGTGTGTTTATTTTGAAATAAAAAACAACACATGTTAAACAATTCTCAATCCAATCTTATATGTTTGCCATGAAGTTTAATGGCACCTTGTGCATGCATATAAGCTTGCCCTGAAAACATGCAGCACCACAACAATGGGAAGTCAAAGTGGCATCAATGACGTCACCAGCAAAATGGTTAACAACAATTTGTTCATTCATGAGACATTGCACTGAGCAAAGTAAAGACCCAGAAAAAACCTTTAAAGAAGACAGAAATGGGCTGCTGGGTCATGCTGGTTATATGATAAGAAAAATTTTATTTACTTGTGAAAATACTATATAACAACGACATAACACGTAACAGGAATTTATGGTGTTTTCTAAAAAAAAAATAATAATAATAAATTGGTATTTTGTAAGAAGGCTTCATGCAATTTTAAAATAGAAAATCCAATTAAATTTAATGAGGTAGTGTTATATATGTTTGTTATAATATTAAGTTTAATGTCACTGTCTCTGTGCACACTGTTATGGATTCATTCATACAGGCAGACCAAGTATGGTACGCAGGGGCTCAGCATTTAGAATTGCCAAGCCAAGCACAGGACTAGATAGCCAAAGACAACTGGAGGATTGTATAGTCAGCCTAAAAGACAGAATAGTATACTTCTGTCCTCTGTCAGCACAAATCTTCTTTCCTTGTTGGGAGAATGAGAACTGCATGTAGGCATTGTGCTATTCCTGTATTTTTTGAAGGTGGGGTTTGAGTCCTTTCCTGTCCTTGTTTGGAGACCAGAAAGCGAGCCTGCATGTGGAGCAACCAGTATATAAGGATGGACCTACTGCCAATGCACTTTGAAGCTATCGGACGGAAGATTATGTCCTCCGTCCGGAAAATCCTTTCAGCGTGGTGACAAAAGATGGCAGATTGCGTAGATCGAGACTCCAACCTTGACAGAGTCTGTCATAAGCTTCCCGTCTGTAATATCGCGTAAAATTGTCAGTAAAGAAAGCTAAAGTACAGTAATCCCTCGCTATATCGCGCTTCGCCTTTCACGGCTTCACTCCATCGCGGATTTTATATGTAAGCATATTTAAATATATATCGCTGATTTTTCGCTGCTTCGCGGGTTTCTGAGGACAATGGGTCTTTTAATTTCTGGTACATGCTTCCTCAGTTGGTTTGCCCAGTTGATTTCATACAAGGGACGCTATTGGCAGATGGCTGAGAAGCTACCCAACTTACTTTCTCTCTCTCTCTCTCTTGCGCTGACGTAGGGGGGTGTGAGCAGGGGGGCTGTTCGCACACCTAGACGATAGGGACGCTCGTCTAAAAATGCTGAAAGATTATCTTCACGTTGCAATCTTTTGTGCAGCTGCTTCCTGAAATGACATGCTGCACGGTGCTTCGCATACTTAAAAGCTCGAAGGGCACGTATTGATTTTTGCTTGAAAAACAAACTCTGTCTCTCTCTCTCTCTCTCTCTCTCTCTTTGTCTGCTCCTGACGGAGGGGGTGTGAGCGGCTGCCTTCAACAGCTTTGTGCCGCGGTGCTTCGCATACTTAAAAGCCAAACAGACCTATTGATTTGTTTGCTAGAGATTGTTTTCTCTATCTATGTGACATTCTGTGCTCCTGACACGCACTCCTTTGAAAAGGAAGATATGTTTGCCTTCTTTTAATTGTGAGACGGAACTGTGATCTCTGTCTTGTCATGGAGCACAGTTTAAACTTTTGAAAAAGAGACAAATGTTTGTTTGCAGTGTTTGAATAACGTTCCTGTCTCTCTACAACCTCCTGTGTTTCTGCGCAAATCTGTGACCCAAGCATGACAATATAAAAATAACCATATAAACATATGGTTTCTACTTCGCGGATTTTCTTATTTCGCGGGTGGCTCTGGAATGCAACCCCCGCGATGGAGGAGGGATTACTGTATATCCTTTTTTCTCATGTGATTTTTGTACTGCTGTAATCACTATGGGAGGGATATCGCCTTTTATATCATATTTCTATATTTTTCGGTTACTTAACATGCCGCAATTTCAAAAGAACACATTTCCGGAGAGCTAATGCCTCCTAAGGAAACGGGTAGTGATTACCAGAATGAGGCATGTTAGTGATACGATTTAACCATAAATAATTAGGGGGGTTGCGAAATGTAAATAGCTAAGCAAACAAGGAAAAGAATAAAAAGTAGTCATAATCAAAAACTCGGTTAGAGAAAATCACACAAGAGACTTGAATGAATGAACTGCAAGATAGCTTGAAAAAAATTATATAGCAGCATAAGAAGGAATTACTTTTGTTTTGCGGAGAGAAAAATATTGACTTGTTTTGAAAATATGAGACATTTTTGTTGCTTTTTATTTTAATAATGTCTATTTGTGATATTCTACAAATACACACATACTATCCACATAACTATCTAAAATAAACTAAAAATAATTTTCTTAATACTTTTAAAAAGTACTGAATAAATGAGTTTTGAGTCTAAACCTGAAAGAGGTATTCGATAGTGGTGGTTTTTCAAGTGGTTAAAGATGAGCTCCTGTGTGCTGAAATATGTGAATTACACGTTTCTAGCATTTGTGGATAATAGTTAACTAACTTTACGATACTAACTTAATGGTACTAACTTTCTTGCCAACAACTGTCCACTTCATATGCCATAGTCAAAATTTTCTGCTATATAATTTCATCCTGGCAAAAGTTCAATGGCATTTGACACTGACAATAAAAAAATAAATGCTGTCCCCATCAAATGAATTATAATGGACAATCGAAGATTAACCACGTGTGAGCTAGCAGACACTATTGGGATTTGTTAAGAATCACTTAAATCTACTATTCACAAACAGCTAAACCCAAAATGTTGACTCCTGAAATTAAACATAACCATATCCAATGTGCCAAGGAAAATCTCATGCTAAATCATTAAATCTGACTAGCACAGAAAAACTTTGTGCATCAGTGTTCACGAGGATTATGCTGAAATACAAGCTAGTTTGATTTGACTGCTGTTTCTTTTAATAAGTCAGGCTGAAATCTTTTTGATTACCCCTTTTGTTAATCCAAAGTAAATAAAATAAATCAGATAATGAAAACATGATTACTAGCAGCACTAGAGAGTTATAAAAACACCAGGACATAAATGAAAAATATTATTATTCTTATTGCTTTCATGAGTTTAACATTTTTCTAGTGTAACAGCAACACCTGCTGGCAATGCAATATTGATGTAATGTTTTTAATGGGTCTAGGGAACACTTGTACCTTATCAGCCTGGTAATTTAAAGCTTCTTGGTTTCTTTGTAGAAGGTAAGATAACACCTTCTGACTCCCTCCATAGGCCGCAAAATGAAAAGGTGTTAGCCCATTCTATTGAAAGAAAATGCATGTACATTATAACACCATACAGGCACAACAGCACAATACAATCTGCACAGCAGAGTTGAGTATATTCTTATTTTCAAGATGCATTGCAAAAATGTATATAAAACTCAATTTTACATTTAATTTTAGTGTTTTTTTCATTTTCTCTTGTAGTGTTCTATCATACATACAATTCAGAATGTTATTCTCTTTTTTGTGCTCCCTTCACAATTCAAATATCAATTCAATAGCTGGGGATTTTACTTTCCCTTTATTGCTCAAAAAGGAAAAGATAGTGTAAATGTAGTGTCCATGAAATATAATCAATAATCGGCTAATTTTTAGCTATATTTGTACTTGTAAACCTAGATTTTGGTTGCAAGGATTATCACATAATAAAGTATTTTAGCTTGTACTAGTAAAAGTATTTTATTTATTATTACATAATACAGGCAATATATAAAGATCCATTTTTAAGCTGTAAAACTCTGATTACAATTGTACTATATCAGCAATCATATGCCATAATGTTTACTGTTGGGATTCAGGCAATGATACTGTAATCAGTGAGGCTTCTTACTACTTTTTACAACATTTTTGTTACAATTCTCTAAACTATTTTCTTTTTTTCAACATACATTGGCATAATTAGTATTTGTCCACTATTCATTTCCTCTGTTTTTGCACATTTTTGACACCAAATGTTTCCAGGTCTTCGACCAATGCCTAAAAGTTGTTGAATAATTGAACAAATACTTTGTTTCTTCATTTGTTTGTTTCTTCATTTAATTAATTTAATGTAATAATCCATCTCGAACCCTAATGATTTAAGAAAAGAATGGTTTGATGGAAGGTAAGATACTTTTAGTATCTAGCTTTAGGGAATTTACCATATTAGTGCTCAGCGTATCTCCGCCAACTCTCGTTAAGAAGCAAACCACATTCAGCTTCTTCATGATGGCAGCATAATGCAGGGCTGTGTTACCATACTGAAAAAAGTAATTAAACAAAATCAGAAAATACAATATCAAATAATTAAACATACACAGCACTATAAAATGACAGCTCACTTAAAAAGGTAAAGTTTATATACCTTGTCACAATAGTTAATATTTACTTGATGATTGTAATAAACTTGTACAATCTTCTCATTAGGCCAAATTTTCACAGCTTTCAGAAACTCTTCTTCATGCATTGTTACTAGAAGAAAATAATATGTACTAAGTACAAAAAGCATAAAACACAGCATTCATTATACAGCTTTCATATTTATGAAGTGATAACCCATTAGTAATTTAAACTAAGTTTTAACAAATTTTCTCTTGAGTGTAACACAACAAACAAGCACAGTTCACATTTGCAAAAATGTAACTATAAATATAATCAAGAACAACAAAAAAGCATATTAAAAAAACAGTCCCCTATTAAAGTTATGGAATACAAAAGAGCACTATATGAAAGCACAGATCACATAAATTGTTAAAAATATATTTAACAATAGTAGTGCCCTTCTGAGAAAAACTCCTGTGATTCTATTCACTCAGTGCCAGAACTATAAACAATTGCAATGGAAAGAGGAAAAACACCAAATACTACACAAACTTATTATTATGTATTTTATTATCTCTCTATTATAATAAAAAAAATCTTGGGAGGAGAGACGAGACATGACTTTCTCAGAGAGACACTTTCATGTCCCATGAGACAAGACTTTGTGCCAAGAGATTTAACCACACCCGAGGCTGGAAATAAAAGACAAAGAGTAGATGACAAAGTAGAACGTCGTAAAGAATTCAAAAACGTGGACGCAATACACATGCAGAGCAGTTTAGAGATAATGAAAGTACTAAAATTTGAAAGTCTCAAAAAAATGATAGTAAAGATGGCATTAGCGCAAACAAACAGAAATTCTTACTCAGTGAAATAACGCAACAGCGAAAAGAGATTGAATACATTGTTCAGATTTAAACTTTAACTCGGAGACTTGTAGATCGTCTAATTCATGTTGCCATCAGGGAAAAGTAGTGTTTCTTCCCAATGAAGAGAATTAAAAATTTGTTGCTTAGTGAAAGTGAAATCCACTTACGCTGTCACGCTTGGGTCACAGGGTTGCACAGATTCACAGGAGATTTTAGAGACAGAAACATTATTCATACACTTCAAAAAAAGTCTCTTTCAGGAGTGAATCGAGCTCCGTGTGTAGTTGGAGGGGACAGTTCTGTCTCTCAATTAAAAAAACAGAGAATCTTCCTCTTCACAGGGGTCCACCACAGGAGCAGAGGATGTCTGGGGGAGAAGAGACAAGGCAGTGAGACAAAAGGACAGCTGCTGTACAGGCTTTTAAATGTTTGAAGTGCAGCGGGGAGATGCAGATCACGCGGCATGGCAGCAACAGCAAGCCAGCAGTTAATCGAGCAAAGAGGAGGTAAAAAAAAACTGCATTTGTTTCCCATTGTATCACTGTTTAAGAGGGGGTTTGGGAGGAGCGACCACGTCTCCTTGGGGTGCGTTCAGCCCCCCTCTTCACAACACGAGCAGCAGAGACCCGTAGAGGCTGGTGCATAGCGCAGACTGGATGGGTTGGTAATATATAAATAATTCTGGATGGAACATGAAGCTTATTTATACGTGTCATTGAACAACTATGACAACAGGTAATGTCATGCCACTGTCAACTGAACTGTGCAATTTTTTATGCAATACAAATAACAGGCCATTCACCAAAACAAATGTGAAAATGTTTTTGAGTAAAGGTAAGTAATCTTGTCCATTTGACTTTGTTTCGGAATAATCAAGTTCAGAAAATAATTTAACTAATAATTTACGAATATTTCCCAAAGACAAAGCAAATAAAAGACCATTCTTTCTAAAAGGTTTGATAAATGATAAATTTGATTAATTTGTCTGTGCATTTAGAAGATAATGCTTTTTCATTATTTTTATCTTTTTTTCCAATATTTTGGCCTCTACAGCATTGCAAGTGTCACTTAATAATGACAATTTCTTCAATTTATTTTCATCTAATTAGTTTTGGACAAAAAGGTTTTCAATGCCGCCTGAGAGCTCCAGGAATCTGGATTTAACCTCCATACAATTTAATATCTTCTGGACCACCAGGGGCGTACCACTTCCCAAATCCCGACACAGACAGGCTGAGACACAAGTTCAACATAGCACGTTTTATTCTTCAGTGGGGAAGCGTTTCTGTTGCTCCCCACTTCACAGCACAATAAAAAAACACCAAATAATATGACACGCAGTTCTTTCTTCTTTCTCTCTCTTCTTCTTCTCCACTCCTCCTTGCAAGCTTTGTCCTCCACCTCCTAACTCTGGCTCCTCACTGTGAGGTTGGCAAGTCCTTTTATAGTGTCCAACCTGGCAGTGCTTTTGTTCACGTGATCTGTAAGCACTTCTGGGTTAGGCGAAATCCCCATGCCACATGGCTCATCTATTTTTACAGTACCCTCTGATGGCACCCACGGTACCAAACAGGGCTGAGATAAAGAACTCCAAGTCCCATAGTGCCCTGTGGAAATCCGGGGCACCGCTGTAATCCAGGGGAGCTGCCATCTAGCATTCTGGGGGAAGCAGTGCCCTAAACAGGCTGCCTTCCTCCATCCTTCCACTTCTTGAGGGTCCTGTTTGAGCTGCCAGCCGTCTCTTACAACCTGTATGAAGTGTGCACATTCTCTTGTATTTCATTGGTGGTCTATATGTACTTCAATGTGCTCCCAAACTTGTAAAAGTTAAGTTTGACTTGTGTGTGTATACCTTGAGATGGACTTGTGTCCTATGTTGCTGGCATCAGATCCCCATGATTCCTCCAAGAACAAGGCAATGTCAGAAAAAGAATCACTTTAAAAAAGCAGGACATTTTTCTGGCTTATAGTATCATGTAATGTAAGCATTTCCAGGTACAATTTAGTAGATGAGATCTTTACTGCACTCATTTTCTACTTGGCAGTTAATCTTAAATGTATCTTTTTTTTGTTTGTTCCAAACATTTTTTCATTCCTGTAATCCTCAGCTGGTTATCGTGAACTTTTTCCGAAAAAAATTATTCAATAAAATCTTCATGGCATCAGTTGCCTAAAGCGACACTACTGAAAAGTTTCTTCCAATTCCTGGTCCAATTTGTACTGTTTGGGGTTTGATTGTCCAATTTCCCAGTTATGCCATTCCAAATTCCAAAAATAAGCCTATGATCTTAAGTTTATATACTGAATCTTGTAGTTACTAAAATGGAAATCACAGCAGCCAAAATAAACCATAACCGATTTGCATGAATCACTTATTACTTCAATATGTTGATTTTTTATTCCGAGTCAGTTAGCCTTGCACTTGTGACAATATGCACTATTTTCCTTGAAACCACCTCTAGGACAAAGCAAAAATCCAAATCCAAGTTTGAATCCAAGCCCTGTCACTGTCTATGTAGATCTGGTACTTAAATGGCACATCTGAATCAGTTTTCTTTTGATACTTCCTCATGCTGCAAAAAAACCCCCCAAAAAAACATCCATCCATCCATCCTCTTCCGCTTATCCGAGATCTGGTGGCAGGTGCAGCAGCTTGAGCAGAGATGCCCAGACTTCCCTCTCCCCGGTAACTTCTTCTAGCTCTTTTGGGAGAATCCCAAGGCGTTCCCAGGCCAGCCGAGAGACATAGTCCCTCCAGCGTGTCCTGGGTCTTCCCCGGGGCCTCCTCCCGGTTAGAAGTGCCCGGAACACCTCACCAGGGAGGCGTCCTGGAGGCATCCTGATCAGATGCTCGAGCCACCTCATCTGAAAATCCGAAATACAACTAGAAATGTATTAAATGTTAATTCAAAAGAGACAGTTGATCTGAACAAGTTATTTACCCCAAAAATGTGTTTATTATTCATGACTTAATTTGATTTACATCTAATGAAAGAAAATACTGTTTCATTTTGTTAACTTACAATTATACAGATTGCTCAGCATGGTCAGTGATAAAATCCAACAATTAACAAGGGGCATTATTCAGCAATATAATGGATAGTGCCTTGAAGGTAATCTCTCCCCAGATGTAGAGATAGAATGGAAGCCTACGGGGGACCACATAATGCAGCATTATACTGGCACCTGGGGCCACTGGAGGGAGTTCTAGCAGGGATGCTTCAAGAGTTCCAAAAGCTATTCTAGGGCAAAGACGTAACTTATGAGCCTTCCCTGGAAGCTTCAGAGCATTACTCAAAAGTGCTTGGAAATGGGAGTTTTAATGTTTGCAAAAAAGAGAGGGGCCAGAAGAAGGAGAGAAGACAAAAAAATGAGGAAGAAGAAACATAAAGTACCATGTTGGTGGGAAAACACTTCAAGCACTTGCATTTCAGATCTGGTAAAAACCATGTATACTTAGGCCCAGAGTGGCTACAGGTTATTTATTCTTCCTTATAATTTTGTACCTGATTATCTCTAATACCCTGTATCGTTCAGTTAAATACATTAAAATAAACTCCTTTTTAAATTCAAAAAGGCTAAAGTATAAGTTTGGGTCCAGGCTGATTCTGAGAGTGTTCCCAACAGTCCACAGCTAGTTAATTTAATATAACTATATGCTATGTGGCTGTAATGTTGCTCTCTTTGCAAGATGTGCAAGCTAAACTCATGAGAATATGAATAAACTTACCCACAACCATTCAGTTCATCTAGCTTATATGATTTTTCAATAAATAATCTGTGCTAGTATCTCAGCTAAATGTTTATTAAATAGAATGTCCATTTCAATTACATGACTGGGCTTTTTTCTAGCTACAACTATTCTCTTTGTAAATAAATGGGTATTAGTTTTTGTTCGGCATGCTCCTTTCTTCAGTTTCCTATAGTGCATTTGACAATTGTTCTGTTTAGCTTAATTAATTATGTTGTCAATGCTTTGTAGAACTATGAGAAATAGTTTTTTATATACTGAAGGAAAAACGCATTTTCTGGAATGAGAAAACTATAGTTACAGCTTGTGTACTTTCAGAAAAAATCTAACCTTGTCATAGAACTTCTATCCCTAATGTGTGGCTGGGGTTGGTGTGTGTGTGTGTGTGTGTGTGTTCACCCTGGGATGGACTGGCACCCTGTCCAGGGTTTATTCTTGCCTTGCTAGGTGAGATAGGCTCAAGTACCCCCTACAACCCTGTTCAGGATTAAGCGGGTTAAAAATGACTGACTTCTAACCAAAAAAACATCTTCTGCAGTGAAGAACTACAACTTACCAAACAAAAATGCATAAACTGCACATTCCCACAGAAAGGTGCAAGTACAGCAATACCTGATCAGGGTAGCTTTTAAAAAGATCCTAATTCAAAGCTTAAGTAACAGCAAGAAAAGGCCACACTTAATTTTGCATTTCTGTGCATTCTAAAATGACATCAGAAGCAATGGAGATGACCTTTAACATGTCATGTAGCAGTGTTACGAGATATTACGAATTAAGTTGTTCTATTGTTTTCTGAACGCAGCAAAGGTTTTTGGATACTGGCAAGACAGAGGACCACCCAAGATCCAGATGCCCTCAAGTGACCACACCAGAGCAGTACTGATACATGAGTCTGATCCATCAGTTAGATTCAGATCTGCCGCCATCACGGCCACTAAAGCCACAGGCAAACACAATGCCTGTATAATAATAGTATAGAAAGCGACATGCTCCATACTGCTGAACTTAGAGCAAGGTAACCTGTCAGCAGACCTCTGCTCCCACCTCTTAGATTTCTGAACCTGTAGCAGGACTATGGTAGATCATATACCTAGCTACAGTGGTGACAAAAGTGATGAGGAACGACAGTTGCTGTGGATATGCTCCCTTGACCTGCCCTTTTTGCTGATCATAAAAGAGTACCTTTGGGGTGCCCTAGATTGCAACATCCAGGTTGTTCTGATGCAGGAATATTATACTACTGTAGATTCAGAGGCTTGTTAGCTCTGTGCATGAGGTCTGTCAAGCAGTGGTTGCAGCAAGAGGTACTCACACAATACACTGAAGAACTGCAAAGCAACTGTTAATGCTCATACTTTGTATTGTTTTCATAGTGTTTTTATTGTTGTACAGTTTTGTTTTTCTATTATTCTCTTTTCTTTATTGTTGTCTCAGCAATTGTTGCATTTTAGCGCAACAAGTGCTGCATTTCTTTTTTATGTACAAAATATTTAAAAACTGAATAGACCGATTTCCTTTAGCTTCTGGGAGCGTGGTATAACTTCTGATCCAGAGATGAATCAAGTTGCTCTTCACTGCATAACTTTTAGCGCTGTGATGCATTTTTTGTATCACAATTACAAAACTGAATTACATTGTGGTGTTATATCTTACCATGTCTGAACCAATTAGCAACTTATCAGAATTTTAATTACATCTGCATATTGCCTGAAGAGTTATGGATTATAATTAATCTTCTTGCACTCTGTACATACAGTGTCTACACAAAATTGAATTTAAAAGGTTTAACCAGTTTTGATCTTTATTAAATATTCTTCTGCCTTCCTTTTTATTTTAGAGTCTTGATTTACTTGCTACATCTGAATATGCATTACTATTATGAAACTGAGTTTTGGTATCATTTTCAGTTTTGCTCTGCATGCATGCAACATATTGTGAAAGCCCCTTCTGCCTATATACAGTAATACAGCAGCATACAGCACTCTGCATCCAAGCTTTCAGACTCACTATAAAGACAAATGTAGCAGGTACTAGCAAGTAAAAACAAAGTTATGTGAGGGCTTTGGCATTATTAGCTTAGACTTGTGGCTTTGTATTTCTGACTTTGATATATGGTTTTGTTTTTTTAGCTCTGCCTCTCCTTTTGGTATTCTGATTGCTGCCTGCTTAGGCAACTTAGATATACAGTAGCCTTCTCTATATGCATCTGTTTATCCCTTTGTCATTTTCCTCATTCAAATATTCTTTGTATATTATTTTCTGACCATAAAAATGGCCAATTGAGAAAAAATAAATAAATTAGCTGGAGTTTAGATCATTACATTTGTATAACCATTTCTTTAAACTTGCCACTATCGGTTCCATTATTTTACAGTGGACAGGCTTACTGGTTTATAATGACTGGAATAAATTTCACTTCCCTTTTCATAGTCAATTCAAGCCAATTTTATTGTTACATGTTCTTAGGACAATGAAATTCTCACTTTCTACTTACTTCTTACTTACTGAGGTGATATACTCCACAAAGGAAAGGTCCCTTGAAAAAAACATTTAGTCATTTAGACTATTTACATCTTTTCAACCGTTGTTGGCTTGAAGTTATTCTTGAAGGTCTTTTGTAAAGATGTCATTGATAATTTAATAAGTAACTAATATTTAATTGGCATGAACCATCTTCTGACTACATTGCACTTAAATATTCACTTAGCAATAAATGAAAATCTGTTAATAAGGTAACAAAACTACTATAATAATAATAATAATAAAATTATGTTATGAGACAGCAGTGGTGGATGACAGCCCCATGAACTAGAATTCACACCTCAGTCTAGTCAATTTCACCTTTTCCCTAGGTCTTTGTGTGTGTGTGCGTCTTCAACAGGTTTCTTCACAAAATTTAAAAACAAATAAAAATACAGTTCTTGGTTAGGCTGATTGGCAATTCTAAATTTATTTGAATATTACTGAACATAGGTGTGCATGAGTCCTGGTGTCCTGTTCGTTGACTGTTCCTACCTTGTACTAGAGACACTCACTGTTAAGAAAATACCAGTTTCCATTGAATTTGGTGCCCCTTATGATTTAGCACTAGTGTATTAATGCATGGTTGACTAGGATCTCATCATGTTTGCATGTATTTTTGTAGTATTTCTCCTTTTGACTTAATGCATGCTCCATGCTACTAGTAATGTCCAAGTGCTTGCAAGTGTATTACATGTTATCTTCATTTTCACAAGATGCTCTTTTTTTGAAAGCTGATATTGATGTTTGGAAAAAGGGATAAAAAGAAACAAAATAATTTTTAAAAAGTATTCAGTATGCTCTTGGCCAAGTTTGACACACATTTTATATTAGAAATATAAGGTGTCCCAAAAGTCACTATACACTTCCAGTTTTTTATTACGATCACTGTTACAGAGTAAAATTGCCTGGAGATGCTGCAGGAGGGGCGGCACAGTGGCGCAGTGGGTAGTGCTGCTGCCTCGAAGTTAGGAGACCCAGGTTCACTTCCCGTGTCTGCGTGGGTTTCCTCCGGGTGCTCCGGTTTCCTCCCACAGTCCAAAGACATGCAGGTAAGATGCATTGGTGATTCTAAATTGTCCCTAGTGTGTGCTTGGTGTGTGGGTGTGTGTGTGCGCGCCCTGTGGTGGGCTGGCGCCCTGCCCAGGGTTTGTTTCCTGCCTTGCGCCCTGTGTTGGCTGGGCCCCCGTGACCTTGTAGTTAGGATATAGCAGCTTGGATAATGGATGGATGGATGCTGCAGGAGTTTGCTGTGCCACAACTTCAGGCAAGAAGTGACCTTGCTAATGTCTTTTTTCAAAAAGACGGAGCCCCTCCCCAGGTTAGTCAGAGATTTCCTGAACAGCAAGTTTCCTAACCAATGGATTGGTCGAAGGGGTCCCCTCGAATGGGCTCCATGCTCCCCTGACCTTACACCTTGTGACTTTTTTTGTGGAGCTATATCAAAAGCAAGGTGTGTGCAACTAAGCCCCCAGTAAACCTGTCACAGCTTGAGGAAAGAATTTCGCATGGCCTGCAGCGAGGTTGGGGAAGAGATGCTGCAAAACATCGGAGAGGCTTGTACCCGAAGGTGGCTGAAAGTTGCTCATGTGGAGGTATACAACTAGTCTTCAAGGCATTGGAATGTGATGGCAAGCCTAGCAAATAAAACTGCAACGACTCCTTTGTTGATGCTAGAAATATTATTAAACTCAGTTTTTTGTGTAATTTTTAGGAATTTATTAAAAATGTATAGTGACTTTTGGGACACCCTGTACTTAAATTTATTAACTAAATCTCATCAACATAGAAACATGTCAAATTCAATATAAACAGAGTAAAATGGCAATAATAATAAATGCAGTTTCCCCTGTCTGCATGCAAAATGAATAAAATTGTCTTATATGTATGTAAAAACCTTACAGCCAGTGTTCTATAATACTAGATGAATAACACTGACTCATTTTACTTTTTTATTTTTGCAGGGGACACATTATGTCTTTCCCCTACCTGGCACTTTCAATATTTTATGCTAAGAAGATAACCTATTTGTATTTTTTCTTGATTTTAGTAATACTCAGCCCTGCATTACTTGCACCTGCATGTATAGTTAACTATATTCACAATTGGGGAAATTCAGAATGACTAAATGACCAGTCAACATGGTGTAAAAAATGGTAGGAATAAAGACGACTCAAAGGAAACTCATACAGATATAGTAAGACTACTTAATTCTACACAGAAGCTATTTGAACTTAATAATGAACCTGAATCCAAGGGAAAAGGTGGAAATACTGCAAAAGGCTGCATTCTATCCATGTTTTATTATGTTTATTGTTGTTTTTTTATGATATCCTTAAAAATAACAAAAAAAATGTAATAAGACTACAACAAAGATGAGTGCAACAACTCATACAACAGTATAAACCAGTTTAAAACACCAAAAGTATAGCACAATATTTTCGCTTAACAGTTGTGTTCATCATACTTTCTTGCACATGGTAAAGTGAGTTTATTGGGATGACTCACTACTGTTTTTCATTCACACATATACCCCAAATATTATCTTTGTTTTCAAGTACAGCTGCCACATTTCTGGGACATGATGTTTATTATAATACATTATTCTGACTCTTTTAAGTAGCTATAGTTGCAACTTGAAACAAAATATAGACATATAGAAATAATCCTAAATATATGAAATTTGTGTTTAAAGATGACACAATTCCACAAAAAGATTCTCATTTTGACAAAAATGTAAAAGAAGAATAAATTGCCAATATTTCCTCTACATTTACATACTTTTCTTTAACCAGTTCCAAATGGCGATTATTTTTTCAGCTGCAGTTTTGCCAACATCAAAAAGATTTTGGTGAAACTGTACCCAGTGAGTACAGTACACTTGATACAATTAACAATGGTGTCATATTTCATTTTTGCTGTTTAGTCAGCTTTATTCTATTATTAGCGAAACATTTGTCCTTTCAATATCACAAGATAATGAGATTAGGAGAAACTATTTGCCAGTCAGAACACACAGATATTGCCAGTGAGCAGGTTATACTTTTATTCAAACATTCTTTGGCGAAAATGTAACTTTTCACACCCGGTAAATCTGCAGTTCACATATCCTTCATTGTGTTTAAACGGAATTTTCACTGTTCTCTTTTACTATTATTCAGAAAAGAGACACAAAATTTATTATATTTTTATTATATATTTGCAATTGTCTTGACATTTTTGGATATTAAAAAACAGGCATTAGGTTTTTTTTTCTTTTTAATGTGTCTTATTTTTCTTGACACATAAATAAGTTCAAACTTCTTTTCAATAATAATTAATATTAAGAAGTTAAATACCAAGTATTACAATTATGCTACTATACAGTAGGACCTTAAAACCTCTTCTATGTTCTGTCCGTGTGGACTCCTTTATATAGATGTGCAAGAGTTTAGATTGAACAAGGTATATCGTTGCTCCCAGCTTGTGTTGTACATAGAGCTTGAAATGGACTGGTAAGCTGTACCGGCAGTACTCCGTGCTTTGCGAACTGGAGTAAACCTCGAATGGGACACCCCACTTCTTCACTATATTGCACGCATTTTAGCACCACCAAGCTGCCCCCTGCATATAAGCTTATGTACAGTATATAACAGCTCTCAACAATCCATTCTGGTATTAGTTTGAAAGCCTTTTATATCGCATTGTGAGGAGCAGAAAGAAGCCGATACTTAAGGGAGTACCACTCCAAGGAGGCCACTTGCTAACCTTGTCTTCTCTGAGTTTCACACAACCTTTCTTTGTCCACTTCACATCTCATTTGCCATGCAGGTCGCCACCTCATCTCTTTTCCTTTGTACCACAACTGGCCTTTTTCACTCACCACCAACCCCAAGTCTCCGATTAAAGCTACAGCTTGTTCGATGGTGCTGCTCTGCCTGTGGGATTTATCTGCAGGAATTGCATGCCCCATTTCTCTGCATGATCACAGCTGAAACAAAAAAAGTACACGCTGCCCACTCGCATAAAGCTTTATTACCAATGAATATCAATAATTAAAAAACAAACACCTGTCAGCTAATTTTCCTTTATCTATAATGTCACCATATTTAAGTCAAATCTGTCAAGTCATTTTTAAGATTTTGGAGTATTTAACTTTTCTTTTGGGTGATTACCCATTATATAGATGTATCGAAATGTCCTTTCTTCACTCTTCACAGATGCCTACTGCCAAATTTCAGCTTCTAACAAAATGGGAAATAGTGCATTTGTTGGTCAGTGAGTTCATTTTTTATTAAACTAGGGTGCTTCGCCCCCTGCTTGCTTCGCTCGCCAACCCCTGTGTTTGGTTAATTGGATATACAATTTTACATTTTTTTTTTTTGGAATTGTTTCAATTTCATTATTTTCACTTTTACTTTAAAGCTTCATTAAAAACAATATTTTTTGGAGACACATTGTGACAACGCAACGTATAACTGCCCGTGAGTGAATATTGTTTCTGTTTCTGAAATAAATAATCCGAGTTTTTCTGTTTGTCCCTGTGATTTATTGATTGTCATAGCAAAAGCTATTCTCACAGTAAACTGTAAACATTTTACTACGAATGGCATATCACGATCTTGTGAAAACATAAAAAGATGTAATTGAACAAAATGTATGTGTGTATAGAAAATAGGACAGAGTGATGAAACTTGTTTGTGTTTTGCGTGCGTGACAAAAAGCATGTATACTTTCTAGAAGTTTCTTTTGATGATGTGTGTGACAAGAAAATATACCTTTAGGGTAATGACTTTACAAAATTGGAAAAGTACAATGAGTCAGGATGCTATTTTTTACTTACATGGTCAACGATCAGGAGATTAGAAGGGTATAAAAGAACAAGGACATCTGCGCTCGAGGCAGATGAAGTGCGGTGTCCTAGGACTGTGTTTCTCTGACATTTTACCTTTGCCTGGTATGTATTAATAAAAGGTTTTTGACTAATTTTAATTTTCTTCTCTGTCTTCAGTCACAAAAAGTGTCCACAGTTTTTGGCGCCCGGACGTGGGGCAAGAGACGGCCGGTCGACTCCTCCGGCGAGACCATTTCAGTGATCCGTCTTACTAGCGGACTGCCGTCAATTTGAGGCCTCCGGCAGCAGAGCATGCAGCTCCGGCAAAAGTTAGGACTGCCCTGTCCTGAAGCGGTTCTTGCGTGAGGAGCCCCTGGTCTCCTCTTTGCTACATCCACGGTGACTGAACGGATTTCCAGACAGAGTTCGCACACTTCCAGGCTGGGGTAAGCACCGGGGGATTTCCGAACATTTTTTTTTATTTTCTAAATAACGGGAGGGCGAGTTTCCTGTTGACCGTCTAGTCATACTCATATCTCAACGGGTTGCTTAAGGTGATGGAGACTTGAACCGAATCGGACACGAAGTCACCTGAGCTGGAACCCGGGGATGTGAGCGGACAGGCTAACGGGACGAGTAACGGGGTGGTATGGAAATATAAACCGAAAAGAGCACAGATTGCAGGATTGCTGTTAGGAAGGAATAAATAAATCTACATACGGAATAAGCAACAAAACCGTGTTCTCCTGGGAACTGGATCAGTTGATAGTTAGGTGTCTCCCCTTGGAACTAAGAAGGGAACAGTTTAGGTTTAGTGAGTGGCACACTTAATGCCTTGCTGATTCATACGTACAAGGGATTAGGCGAATCAGTATATAGTTGGAAAATTAAATACAGAACCCGGGAGGGCAAGGGAACATAATGGGATCACTAATAAGTAAGCCTGTTAATCGCCGCACAGGGGGATCAAAATCATTAGTGCTGGAAGGATTATTTTCGGAGGATCAACAGACGCCCCGTAGAAATGGGTCTCCTAGAAAATTTATAGAAAAGAAGACAGGTTTAGATTTCAAGAAGGCATGTAAGAAATGGAATAGACAGAGTAGTGGGCGTTGGCCGATAGAGGGGACAGGAGATGTAAGTGAAATACAGGAAGTCAGGAAGATCCTATGTAGGAATAAGCAGGGTTGTTGTAATAGTGGACCGTATCGAATGGATATGTTCGATAGATGGGAATTAGTAATAAAAGACAGAAATTTAGAAGCAGTACAGAAACAGAATGATTTGTTGCGGGCAAATGAGGGAAAGGCTAAAAAGGAGAAAGAGGAATTGCTAATTACATTACAGAAAGTTCAGACAGGCACTGAACCACAGGCAGATGGGAGGAAAAGGAAGAATAATCCAAATAAAGACCCCCTTTATCCTAATATTTTTTCCCCTTCTCAGAACCAACCTCAGGCACCTCCATTATCCCCTCCTCTATCCTCCATTCCGACTGCCCCCCCTGCACTACAACTAGCAGAAGTTTCTCCCGATGATTCCCCAGGCACAGATCACTATGACGCACCCTGTACTACACAAACCCCCGTCTCTAAATGCACTCGAAGTCACAGACCAGCTCCAACTTTTTTCTCCTCAAATCCTTCACTTACTTGCCCTTTAATAGAAGTTCCCAATCCCCATTATAACCCTGCCCATCCAGCTGGACCCCAAAATCCCACAACAGTTATGATACATCGGAATTGGGACATCCAAGAATTAAAAGATGTCGTGAATGCACTTCCAGATCCCAAGGAAGTAGGAGGACTAAAATTTGTTGAACAACTTGATCAGTTAGATAGCATGTATAAACCTAATGCTGCTGAATGGACCCAGGTACTTCGTCGAAAGCTTGGGACCACATGGGCCACTGTTAGCAGGGGTGTCCGCGATGACGTTCCATGGGTATGGAATCCAGTTTTAACTCGAGGACAGGGGATAGGTGGAGAAGGCGATTTTAACCCACAATGGGAGGCGTTGAGACAAAATATTGCAGAAAAATATAAAAAAGGAACGGACTGGTCCCTTATTTCTGCTGCAAAACAAAAGAAAGACGAGACGGTTGATGAATGGGCACATAGGATTCAAGACCTTATGGCTAATCACTCGGGCTTGGGGAATGCTGATGACCGCACCCGAGCTGCAGTTCCACCTTTTGTTTCCGGCTTGCGCCTTGATATACAAAACAAAGTCCGCACTTCCTGTATTGAATGGGAAAGTGCCACGTTTGATGAAGTCAAACGACATGCTGTACATGCCGAAAAACAAACTAAACAGAAGGAATCGGACTCTCATGCCAAATTATTGGCAGCACAGATGAACTATTATACCAGGAATACTCCTGACCAAGGTCGAGGATATGGCTTTAGAGGAAGGGGACGAGGACGAGGAAGAGGACGAGGTGGTTTTAGAGCTCCTCCTGTTGACCACACTAAGAATCCTTTTATTCCCTCTCCCTTAAATTCCAATGCTAATTCCTTCTCTTGCCACGCTTGTGGTGAAACTGGACATTTTCGTCGAGAGTGCCCTCACAGACAGCAACAGCCCCCACCTCCCCTTATTCCACCTGTTTTCTCTGACACCCCTGACCAACAATACTGCCCATAGGAAAACGCAGGGACCTCCAGTTACTCTTTTCAACTACCTTTGCTCACCCATAATTCAGAGACTGATCCTTTACTGACATTGTTCGTTGATGGCAAAGAGACTGTTTTCTTAATCGATACTGGTGCCACTCGATCTACCCTCTCGCTGGCAAAGGTCCCTGCCTCGAACGAAACTGTTACTGTACTTACTGCTTCTGGACAACCTCATCTTCTTCAAGTATCAAAACCTCTTCAAGTCCAGTCACGTCCTGGCGGACATACCTTACTGCATCGTTTTCTTTTGAATCAGCTTTGTCCAGTTAACCTTTTAGGAAGAGATCTCATGACAAAACTTTCTCTTTCTATTTCTATGACTGAAAAAGGTTTTTTCTGTTCAACCCCCAAGTTGTTGTGTCAAATTACCCCTTATCCCAAACCCTTTTTTGCAGCATGGACTTTAGATATTTCCCCACACACCATTCTCCTCAAAGCCCTACATTCATTTTCCCCTTGTCTTTTTTCCAATTTACAGGCCCCTGACATTTTACACTGTACTGCCCAATACTTCCCTATAGAAGTAGACACCACCTGGCTAGAATCTTTCCTTACTTCTGGTACTTGCCCCGAAACCCTTCACATCTACTGTGTTTTTATTTCATCCACAAAGGCAGCTGCTTCTGTTCATCTTACATGCTCACAGCACATATATTATCTTGGCGGCACAGTGCCTCATATTTCCTTAGCTAAATCACACACTGTTAAATGGGGGGAAATAGGACCATGGGTGGAAAAATGCCTTGAAAGAACAGACTGGTTACAAGTTACTCCAGGTATTTTTGATACTTCTGACCATTTAATAACTAAAGTAGTGTTTCAAACTGATTTTTTAGTACATCGTGCTTTGTGCCATCCTTCCTCTTTTGCTTGTTCATTGCAAACCACTTTCCCTTCTTGGCTCTCTATGCTCCCTGATTCACTATGGTCCCAGGGAAAGAATGATTATGGAAGGATAGCCCATTGTGAGCCTCTGGTGATCCACCCGAAATCCTCCTTCCGCCCGCACCGTGCCCAGTATCCTCTGTCTCCCGAAGCAGAGGCTGGCATCTCCGCCGTACATTCCGATCTCGTCAAACGCGGTGCCATTATTCCAATCGAATACTCTCCAGTCAATTCCCCCATTCTACCTGTAAAAAAGGCTGACGGTTCATGGCGTTTCGTACAAGATTTGCGACAAGTGAATTCTGCTATCTTCCCTAGGGCCCCTATCGTCCCTAATCCCTCCACTATCCTCTCCACTATCCCTCCTTCCGCTCGGTACTTCTCCGTAATTGACCTAGCAAATGCTTTCTTTTCTATCCCTGTTCACCCTGATTCTCAATTTTGGTTTGCTTTTACTTTCCAAAACCGCCGTTGGACATGGACCGTCATGCCTCAGGGATACACTGAAGCCCCTTGTGTTTATGGACAAGCTCTTGCCCAAAATTTAGACGGCTTTTGGCCGGAAAGAGGTAGTACATTGATACAGTATGTAGATGACATAATGATATGTAGCGCTACGGAAGAAGATTGTACAATAGATACCCAGAAATTGTTGCTGTTTCTGTGGGAAAATGGCCATAAAGTTTCTAGAGCTAAGCTGCAGCTAATCAAAACAACTGTAAAATATCTAGGTCATGACATTACGTATGGAACAAGAGCTCTCTCTAGCGATCGCATTACAGCCATCCAAAATCTTCCTAGACCGGTCACAAAACAACAGGTTATGTCTGTTTTAGGTATTCTGGGCTACTGCAGACAGTGGGTTCTAAATTTTACTGAAAGAGCACAGCCGTTGCAACAATTGGCTAATACTCCTGGCATTCCTCTTTCTGGCCAGGTCCAATGGAATGAATTTGCTGAAAAGGCTCTCTGTGACCTCAAAGCTTCTCTTCTATCTGCGCCCGCGCTAGGTTTGCCTGATCATTCTCGTCCATTCACTTTGTTCGTGGACGAAAAGCAGGGATTTATGAATGCAGTACTGACGCAACAACATGGAGATAAACAAAGACCGGTGGCTTATTTTTCTAAAAAACTGGATCCAGTGGCCGCAGCACTTCCTCCGTGTCTTCGTGCTGTGGCTGCAACAACAGAAGCTGTATTAGCAAGCACGGATGTAGTTCTCATGAGCCCCCTAACAGTTAAAGTGCCTCACGCTGTATGCTTTTTGTCACGCACGCAAAACACAAACAAGTTTCATCACTCTGTCCTATTTTCTATACACACATACATTTTGTTCAATTACATCTTTTTATGTTTTCACACTGTGACTGAAGACAGAGAAGAAAATTAAAATTAGTCAAAACCTTTTATTAATACATACCAGGCAAGGGTAAAATGTCAGAGAAACACAGTCCCAGGACACCGCGCTTCATCTGCCTCGAGCGCAGATGTCCTTGTTCTTTTATACCTTTCTAATCTCCTGATCGTTGACCATGTAAGCAAAAAATAGCATCCTGACTCATTGTACTTTTCCAGTTTTTGTAAAGTCATTACCCTAAAGGTATATTTTCTTGTCACACACATCATCAAAAGAAACTTCCAGAAAGTATACATGCTTTTTGTCACGCACGCCAAACACAAACAAGTTTCATCACTCTGTCCTATTTTCTATACACACATGCATTTTGTTCAATTACATCTTTTTATGTTTTCACACTCCTCCCTTTTTGAACAAAAATGATGTGGGCCTATATAATTCTATCTTGAAATGGTTGATGAAGGGGAAGGGGGAGAGAAAATGGAAGAAGCTATACGAGACATGCACTCATCATGTAGCACATATGCCCTTTCCATAGAGGCGGTAAAGTACTTAGATATTATATAGCGAAACAAAGGGATAATACAACAACCAACCAGGAGGAGGAGACAAAATGTCACAACCAAAGAAATAAAAACAGATCTTATCCATTGTCCCCAGGATCCGAAGGAGGATGCAAACCACTGATCCCAGGGATTTGTAATGCCAGAATTAGTGGAAAGTTCTTTAGAGAGAGCAGTGAGGCCTGCCAATGCACGAGTTATTGATCCATCTGGCGCGGTATTATTTGGAATATATGTACAACAAGCATCACCAAACATAGCACAGACACCTCCCTTTTCGGCAAGTAACATGTCCAAGGCTAGACGATTTTGCCAAGTCATCAGAGAAGTACGATCAAGCTGTTCATGTATGCCTTCAATAGCGTCTTTGGTGAAGTTAAGGAAACGTTGTTGGTTATAATAAAGGTAATTAATCCAGTCTACATTCTTATTAATAGTAATTTGGGGTATGATAGATTCAAAACCGGCTGCGACTTGATCCCTAGCTTTAAATCTGTCTGGGACACCCCTAGGGACTCCAATAGCATCTATGTATACTCCAGGGCCATGTAAGGAGAGGGAGGTAAGGATAGAAGTCTAAAAGGCATAACTAATTGGATTGGAGCACAGGTACCAGACCAATTAGGGGGAAAGGTGGCAAATAATTTGGACCTACGACACATCCACCAAATATCTGATCTAGGAGTGGTTTGGGAGAGAAGAAAGGAAGACAGAACGGTGTTCAGAGAAAAGTTAACCTGAAAAGTTTGAGAACAGAAAGAAAATGGTAATTCTCCTACCCATGTCGTTCCATAAGATTAATTTCCTTCGTGAGTTTGAAACATAGGGGTATCCATGTGACGAGTGGGGAAAAAAGAATAGATAGATTAGAACACTTTGAACTAGAGAGGGGTTTCTTGGAAGTAGTGAATAAATACAGAAGGCAGGGCAACCCCACGGGGTCAGAAATGTTAGATAATGGGAAAGGGACTGTAGCTAAATGGGGACGGGCTGCAGCGCACGCATAACAATGAGAACGATTAACTTGCTTAGCTGAATAGAGAACCCACTGCAACCATCTATTCTGATCCCCATAACCAGTTTCTACTGAAAAAATGGATGAAAAGGTGGAAATATTCATAATCTTAACAGGAGAAAAATCTGAACCAAAAGTTGGGGAGATGGGTGTGTGTGCCAGAGAATGAGGGGTGTTAGTAACAGGATTGTCAATCTTAATTAGAAATCTCCCTAAAGGGTCTGTTCCAGATACATATACCCCTAATACATAAATACCTGAGTTACAATGGTTGTCAGCACATACAATGAGAGGCATGTCCTTTTATGATAGAAAACCGATTTTTCAAACCGTATTTTTGGGCCTCAAAAGGTTGATAACCCCAGTCCTCAGTTCCAGTGTTAGCAAAAACCCATTGCCAGTTGTCGCAGTCACTTCCCCTCATACACACGTATTTGTCAGATCCGGTCCACTGGGCTTGTCGACCAGTCCCACAGTTGATAATAGAGCAGAAATCAAACTGCACTGATGTGGTGATTCCTAACGGGAAAGTCAAGGTGACCAGGGCAGTAGACAAGGGAAAAGAAAAACATAGTAGCACAGCAATCAAGGGTGCCATCTCTTGCAATGTGAGGCGTGAATCCAGGCAGGCAGTCCTTCAACTTTCACGGCGTGTGGTGTGGATAGAAGAATTTGGAATGATCCTCTCCACCTAGGCTGATGCCAGTGTTTCCTCCGAGTATCTCGAACCAGGATCCAGGTGCCCAAAGGAATTGGTAAATCCTTGGAAAGGGGGGCTGGTCCTCCAGGCTTGATCAACCTGCTGGTGGATTTCCTTCAACGAGGTTCGCAAACCTGCAAGACTAGAGAGAAAATCATTGGGAGAAAAGGTTTGTTAGTGTGTTTATGAGTCCAGACTCCATCAGAGAGGGACCCTTCTTTGGACCATTTTCTCCTTTCGATATCCGTGGCTGCATTCTGTAAAGAAATAATTTGATTATCAGGGTCCTGGTCATTTCTCTGTTGGAATAAAGAAATTGGTGTGTTATTATATGCAGCCTCTTTAGCAAAGTGGTCAGCTAAATCATTCCCTTTGCTAGCAGGATCCTGTTTTCCTGTGTGAGCTTGACATTTAACAATCGCTAGCTCCGATGGTTTGGTTATAACTTCTAAAAGGGATTCGATCAATTTCTGATGTTGGATGGGTTTGCCAGTACTGGTCTTAAGTTGTGCTTAAAAGTTATCTATGCAACATACTTAAACGCGTCTTTTCCTTCATGCTTATTATTAACAAGGAAAACATACGTGCTTGAACCTTTATTCGTATCAAGTGTGCTGACCACTGCGTCACCATGCTCTTCCTTTATAGTACCTAAAATACACAACTTCCATTCATATTACAATTAGACACACATTCATATCACAATTAGACACACATTCATATCACAATTAGACACATTCCGCTTATCGCCAAAAAACTTGTCTCCCTTCTCATGTAATATTATTAAAAGAGTATTTTTCCTTCAAACTTGATCAGGGTTTAAAAGGAAAAATATTTTTGTATATTTACAAGCCTTAAACAAAAGTGGAGACATTCATTTGCGCTAAACCAATTACACAAATCGATAATTATCTTTTTCAGTTTTTAGTTAGAGCTCTCCAGTACTGGTCTTAAATTCCCTTAGTTTCCATAGTGTTCCATGATCATGGCAGACTCCAAAAGCATACCTGGAATCTGTATAAATTGTTACGATCTTCCCTTCGGACAGCTGACATGCTTGAGTGAGTGCTACGAGTTCAGCTGTTTTGTGCACTTAGCTTGATGAAATTTGTTTTGCTTCCAGCAGGCGGTCCCCTTGGACCACTGCGTAACTGGTTGAGGGTGCTCCATTTTTCAATTGTAACATTTGACAAAGTACAGAGTACATTCTGATACTCGTAGGGATCCCTTTAATACACTCTATAACACACAAAATCACCCAAACCATTTTCAACACACTTCACCCCAGTATTATTCTATATTTACACTATATTTGGAAACAATGCAGCAAAGGAAACAGAAACAAATGGACTCTGAAGAAAAGCAAGTTCCACTCTTCAGGACAAACAAACATAAAACAGCCTCTCATGATGTTAGCTGGTGTTAACACAATCCTGCTCAGCTAAACAGCGCCGGTTTCCAGATCAAGGAACCAACTATCGAGAAACCACACGGTACGATACCACAGCAAGACCGCATTCCCAGAAAAAGGCTACAGTCACAGAGAATATTAACTCAATGCACAACTTTAAATACACACGTCACAAGAAAAAAGAAAAGGACAGAAGAAATTTCATGAGAACTACATCCGTGCTTGCTAATACAGTTTCTGTTGTTGCAGCCACAGCACGAAGACACGGAGGAAATGCTGCGGCCACTGGATCCAGTTTTTTAGAAAAAATAAGTCACCGGTCTTTGTTTATCTCCATGTTGTTGCGTCAGTACTGCATTCATAAATCCCTGCTTTTCGTCCACGAACAAAGTGAATGGACGAGAATGATCAGGCAAACCTAGCGCGGGCGCAGATAAAAGAGTAGCTTTGAGGTCACAGAGAGCCTTCTCAGCCAGTTGTTGCAACGGCTGTGCTCTTTCAGTAAAATTTAGAACCCACTGTCTGTAGTAGCCCAGAATACCTAAAACAGACATAACCTGTTGTTTTGTTTAGCTGAGTCCCTAGGGGTGTCCCAGACAGATTTAAAGCTAGGGATCAAGTCGCAGCTGGTTTTGAATCTATCATACCCCAAATTACTATTAATAAGAATGTAGACTGGATTAATTATCTTTATTATAACCAGCAACGTTTCCTTAACTTCACCAAAGACGCTATTGAAGGCATACATGAACAGCTTGATCGTACTTCTCTGATGACTTGGCAAAATCGTCTAGCCCTGGACATGTTACTTGCCGAAAAGGGAGGTGTCTGTGCTATGTTTGGTGATGCTTGTTGTACATATATTCCAAATAATACCGCGCCAGATGGATCAATAACTCGTGCATTGGCAGGCCTCACTGCTCTCTCTAAAGAACTTTCCACTAATTCTGGCATTACAAATCCTTGGGATCAGTGGTTTACATCCTCCTTCGGATCCTGGGGACAATGGATAAGATCTGTTTTCATTTCTTTGGTTGTGACATTTTGTCTCCTCCTCCTGGTTGGTTGTTGTATTATCCCTTTGTTTCGCAATATAATATCTAAGTACTTTACCGCCTCTATGGAAAGGGCATATATGCTACATGAGGAGCGCATGTCTCGTATAGCTTCTTCCACTTTCTCTCCCCCTTCCCCTTCATCAACCATTTCAAGATAGAATTATATAGGCCCACATCATTTTTGTTCAAAAAGGGAGGAGTGTGAAAACATAAAAAGATGTAATTGAACAAAATGTATGTGTGTATAGAAAATAGGACAGAGTGATGAAACTTGTTTGTGTTTTGCGTGTGTGACAAAAAGCATGTATACTTTCTAGAAGTTTCTTTTGATGATGTGTGTGACAAGAAAATATACCTTTAGGGTAATGACTTTACAAAATTGGAAAAGTACAATGAGTCAGGATGCTATTTTTTACTTACATGGTCAACGATCAGGAGATTAGAAGGGTATAAAAGAACAAGGACATCTGCGCTCGAGGCAGATGAAGTGCGGTGTCCTAGGACTGTGTTTCTCTGACATTTTACCTTTGCCTGGTATGTATTAATAAAAGGTTTTTGACTAATTTTAATTTTCTTCTCTGTCTTCAGTCACAAAAAGTGTCCACAATCTCCTTTGGAGTGTAATGTTATTCGCGGAATATATACATCACCTTTCTTTTTGCCTGTTAAAATTTGCATCGCTTCTCCGAGATCATCAATATACACCCGACCGAATTGTGTACTCTTTGAAATTTAACTTGTCGTTCCTTTAACTGTTGTGGGACCACAGATTCTCATAGCATATGGTCCATTATTGTGTAAATCCACGTTTTGTCCATTGAATGATGCGAATGCGAAAAGACTTTGTTGTCTACTCTTTTTTTCAGACCTCGATTTGTCCTGCTATTTTTTCAATTACACCTGGTTCTGATGATTAATCACCTTTTGTTTGCGGTAATGCAATCTTTTCTATCTTTTCTTTGATACTGTAGTGACTGACAGGATAAAGTGTCACAAAAGTTTTACTTGAACAATTGCTGACTTCCTAACCCTAAACACAACTTTCTAGCACCCTCTCCAACGCCCCCCCTTACCGCATCAAATCAATACCCCGCTATCAGTCTTCCGTGCTGTACTCCACCTTCCCTCAATCGGACCTAACAGTCACTTAAAACCAAAAAGCCCTCAACCTGGCTGGGACGCTACAATACTTTCGAATTTTACTGCTTTCATATTCTGTACCTTTGTCTGCATGTGTATCGCGTCATCGTTTGTTTGAGCCTTTCGAATTCCACTGCTTTCATAATTTCTTATCTGCCTTTTTTTTGTCTCCAATGCCATTGCGTCTCTATTCTCCGTATTGTTCTTATACGCTTTATATGTGCTGAGAGCACATGATTTGTGTGTACTACGTGCTTTTACATGATTGAGTTTTTTTGATGGGTGTGCTCTTATATAATATCTTTTGTAAGTAGGGCGTGTCTTGCAAGAATCTCATGTTCCACGTCCCCGCGAGACAGCCCTGGGACAATCTCTTGGCACCAAGTCTCATGTTTACGGTCCCCGCGAGACACACCGTGGCAAGTCTCTTTTGTCTCGCGGGTCTTTTAAATGTCTTCCGAGAAGATCACGTATCGTAGACTTGCTTTTGCTTTCCAGGATTTTTTTTTATAATAGAGATACTGTTATCTATCTATCTATCTATCTATCTATCTATCTATCTATCTATCTATCTATCTATCTATCTATCTATCTATCTATCTAACATTTCTTCTGCCTGAATTTAATACTTTGTACTTGTCCACATTAAACTTTATTTTCCAGACGTTTCCCCACTTTTTAATATTGGCCATGATTTCCTTCCATTCCTCCAGTTTCAATGTTGTCTACTAAGTTTCCCACGACATCTAATTAAGTATCATAGTTACTAATTATACAATGTGACAGCCTGCGCATACGACTTCCCTACTGACCTCATACCTTGTGGTTTGTCCTCCTCTGTTTCTGCACCTCATTTTAGTTAATTACCATTGGTGCCAATCAGATTCTTGTCCAATTGAACTATATCAAAGTGTTCTAAAAAGTTTACAGTACATCATTAATAAAGATTACTCCATATGAAGACAACATAGTAAACTTTTACTGGCACATCCTGCCTCATACACATCTGGGCACCCCTTGTATAGATCGAGAAGTTGATCTCCAGCCAGTGCACTTGTGTCAGCTTGTGCCAGCTCCTCAATGGAGGTTCCTCTGACTGGCATTAAACTGCATCCTGAGGGCTGCAAGGCAGCTTGTGATCTGCAGAACAACAGTGGAAACGATAACGCATGAGTTAATCATTGTGCTAATTATTTTAATAAAACTTTTTTTTTACTGTAACAGTATGAAAACAGGCGGCACTTAAGGTGAAATATAATAAAGCAACAAGCTGATGACAGAAACGGCCAGGCTTGAAGCCATGTGTCTATTATAATACAGCTATCGCCTGGATAATGGGCAGTTCTCGAGCGCAAAGTGACCCAGCGTCAACAGAGAACAGTCGTGGAGGCAAAGAGCTCATTCTGTAAATGAGTGTGTCAAATTATAACACAATACAAGGAAAAGAGTCAGTACACATGCATTTTAAGCTGGATGTTCCTTTTGGTTGTGCCGAGATGCAAAAGAATTAGAAGCGAACGTAAAAGCCAACCCGCTTTGTGTGCTCTCACTTCAAAACGCAAATAGAGTCTTGGGCGTTGTTGTAGTGCCAACGGCCGTTGAATGTTATTTTATTTAGCGCCTATTCTCAAAATGATGTCTGTAATTCAAACAATAAGTAGCACCAAATTTAAGGATGTGTTTTTGGTCGAGAAGCTGTCTTATAAACTTACAAACCAGTTTTTGCGACAATGCAGAGAGGCTCAGCACACACACACACATTTTGAGCTTTATCCATCCATCCATTATCCAACCCACTATATCCTAACTACAGGGTCACGGGGGTCTGCTGGAGGCAATCTCAGCCAACACAGGGCGCAAGACAGGAAATAAACCCCGGGCAGGGCGCCAGCCCACCGCAGATTTTTGAGCTTTACACTGTATATTAGAAACATTATTATTAGATACGTGATTTTTCTATTTTTTTACATCGTTTCCTCAGGGTTTTTTTTTTTTTGTTTTTTTCGTCTGTTGTATGTGGTCTCCGTTTAAACAGTGCTTAATACATATGTAAAGAATTTCGGAGACTTGGTGGATTGGGGGCGACATCCTTGTTCGAAGTAAGCATACGAGCATGTAAATACAGACCACTTCGGAGGGCGGCGATGGCGGTTACCAACCATCTGTAAATATACTGGCACTCCGCAAAATATATAAAACTGAAGGCTGTTTGAAATTTCATAAATGCATTCCGTAAAAAATAGGCCTACTCCATTAAAGACAGCGACACTGCAAAATCAATCTCCATATAATGAACGGACGTAGACGGTTATTTCTTTTGCATGAACCTGTCTATTAAATATCTGAACAACCCACGAACGGCCAAGATACACAGTACGTACATATGCTTACATTATAACAAATCGGTTTATGAGAGTGCAGCGAGACATATAAACAAAGACGATCCACCACAGAAAGTCCAGCATTGTTTTTTTGCAAACAGGGATACAAGCAGATAAAGAAAACAGTAAAATGCATTTTATTTGCGGTGCAAAATCACTTTTTCAATTGCCTGTCGTAATGTTAGTGATGTGTGCTAGTAGCGTGAAGGATGGTGGAAATACTGCTAAAGACGGGACACATTAGCGAAGTAGAGTAAGTGTTTATATGCTGTGTTAAGAGTGTCAATAAAATGTTTATGTAAGTAAAAAATGTCTGAGCTCAAGAGTTATTATTACCAAAGATTACTGCCACGGCTTCTACCACCCGCACTCAAGCTTTAAAGCTTGTTTTGCTAAGCATGTATTTCTTGGGCTTTACTGATTTTTATCCTTCCATGTGATAACTTGCTTTCCACAAAAAATGAGATGCTCTCTCCTTTTTCGTGCCCCGCGTCACCCTCTGTCCACACTATAAGTCAGTGGTACAGTTTACGTGGCCCGTCAAGTCATTTGTGATCACCACTCATTTGCATAACCTCCCCTCACAGAATATTGCAGGTAATGAATGTTAGCATAGCTACAGTTTTGACCCCAAAATATTGATATATTAGGTAAAAAAAGGGTCGGAACATAGTTTGTGGTGCACCCCTGATCAAATGAGGGAGCTCTGCAAATTCTGGTAGAGACTGGTCCAACAGTGTGGATTTGCATACCAGACATACCTGTACATACATATAAATAAAAATAAAACACACATACACAGACACATTTTCAGCTTTTTATATTATATGCAAATTTGCACATATTTATATTTCATTAGTTTAATTTAGAAATGTTGGTGCATGTGGCCTCTAATACTTTGAATATTTAACTTCCTTTGCCTGAGCATTAAATGTTACGGTCATATGTATACATCAACATATGCACTCTTTCAAACCGTAATATTTCATATATTAGAAAGTGCTTGTTTGACAAACCAAATCCAATTCAATTCAATTTTTTTATAGCACTCTTCACTGCGCATAGGCTCGGAGTATGTGTGTGAATTTAAAACTATAATGCAATGTTAGAAAGAATTACGTTATACGTAATTTACATACAATATGTACACTTATGACAAACATAAACCATTAACATTATAATTGAGATACTGCATGTCCAGTCAAAATGCTGGTGAGAAAAACAACAACATCCGGAATATCATAACTGGGGTAAAGGTAATAAAAAAGTAGTACAAAAAAGCACCTAAACACATGCCGGACAGTTAGATTCCTTCAATTTTGTTTTCATTGTTCAAATAGAAGACACGGGACGGAGATTTCCATCGATTAGCCCCATTTGTAGAAACGAATTTCCTCCAGATTCAAAATGATGGCAAAGTCCATAATGTAAAGAGAGCGCTACAGAACTCTGTCTGTAAGTTTTTCAATATATTTTGATCAGTTTTAAATATCCAGTTTTAATTAAGCATCTAATAAAAGGGAAAATGGATTTCCATAGCATAGCGGCAGATGACGGGCAACAAAAGTGGTAACAAGGTGCTATTGAAAACTATCTAGCTTTTAAATACACGTTGGACATTTTTTTAAATTCAGTTTTCACAGGTAGATGACAGGAAAATGTATTTCCACAGGATAGCCACAGCAGTAGGAATGAATTTACTGAATGATGATGACACAAGTAAGAAGAAATTACAGTACTACTGAAACTTTAAACAATTTGATCAAAGTCTATTGCTACCTTCAAATTGTCCGTGTAATATGTAAGTTATAACCCCTGCTATCAAAATAAACCTTCCCATTTTAAAGTAGTGGAGACACCAGATAAGAGATAAAAAAAAAACATTAAATCAACAGCTGAACATCTTCAAATAAAATTTAAAGTTTATGCATTCAGTTTTTGATATTCCACCACATAACCTGTGAAAGTTGATTTCTTCCAAGAATAAGAAATACAACGTGCCAGTATTTTACCAAGAAACAACCATTTACAGTTTCCATTAAAACAGGGAAAAATCACATAACAAATGTTTTAAACAGATATATATATATTTTTTATAATTATATTTATTATATATATTTATTATATACTGTATATGTATGTGTGTGTGTGTGTGTGTGTGTGTGCGTGTGTGTAATGGAAATCGGTATGCATGCCAAACCTAGTTAAGATAACACTGAACCCTAAGGTAACACCGCGGAAACCGAAACTGATGAAAGATGAAAATAATAAATACACAAACTCAGAATTCCGACTTAAGGCGGCACTCTCTCTCTGTAGATAGATATATATACTGTATATATATATATATATCGGTTCAACAGTGCTATGCGGGAGCAAACGGAAGAGCAAATAACTAAATAAATGTACGCATTACCGAGAATCATACTCTCTTTCTGGATGAAATCAAAAGGAGTACAGTAATTCGGCAAATGTACTCCAGTACGAAGAGATCAGAAACAACTCCACCTTAATGCGCCTCCGCTGGCTTCGCCGAGACTATTAAATGAAAAAAACACGTTAATAGTGTGCGTATACTGTAACAAATCTCAACATTAGAACAATTTTGACGAGCATAGGCCATTCTGCCCAACAAGCTGTTCATACAGATTTCATATTTAAAGTTCTCTAAACTACTACTGTCTATTATACTACTTGAGTTATTTATTCCATGCATGTACGATTGTTTAAGAGAAGGAAAACTTTGCTCTTAATAAATTTCTGTGTCCGCGCTCTTGTTGAAGACTTTATTTTTAAAGTAAACGAGGGGATCCGCTGTATTTATAATAATCACAGACCCTACTAACGCTGATATAACCCTATATCACAAGACTATACCGAAAAAAAAACTGTCAGTTTCTAAAACTCAACTAATATTCGCGCGTGCGGCTCCTACCGACACCCGAAGAAATTATAAGAACAATTACAATTACAGACTTAAATACCATGCTATCACTATTTCTTTAAAGCCCAAGATGATTTGTGCAGTATATTCACTGAAAGCGTTTACCTTTTTCGAGTCAGCTCACATGCACTTCTTCTATTATCTTATCTTCGGGTTACACATTCCAGAAAATTGTACATTGGGAACTGTAGTCGGCCGCAGATTACTGTGAGAAGAAAAAGTACATTTACTGAATGCGGTGTTTTACCCTACAAACCCAAGAGTCTATACTCGGTTATGAATCAAAAGATGCATGCAAATTATTTTTCATTAATTTAACTCGATATGAATACTTAATTCATGTGTGTCGAATCAGCCGTAACAGAAGCTGCCATAATTTTACTTGCTCCGTATCACAGACTCACGTGAAGGAAGTATTGCAGGTGTTGCTGAGGTCAAAGAAAAAAGTTGGTTTGTTTCTGGTTATGTTACTGTCTTGTATTTTCATGTAATTGTAAACACAAGGCTGTGGTTCGCTACTGATGATAATAACACGGGAAATTTTTACGCGTGTTTTTTCTGTACTGAAATGCAGAGTCAATGTCATATGTAGTCTTTTCGGTTCAGCATGCACTGTGAAAACGCATTCATTGTGGCGACCTTGTGAAACGTGTCAAATTTAGTTTGTTTTTAGGTTGAACAGCATGCTTCAGTCATCTATATTTAACATTTAGTTTGAACACGAAAATGCGAACCAGTCTGCACGTTACATCACAGTATATTTCTAATACTGCTAATTGATTTGATCTGCTCTCCCATTGCCCGGTTAAATGTTGCGGGAACTGATGAGTCGGTTAAATGCACCGGGCGGATGGCAGCGCCGAATTAGGGGCCAGTCCACCTTTGCAGTGCATCCTTCTTTTTCAGTTGTGTAAGTCGACAAGCTTTCTTTATCAATTGCTCTCTTCACTGAGTGCAGGCTCAGAGCGCCGAATAAACAATTACTCTATAAGTTAATTATGGATTTGTTTCCCAGGGCCGACAATAAACCATGTTGAATGTGTACAAGGTAATGTGTGCGTGAATGTACTGTACATGTTCGCTAAAACTTCAAAGTTTATCTTATCGAACTCATTTAGATAGATAGATAGATAGATACTTTATTAATCCCAAGGGGAAATTCACATACTCCAGCAGCACCTTACTGATACAAAAAAGAATATTAAATTAAAAATTGATAATAATGCAGGTAAAAAACAGACAATAACTTTGTATAATGTTAATCTTTACATCACCCCCCCCCCCCCCCCCCCCCCCCCGGGTGGAATTGAAGAGTCGCATAGTGTGGGGGAGGAACGATCTCCTCAGTATGTCAGTGGAGCAGGACAGTGACAGCAGTCTGTCGCTGAAGCTGCTCCTCTGTCTGGAGATGACACTGTTTAGTGGATGCAGTGGATTTTCCATAATTGATAGGAGCCTGCTGAGCGCCTGTCGCTCTGCCACAGATGTCAAACTGTCCAGCTCCATGCCAACAATAGAGCCTGCCTTCCTCACCAGTTTGTCCAGGCGTGAGTCGTCTTTCTTCTTAATGCTGCCTCCCCAGCACACCACCGCGTAGAAGAGGGTGCTCACCACAACCGTCTGATAGAACATCTGCAGCATCTTATTGCAGATGTTGAAGGATGCCAGCCTTCTAAGGAAGTATAACCGACTCTGTCCTTTCTTACACAGAGCATCAGTATTGGCAGTCCAGTCTAATTTATCATCCAGCTGCACTCCCTGGTATTTATAGGTCTGCACCATCTGCACACAGTCACCTCTGATGATCACGGGGTCCATGAGGGGTCTGGGCCTCCTAAAATCCACCACCAGCTCCTTGGTTTTGCTGGTGTTCAGGTGTAGGTGGTTTGAGTTGCACCATTTAACAAAGTCATTGATTATGTCCCTATACTCCTCCTCCTGCCCACTTCTGATGCAGCCCACGATAGTAGTGTCATCAGCGAACTTTTGCACGTGGCGGGATTCTGAGTTGTATTGGAAGTATTTAGTATTTAGTACGACTTCATAAAGGATGACAAGCAAGGATGCAGGTATTCAGATCATACCGTCGGTTTATTTAGTCATTACAATGTGCTGTTGCAAAATTCAGTGCAGAAGAAAAAAAAAAGATTACAGTATAGTATCAATCTGGCAAAAGAATAGAATTTAACAAATGAACCCATTCCACTTTTATTTTACACTTACTATCAAGGAGAACATGATTAAATTACTTAAAATAAGTACACATATATTAGCGAAGAGGAGAGATCTGGACACCACGGCTTAAATCTCTTCAGATTAGGTTTATTAGTGAATTGGTGACTGAATTTTATGGATGTTTGTGTGATAGACTGGTGCTTACTTTCCGGTGTTGATTCCTGCCTTCCGGCTTATGCCCATAGCTCTATATTAGAAAATAAATTGATTTGTGCTAATATAGGGATGCAGTTGCAATCAAGTTATTTTGTGATTCTTTAGATGTACTGTACATTGTATAAGATATTTGCAGGTGGATCTTTGTCTACAGGGGTGTGCAGAGTCAGTCCTGGAGGGGCACAGTGGCTGCAGGTTTTTGTTCCAACCCAATTGCTTAATTAGAAATCAGTTGTTGCCAATAATTTAATTTCATGGCTTGTTACTGCTTTAACTCTGCCATGTCAGGTCATTCTATATCCTAGATATTTTTTTTCCTTTCTAAGGATATCATCCAAATGATTTGAAGTATAAAACTGGATGAGTAATTCTCAGTCCTTCACTTTTTTCTCTTCACTTTCCTTCCAAGTATTTAATTAAACCAAATAGTGCACAAAAATGCACACAATTAAATGGAAAACAGCTACATGGAGAACTGCCAGTTTCTTTTGTCATTTGCATCTTATTGCTAATAAGGAGCAATTAAAAACAGAGACCAATCTTAATGAGCTAGACAAAATGAAGTAGAAGTGTTACTTGAGCAATAAGTGCTTCTTATTAAGCAGTTGGGTCTACAATAACAACATATTTAGCATCCATATTAAACAGTCCTTTCCATTACAGGGTTGTTGGGCATCAAAGCCTGTCCCAACAGTATTGGTCACAAAGAAGAACAGACCGAACTTAAATAAGAGGTGAGTCATGCTGAGATGTTTGCTATGGTGTGGTGCCAGAGAAGCAAGTTATTATGGCTAAAATAAATATTACTAGTAGTATTATTGTCTAGTGATGCTAAAATATCCTGTACATACGATTAAAAATCTAATGGTGGTAATAAACTCTGCTTTTTTCTTTTTCTTATCCATAATGATTTCTTGCAATTCTATTGATTTTATGGATATGTATCAGATTTATTTTCTATATATTTTTTTCCAGTTTAATTTATTCTTATTAAGCACACTTTTACTTATGAACCTAACACACTATGAACTATTTATAAATATAGTGTGGAAAACAAAGAAGTGCAACATAAATACAGAACATAATATTAATATACACACATAAGCAAAATCCATATACGAGTATATAGGGGATTCAGAAAGTATTCAGACTTTCACTTTCTGCATTCTTTATTGTGTGGTAGGTTTAATTTTAAGTCATTGTCTAGTTGAACTGTCACTTATTGAGTTGCATAGTTAAGTCATTTGCTTGGTGCTCACGTCTTTAAGTATTACTAATTTTCACTGTTCTTTCTCATGTTTACTGCCAGCATAGACATTTATAAAACAATTATGAATTAAGCATATGGCCAGCATATTTGGAACATGTGGCTATAAGCTAACTAGCTGAGTATGAAAGAGGGAATTGTTTCCACTCATTTTTAAATATTCTTATGTCTGTTGAAGAGACACTTCACTGTTTTCAACCCAGAGTTCTAAAGAATGTATACTATGAATGGAGCTGATGGATACTCTCTTACTCTTCAGTGATGTTTGCATTTTGTGTGACAAATTCTTCATTTTCTTACTGTTTAAAGATCTTCCATCAGATTCTTAGTTTGTGAAATTAACAGCATTTGGGGTAATTCTAAACTTCTAGTGCATAGTTTGATTCGAAGACAAATAATTGCCCAACCAAATTACTATTTACAACTTTTTTATGGAAATATACTTTATGGCAGTATGTAGTTCATTTCAGAATGTTGTGGCATCCTAGGAATAAGCAGGGCCAGGAAATTGTATATTTGGAAATATTGTAAGAAATGTGCATATGCGAGGGTAAGTCAATAATTATGTGCACTTCTGTGATAATTTTTTTTGGGTTGGCTGTACAGCTTTATCCACACATATGTGGAAACATAGAGTGTCTATGGTCACAGTGATAAAGTTTCTTTGGTTAGTTTTTCTTGGTTTTTTTTTTTAGGAGTAAACATAGCCGTTCCACTCTCTGTTTGCACCAAAGAAGAAATCCTTGTTGGTTTGTCAAAACTATGGTACAGATTTGCCTAATGATGTTGTTTGTAGTGGACGCCGATGGTCTTCTTCTGTATGCTTAACACTTGTTTGACAATTTTGAAACTGCTCAATCCATTCATAAACACTCTACAGTGGTAAAACAGTGTCTCCATGTTGTGCAGAAAGACACCTATGGATTTTGGCCCCTAGTATACCTTCAGCCCATAAAAGGCAGATCACTGCTTCCTGCTCTTCTTTGGTGCAAATAGAGAACAGAGTAGCCATGTTTACTGCAAGAAAACAACAAAAGAAACTTACTGATCAAGGTCAAAACTTTGCCTCTGTGACCACAGATACACCATGCTTCCACATGTGTGCGGGGAAAGATGTGCATCCAAAGCAAACAAAATTAACACAAAAGTGTGCATAAATATTGACTTCCCCTACTACATTAAATTATTTCAAGCCAGTCACACAGACTTGTTGTTTTTCACACCATTCTGTCCTTCATGTGCTAAACAGCAGTACATAGGTCAGTACATAGAGGACTTTTTGGCTGCAGGTTTTCTTTGTAAGTTTCTTACTTAGAGGTTAATTGTTGGTAACAGCTGGACCTGACTTTTTATTTGCCATTTTTTTCTCTAAATCTGTGAATTTGAAATAAAGTGTAAGTGGAAATGTGAAACTGGCAAAGCAATTTATCGGTGCTATAATAATTGATCTATATTGGTTTATTTTTTCACTGCCACGTTTATTAAGATTTGTTGTTCTTGTTTGTTTTCTTTTCTGTTGTTTCTTTTTATTATTTTGGGCCTTTTATTTGTTATGAAAACACTTGGTAGGTCTGGGCCTCTGTGATGTGTGCTATACAGTAAATCCCTAGTTTTAAAGATTAGCTTGATGTAGATGAAAGCAGATCCATGCAGTGGTTAGTCTTGTTGTCTCTTAGTATTCAAACCCTGACTGCTGGGTGTACATCCATTTGTTCTTATTGTAATTACATCGAATTCCTAGCTCAAGTCATGCTTGGGGTTAACGCCAAGGAAGTTCATATGCCACACTCCACTAAGATGATTAACCAATTTACTAATGCTTTAAGAGCATAATTAAGGCCAGAAAAAGCATTTCTTAAGGTCTTGTAACATAAAAGAACATGAGTAATAAATGCATTTTTGCAGTACTTAAACTGAAGTGTTGCCAATTTATTGATTATTTTTACGTATCTGTGTTTTGTTCTGCAAGGGTTAAGACAGACTTTTACTATATGTTATTCCATCCAGGAGGAGGGAAAATTGTGCAGGGCAGGACAGACCATGATTTAATAGAATGTTTACATCAAGCATTTACACCGTGATTCTGTCACAACCACAAATGTTACATAGAGTGGCATAGAGTGTTCCAAATCAAAGGCAGTTTTCTAATGTAATTGCACAGTAGCTTGCAAATATTATAGTGTTCCAAGTATGCATAAGGAAAAACTTTATTTTTCCTTGTATAAATATAAAAGTTGCCACGTCCATTTTGGCGTGGAAGAAAAGTCGAGTTTTTAAGATGGCACAGTACCAGCATTTTGGGAATATTGGTACTGGAAGTAAACAGTAGTTTTAACAGACCTGTAGCTCAGCTTTTAGTTCTTCCACTCTCTGATAGGCTGTAGACTCCATGGGGGACTAATCCTCGAATGCGCCTTTCAATGCACTACAGTTATGTTTAACTATGGATTGCAAATGTTTGTGATGGGTCGCCAGATTGTTGTGTAGTAAAAGTGTACTTTTTGTTGCGGGAATATGTGCAACAACGCCATTGACACACCACAAAGCTCTTTTGCTTCTATGGCATGAAAATATAAAATGATTTCCTCACCTGCCATTTTACAACCTATTAAACGGTCAGTCTGAGAAGACAGAAAACAAAGACATGTAGAAGACGGGGAGAAAGGAGGGAATGACAAATGACCTTGTGACGTAAAGGGACTGCAGTGAAAGATAAAAATGTCAGAATGAATATAATAGGGGTGGAGCAAGGATGTGACTATTTTCAGGGTGCTATGAAGGGTGAGTGAATTGAGTAGGAGTATGCTGTGCCAGTGTTGTGCGCAAAATGCAGTTTCAATGGCAATGAATAACTCCTCTGTGGCTCGTTGCGTGTTCGCTGTTATGGCATATATTGAATCCAAATCTGTAGCAGAGGCGGAAAGAACATTTAGATTAAGTTTGATGTGCCTTGGCAAGGAAGAATTCTTTCTCATCAACTGTAACACAAAAAATATGAAAAGGTTGAGATAAGCAGTAGACATTCAGCACACGTGATTCAGTAGAATTAAACATTATAAACCTGACTGAAATCTTAAGCAAGAGTTATTCCACCACCTGTATAAAATACAAATAGTGCTTACATTTTTTTGGAATGATATTGTATTTTTTTTTTGTTTTTTCTCAGTTAATTGAGCTGTTAAATGGAACGTGCGGTATATTAAATTATTGACATAACTCATTTAGAAAAATGTATTGTTAATGGTATTATTTTAGGTAAATAAGCTGCATCGATTAATACATTTTTGAACTACTTCCTTATTCAGCACCATGTGCCGTGACTAAGTTATGTGACCTTTCATATCTTCGTGTTGCGCCCTATTGCTGAATTTCTTTCAGCTTTACTAAATCTTACACTAAGCACTTCCACTGGCAGTGATATACCTTAGGAAGCTACTCCCTTTTTTGAACGTAATTGTTTTAGGTTTTAAGCCCCATTTGTTCCTTGTTTTGTACGTGTGGTATACTCCAGGTGCTCTGGTGTCCTCCCGCTGTTCAAACACACACAGGTTAGTGGGATTGGCGATTCTAAACTGGCCTTAGTCTGTGTTTGAGTGTGCCAGTGTGTGTTCACTCTGCAACGGACTGGCACCCTGCTCAGGAATTGTTTCAGTTTTGTGCCATATTCAGTTGGGATAGGCACCTGCCACCTCACAACCCTGCTCTGGATAAGCAGGTTTGGATGGATATAGGTAATATTGATTTAACAATACGTTTGTTTCTAACTTTTCTTTTTAAGTCATATTCATGTGAGAAACATGCTTGAAAGGAAACTTCTCTTTATGATTCCACTGTCATTTTGGAAATAAATCCTCTTCTTGGGTCCTAGTGTCATATCGATTTTCTTATGAGTCCTCAGATTAAAAAGTTTTAAGAACCCCTGCAGTAGAAAATTCAAAGGGTAACCACTGCTTGTACCAAGGCAGTGAGGTGCTCTGTAAGACTCAAGTGTGGGACAAACCCCTTAAACACGCATTCTCCTTTAACATGCTTTAGATTTTCCAGTGGACACACCACCTTACCCTTACACTTCTTCTCTTCAAGACGCTTCAGACTGTGTGGGGACAGCAAATTTTGGATGGTGGAAAATTCAAAGGGAAAACATAGCTTGTAGCAAAGTATGGAGGCCTGTGATTATGCAGCTTAACTGGTACAGGATGCGTTTGTGTGGCACATCGGCTAGGCTAGCAATTGCATGACTTGGGAGGGTTAATGCACTTGTAGTGTATTAATAAAATGTCTAGTGGAATAAGATGTTACCTAAATTGAATGTCAGCTGTTTAGCATGTGAAAAAAGTCTGTTCAGTTCAGTTCCTTTTGTAAAGCTCACTGTCCATTGACAAACTCAAAGCTCTGTACACTTTAATAAATACAGTAGGACCCAAGAGTTCACAAATATTTGACCATGCTAATATGCATCGAAGTACCACAATTTGTACTTAATGGTTGGACTTTCTTGTTACTTGTGGGAGGGGTGATGAAAAATAAAACGCAGCTGGTTATTTGAAATATCTGCTGTTTGTCAAAGCTGCTCCATACATCATCACTCACTCATAAAGCTGGCTTCTCATCGGTCCTCTTCAGTCCAGATTTCCAGCAGCAAGAGCAGTGCATCTCTTGCTAAAAAGAAGTGTTTTCTTTTAGTAAGATGAGAGCACCAGCAAGGTGGACTTGTGTCATGTGGCAAATCAAGGTTTATTTTTTGGCAACAAGGTGCTTCCTACTCCACTTCCTTGTTGTCCTGTTTCATTCTCTCAAGCCAAATTCCTTTAAGGGATCAGGGGAAGGAGATGAGTGATATATTATTCACATATGATCTTGGTTTGGCCTGAAGAAAATTAAGTCTGTGATACTGTAAATATATCACTTTGTTTCTGCCCATGCTTATTGTATAACTTATTATATCAAGCACCATTAATTTAGCAGTGCGATTGGTAAATTAGTCCATTGTTTTTAGCAGATTAGTATTTTATTAAAGTCTTCTACATAGAAAGGGATATTTTATTGAACCTGACAAATATCTGGATATAATGGCTGAAACACTCTGAAAAACACTTAAAAGTATAGATGAAGGAACAAATAATCTCTTGCATTTCACCCAGAAATAAATAGTAAACTACAAGGGCAACAGAGTTAAACAGCAAAAACTACAAAGTTGATGATAAAAATACAGGACTATCAACTACTTAGCTGTACAAACAAGAAGAATGCAATTACAGTAACTTTGAACATGGAAAATAAGATCCTAGCCTATTTAAATATGCAAGATAAAGCCTTGAACACCAGTCAAAAGTCAGCAATGCAGTGTGAAATGGAATAACAGAAGTAACATATTTAGGAAATTAGATGTTTTACTTGTAAGATTGTAAAGAAAATAACCCTCACACAAAGGTTTTTGTTTAATAAAATAGAAATTCCAGGCTTCATACAACTCAGTTTTTGTTTTATTACTTGCATGGGCTAATCAACATGCAACATGTCACCACACCCTGGCACTATCATTAAGAGAGCAGAACTACCAGAGAAAGCTGGATAGATCTGTACTGTTCTCTGACAAGTCTCTGACAGCGTTTAGCACGCTGCTAAATATAAACAAAGTGGGAAAGTTGCAGGCCCTGTGACTTTCCTGCAGAATTCTATACAAAAATGTCTTACTTAATCTAGAGAGAAAAGTTAGGAGCACACGCTGATACAGCACATTGCCACACCCACCACATGACAAACCAACTCGGGACCCCAGGTTAGGACCCAAGTGCAGCCATGCAATGGGTGATACCTCTGTACCACACTGGTTCAGATAGAATAGAACAGTGCGAGTTTTTTTACGGTAACTGGAGTGCCAATTCTGACAACATCCCCCAGGTTTTTCCCTGCAGGTTGGAGGGCCTACATGCAGGGCTGGATGAGATTAACATCCTACCCAGGATGGCTTAATCTAGACTCCTCAACAAATTACCTTCTACCTAAAACACTGAAGAAAAAATAAAAGCCTTTTAAAATGTGCACTCCAAATGTTTTCTTTAAATGAAAAAATTGATGGCAACAGTAATTTATACTTCCAGGTATAACTGTCTGCCCTCTGTACTTTGTTTTGGGTTATTTGAATAACTTACTAGCACACACCTACATTAATTTCTCCCTTACAAGTCAGTCATATTTCCCCATTCCTTTAATATACACAATATTTAACAATCAGAATGTGGTTGGTGTTATGTCCCCCTTGAAGAATTGTAGACCATTGGCAGTGCAGTGACAGGTTCCCCCTTGGGGAATCGTGGATGATCGTCCAAGGATCCTGGTTTTCCCTCTTGGTGAACTGTGGACGAACATCAGATTGGGGGATGAAGGAAGCGAGGATTCAAGGACGATCATTGGAGCAAAGTTAATTTCTTAATCAATTCTGTGACCCATTTATCTGTGATATATTTCACTTTTTATCAACTTGTGTGAAGCTTGGTCTAAATTAGTGCAAAACTCCAGAATGTACTGGGTCAGCATCCAAATTGTGAGCAATGTTTTCACTTACCTGCCTCTTTGAGTCATATGTTTCAATTCTTCATGGATTGTTGTATTTCTTATCCCGTCTCTTGTTTTACCTACCACTTGTCTTAAATACTCAATTGCAACTGCTAATATTTCAGATGTTTATCCAGTATTGTCTAAGATTCTGCAGTGTATTATATTGTATAAAGGAGATGTATCTATATAAAACAGTATATTTACAGACAATATCATGCAATTGTGTAAGTTTTCTCAAATAGAATACTTTCAACCTACCCTTCATAACACAAAGGGAAAAGTTTGTCCTGTAGACTAGGAGAGGAGAAGAAAGGGTAGTTGATCTGATTTGTATTGTGTGTGCATGTTAGACGGACTTGTAACTTTCTCATTGTAATGTAATCAACAAAAATCGATAATATATATATATATATATATTTATATATATTAATGCAGTATATAAAATCTAGAGAAAATGGGACATCTCTAATATTGGCAGGCTGGATGAAGTTATTACTGTTTAAGGTGGGACACAGTGTTGAGAAACAGTATGACAATGAATTATCATCTCAGCCTCACAAGTAATGCCTTCATTTTGTGCAGATTGAGGCAAAGTGAAATTACAGCCCTTCGTGTAATATTTTTCAGCTTTTTTTCCCCTTTTAAATGTCAGATATGCAATTGGGCACAACACAGAGTATTGAGGATTGCCATTTTCCCTTTTATGATTTGTTCCTAACCTGTAGTCATTGGTGGGAGTGTAAACATCAGACTTTATGAATAATGAAAATGATTTTTGTAAATACAGTACAAAGTAAACCAACTAATCATGTTGTCTAGAGCAACATAAATATTGGGCCTGTATAGTAGCATGTTTAGGTTACATACCGTAAAAAGCTGCACTTAATTCACAATACATACATTTCTGTCATCTAAATATATTACAATCTATTGAAAACAAGTTAAAACCATTTCAGTGCTCTTATCAGGATAAAAGCTATTCTTAATTTTCCTCATGATTTCAAAACTAATAACCTTTCTGAGACTTTGGAGAGAAATGATCTATCATTGTTCATCACCACCTTATCCCTGTACTGGGTCATAGTATGCCAGAGCCTGTATGTATTTGTTAAAAAAATTCAAGTCTAAATGTGACATCTTTAGGAAGGGTCAAATAGTGACCACTTGGAATGGATCAGAGATAGTCTCTGCCAATAATGAGAGATTAATTATACAGGTAAAATTCTGTTACAATTAACTGCCAGGGACCTAAAAAACATTTTGTTGTAATGAGATTCTGTATTTGTCACATACTGCTTTCTTTAACTTGCGTCCAGGCATTTGCAATCATTTCAATAGTTTCTTTTGCGTTAATTTTGGTTATGCTGACTAGCATTTTTCTCAGCATTTCCTTGTGATAATACACTTTCAGGGTGCGAGTGATGCCTAAATCCAAGGGCAATTGGGTGGGAGGAATTCAACACAAACATTATCTAAATGTGGAAGCATGTTGTGGGCAGCACAGTTATCAATCAGAAGCTGAATCATCCTTTTCTTCTTTTTCATATTGTGAGATTTATGAACTCTTTTGGGATCCCCCCACCCAATGGGAACGATGAGCTGAAGTGCCTCCTAAAGCCCAATTGCCACGTCTGTGGAAGATTGTCTGTTGCCAGGGCAGGGCAGCAGCAGGCTCACTGCACTGCAGTGAAGTGCCACAGTAGCAAATCCTAAAAGATGGTGGTCGTGCTATAAGTCCCTGTCTTGCACCCCAAAACACGAGGCTGAGTCTCAGTACTTTAGCAAAACCAGCTTTATTCAGCTTGAAACAGGAACAGCACGGTTATTTATTGTAGCGTGATCTGCCACTCTCTTATGCACAGACGCAGCAGTCAGGCAGGGTCATGACCAGGTTACTGGCCAAGTATTAAGGTTACCTGCATTTACAACGTTCCTTGGATCACCCATCGAGATCTTTTCTGTTTGCATCGGTGAAGAGCCACAGCAGAGCTGTGAGCCTGCTGTTGCCCTGGCTACAGATAAACAGTCTTCCACCTACGTGGTGATCTCACTTCGGGACACTTTTCGGCGTGTTGTCCAGCTGGGAGAGGTCCCTAGAGAGTTTAGAAACCTCACATTTTCTTGAATGAGTGTCACATTAATAGGAATGTTTCTTGAAAGAGCATCACTGAACCACATAAAAATGGCTTTTTTGATGTCTTCAAATGCAGCAGTTCGCATACATTTGCAACCCGAGATTTTTCTTCTTTTTTGCTCGGTCTTTCAAGAAAGTTGACAGTGTCAATGGTGAAATTCCAGATTCACTGGCAATGTCTTTTTTCTTTTTGCCACAATCGAGAGCCGCACAATTTGTAAAGTTAGTTTTTTTTCTAATACGAACTGGTATCGTTTTTCGTGTCTGCTGTTTCTGTTGGAGGGTGACAGTGAGTTAAATTCCAATGGATGTTTTTCAAATGTTGATGAGGAACAAGCAAAAGATATCACTGAAAACCACAGAAAACAAACACGGGAAAAAAAAAAACAGTACGAGGAAAGTAACGGAATTGTACCTGTTTCTTATGGGCTGTGCAATGTCAGTCATCCTTTTCAACACTATAGGTTTAATAAAAAAAAAACCTGTCATTTTCTGAGGTGACATGTAAGAAAATGTATAATGAAATAGCATACATATTGAATGTCATTTTTTTTTGGTCTTTTCCTTTTTTTAGTTTATTTTAAAAGTCATCATTGCTTCTACCGTAGGATTATAACTCATAGTTCTCTAATAAACATTTTTACTGGAAACGAACGTGTAGGGTTGTTTATACACGCTTACTATGTTGTGAGGGTTTGAATGTTGTCATCTAAATGTTACATAATGCAAAAATAAACACAAATATTTGACCTTGTTTTGTTTCCTCTTTTCATAGAATGAACCTAACAGTCACGAGTAGGCTGATCTGTTTCATGTCATCATCATCAGCATGTGTCTACAGTCATGTGAGGATAAAAATTCAAGAACGTGCAGCATGGACACAGTTAATGGTAACCAGTAGGAGTCTTTGGAAGTATGGCTTCTTCTTAAACAGAGGTTCTTCCAGACCTCCTGGCAAATCTCAATCCTTGGTAGCCTACCATTGTGGAGTGAAGCACAGTAGCAAAGGAATTCTAGACACTGTGAAACAACGGAACATACCTCATGGTAATGGCATCAACTACTCACATATTAGTAGAAGAACATTATCCCAGCAAACCCGTAAACCAACCTCTAGTCCCCAGATTAAGCTGCGAACACGTCTTTTTGTCACATTGATTTTTGGGGGCGGAATACTTGGCTCATGGTGGTATGTTTATGAAGAAAAGGAGAAAAAGAGACAGCTACAGAGAATTGAGCAGCTAAAGAAAGCAGCAATTGGAGAGGGTAATTTTAACCTGACTGACCATAAAGGAAATCCAAAGACAAAAAAAGATTTTTTTGGCAAATGGGTTTTAATTTACTTTGGTTTTACCCACTGTCCAGACATCTGCCCTGATGAACTTGAGAAAATGTCTAGTGTAGTTAATATTTTAGATCAGGATCAGAACCTACCACCAGTTCAGCCCATTTTTATTACAGTGGATCCTGAAAGAGATGATACTGAAGCCATGGCTAAATACGTTAAAGAATTTCATCCACGTTTACTTGGGCTGACTGGTACACCAGAGGAGGTTAAAAAGGTAGGAAAAGCTTACAGAGTGTATTACAGTGCTGGTCCCAAAGATGATGATAATGACTATATTGTGGATCACACCATCATCATTTACCTTCTTAACCCAGATGGACTCTTCCTAGATTATTACAACAGAAGCAAATCAGATGTTGAAATTGCAGAGAGTATCAGAAAATACATGCAGAACTATGTTAAACTGTTCTCTTAAAGGCTGAAGGTGTTGTGTATTTTGAAGTGTAGTGTTTAATATGTTTCTGTGTTATTATTCTTGAACTACTGCATAAGGAATTCTTATTTAGTTTACCTGAAATAAAAAAGTTTATACATACATTTTTAGACCCCCTTAATCTGATTTAGGGTTGCAGGGTGGGGCAGCACCTATCATAACATCATTTAGCATAAAGTGGGAACTAACCCTGCTCCCCGGTCTTAAAGACACTAATAGACCAGTCCACTGCATTGTGCATATTATACAAAACCATTCTATTAAAGCAGACTGCCTGACTGAATTTCTATGGTTCAGCATTAAATAAAAACAGCATATATTACTGAAGAAAGTTGACTGCAAAAACTCATTTATTGTTGCATACCTTTGGTAAATGGAGCATGCCAGTCAATAAAACATTAGGATCTGTGGAGATTGAAGGAAATCATTATCATAACTGGTTTAAAAGCCATCTTGCAGGTTTTCCAGGACCTCTCAATATTTTTTCCTTCACTCGCCACAGTCCCTGACATCCTCTGAGTCGGACTCGTATACCACCTCCAGTGGCATCATTTTGGTGCACCACTTAACCAAGTCATTCTCTGACTAATCGTGTAAAGTATAAATTAATTTTAAGTTTTTGCAGGACTAGCAAGATAAAATGACCAATGACTATACTTTGATGTTAATGAGTTGCTGCTGTGATATGCCAAAAAAATGCAGATTCACAAATTAAGAGATACTGTATGTGAATATTACTTATCTGCAACAACTGCAAAGTGCTTTATAAAAAAAAATTTCAGGCAAATATATAGAACTTTTATATGTAACCTTTTGTGCATTCTATAATGCAATTAATGGAAACATGCAAGTGTTCAGCCTTTACCCTTGACAAAAATCTATGAGATTTAAGTTTTTAAGGTCTTTGTGTATCAGTGTAAGAACTGATGTTTTTCACCAATCTGTGACATTGTATCAAACCTAGAAGTGTGTCTTTGAACTTTAAGGATAACTGGGAGTTTTGGTATGATATGAAAATAGAGAACATAAGTAACCTTAAAAAAATTCTATTGTGTGAAGCAGAAGTAACATCCTGCTACATTTTTTATATCGCATTGTTATTTATTAACTTTCTAAATTAAAAAAAAAAAAAGCTTTGTAAATGTAGTAAAAGGAAGCAGTTTGAGCAGTAGGAGTGTGAACATTTTCCTGGACTTAAATGTTTATATGCTTTAATAACATAATTGGAAGTGGACAGTTGTGTCAGTTATCAGATGCTCTCTCTATGCAGATGTTCTTCCAGTTTGCACACTTGTTTTGTTTGGAGGCCCAAAAGTGACTTGGTGTGTGTGAGTGACCAGGGTTGGGCCTTTTCCAAGTATGAAGAATGACCAGATGTAAACAAATGAATGCATGACTAATAATACCCACCAGTCTATTTTAAACACCACATTATATGGTGAAAACTATGCCTGAACCTGTAACTAATGTGAGGCACTGTTGTGCCTTGACATACAAATAACAAACAAAAGATACTATAAACCTACAACCTTAGGATTTCAAAAAATGATAATAAGAATGTGCTGATAATGTTGAAGCCCAAGTATTAAAATAACAAATGTATGAGTCATTACTATTAAGTAAATTCAAGATTAACTATCTTGTTAGTACTGCTCTTTTAATAAAAATATTTACAAACATAGTAAAATAATTTTTGATATGCAGTACAAGTAAAATATTAACAGTGGCATGAGGCATTTTACCAAGATAAAATACATTAAAACCTCAATAACTTTTGTTAAGTAGAAAATAACGAGGAAAAAAACTTATTAATATCCTTTCCCAAACCATCTCTTAAATGTTCAAGAAATAGGTCCCATTTCAAAAATGTGCACATATATTAATCAAGTATTAAAAATAAAAAACAGATGCGCCAGAAAGTCTTCCTGGCAGGCAGCATGGTGCAGCATTATGGATTTTGGTTCCTGACCTGTGCCCATTACATGTTCTCAGAAGTGTAGCTTTGTAAGATGGTGCACACAAATGGCGTTTCCCCCACTGGGTGTCTGTAAGGAAAATTCCTTAACATTTCGACTGCTAAATCTTGATTATCTATGTGTATACGATACACAAAGCAAATAAAACATACAAAGAAGGGCGCAATAATAGAATCAGTTATCAGGTTGGCAACAATGTTATTGAGGATTCAGTATATTTGTTATTATTAAAAACAAATCTCAAAACACTAAATGAACTGATTCTGTACACTGGTAAAAATGTCTTTACAGTATATCTTTGAAAGAACATTACATTGTTTTTTTCCCAACGTTTTACGGTCATTTGTTCCTCAGCCACACACACAGGATAATCTATTTTCAGTTATCATTCAGAAACATGAATACAGGGAGGCAGAGTATTATTTAATTATCAGAAAGGGAAGGAGCAGTGTATGTTTTAAATCTTTCATGTGCACATTGCTGGCTGAGTAACTTAAGTCCCATGGTATCGAGTGCTTCATGAAGCCCTGGGTTTTGATCTATTTGCACGGTGTAGTCATTTGCCTAAAAAAAGAAAAATGACAATATAAAATTACAATTTGAAGCCTCCAGTAAATCTAACCCACACACCTTTAAGGATATGCCAGAGAAAAAGTCATACATTCAAAAAATGAATGTTTACATCCCATGGGGACAGTGCTTGGGCTGCCACTCTAACCCAGGGCAATGACAATGGAGAATTACAATCAACATCAAGTTCCGAGTATAACTGTATTGCAGGGTTCCCCAGCTAAGATCTGAGTACCAACTTGTAAGAATATTTAAAATCATGGTGTTGTATTTAAATCTGTGCATTTGTAAATGAAGTGTTTTACACATATTAATGGAAATAAGTTTTTAACTTACCAGCTGCAGAGATGCCAACATGTAGCGACACACCTCAAATGCTTCTTTGTCACGTACGATAGAAGCAAATAATTTTCTTTCTCCCACATGATTAAAGGCGTCCACAATCTTATTTCCATAATCGTGGATATCAAATGGTATTCTTTCTTCCTGCATCAGAGAAACATTCTAAGTACATCTCTTCACGTAATATTCTTATCAATCTACATATACAATCAGAAATTATGCATGTACACTAAGAACCGTGAAAGGTCAATTGGCAAAATCAGTCATAGAGGCACAGCAGGGAATTATTCCCAACCTATTTAAAAAGCAATGCATCTTTCTTCCAGTAGATAGTAAAAGGAGACACAGTGTACACAGTATACTCAACAACTCAAGAGTTTAGTAATAGTTTAATTGAGAAATATGTGGTAGTTTTACATAAGCAGGCAATGTAATTGATACAGGAAGTGTTGTAATTGCAGCATCCTATTTTGCTGGTAGGGCTTCTTGCATCTTTTTATATTGAAAAATACAGTCATATAACTCATTGATAACCTTTTTGTTCTGTCAGTTACAATGTTGGAAAGCCAGCATAAACATTCTAAGAAATTCTGGCTTTAATTCAGTAATAGTGTATATGCCATAATTTGTAATGTGTGATATTAATATGTTTGAAAGGATACAACCATGTGACAGCTCTTTTAGCTACACAATGTAAAATGGTGCATCCATACTGTTTACATCCATAGTTTATAATTAACCATTTGCCTGCTGTTGTTTAAGAACATTTTATGAAGCTGTTACTAATCCAGCCCAAGACAGCATCTGTGATTTAAACCGCAGGTTTATTTCATACCCTTAAAGAAATACACAAATACAGAACTTCCTTGATCTAAGCTGTATCACTTTTTCTGTGATAAAACAGTTCAGGAAATTGCTTATCCCTACAGCACTGTGAACTAACAAAACATACATGGCTTACAAATTGGTGGTCTTGTTCTATATGTGTGTGGCAAAGTGAATTCAAAAGAGAGATCTGCATACTGATTGATAAAGGTTGCACTAGAGAGGGAATGATTTTGAAGAAGTGAGAAACTTCAAAAAGAGAGGGAACAATCACAACAAGCGAACAAGAGCAGAGCAGGAAGGAAAAGCATCAGCACCAAAGTACAAGGGTCCTCTAGTTCGATTCTGGAGAGTCACAGTGGTGGCAGGTTTTTCTTTCAACCCAGCTGCTTAATTAGAAGCAAATACTTGTTAATAATGAAACTTTTTTTTAAATTTAATTGTTTGACTTGCTATTGCTTTCATTCGTACGTGCTAAATACCATTCTTGTATAATAGATTTCTCTTTCCCGTGAATATCATCCAAATTATTTGTGAACCTGAGCAGATTAGTAATTGTCAGTCTTTCATTTGTTTCCCTTCAATTTTTTTTTCTAAATATTCTATTGAATTAGATATTTTAAAGTGAGCATGCATAGCATGAAACCAAGTTTCTTCAGAAAGAGAACAATAGCACATGGAATAAATTACCAAGTAGTATGGTAGCGAGAACTTCGAATCTTGACTCAATGTGATTTTGGGCAAATTAAGTGAATCAGATTGCTGGACTGAAGGCCTGTTCTCACCAAAATTGGCCTAATGTTCCAAAATTTGAAGTCTTTCTCTAGTGCAATCCATTTGACAATTAGTGACTTTTTTCCTTGTCTAATTGATCTTAATGTTTAAGCAGTTGGTCTTTTTCCCCCTTGTCTTATTCTGCATCCAGTAACGTCCGTAGTGTAAGGTTTAGATTTACAGAAAATTTAGAAATCTATGAATTATACTATTGTCTTAAATGGTTTTCTGTTTTTGTCATTTTTCAATTCATATTTTTCTCTGGAGTTTACTCCCTTATTTGTAATCTAAAAATGACAAGCAAAGGAGAGACACCAGGGCAAATGATACTGAACTGTTCCAGCCACTTATAGCTAGTGTGTTCATTAGTAAATAATGGCTTAAATAACTTGAAATCAAGAAAAGAATGAAAATCATTGTTGATGACGATTCTAATAACATTTTAACGAAAGTGTTTCCATTTATGAATTAACACCAAATCACAGAAACAGGGAAATAACAGCTCATTTAAGGTAGGAACCAAATTTAAAAGAGGAGTTAGTTGAACTGAGAAGCCACAGACACAGTGAACTCTCTGTTCTGAAATTGAAAACCATTGAGTTAGCTGGTGAACTGGTGGTTTCTTTGTTATTTACATCTCATTGTTATTTAGTAGCAGGTTAAGAAAACCAGAAGCAATCAAAAACAGTGAATGCAGTTGTTTAAAGCTAAAAAAAGCAAATAAGAGTTTAGGAATCTTAACAATGGAGTCAGTGAAACTGAAGCACAAAAACATTGCTTGAACTATAATTGATGCCGCATTTGAATTAAGAATTTGGAGTGGAACAAAACTCTGCTGCTACTGCAGCCCACCAGGGACTCATTTGAGAGCATTGGACAATAGTATATAGCACATCACTTTTTCCACATTTTGTTATGTTACAGCCTTATTCCAAAATGGATTAAATTCATTTTTTTCCTTAGAATTCTACACACAACACCCCATAATGACAACATGAAAAAAGTATACTCGAGGTTTTTGCAAATTTATTAAAAATAAAAAAATTGAGAAAGCACATGTACATAAGTATTCACAGCCTTTGCCGTGAAGCTCAAAATTGAGCTCAGGTGCATCCTGTTTCCCCTGATCATCCTTGAGATGTTTCTGCAGCTTAATTGGAGTCCACCTGTGGTAAATTCAGTTGACTGGACATGATTTGGAAAGGCACACACCTGTCTATATAAGGTCCCACAGTTGACAGTTCATGTCAGAGCACAAACCAAGCATGAAGTCAAAGGAATTGTCTGTAGACCTCCGAGACAGGATTGTCTCAAGGCACATATCTGGGGAAGGTTACAGAAAAATTTCTGCTGCTTTGAAGGTCCCAGTGAGCACAGTGGCCTCCATCATCCGTAAGTGGAAGAAGTTCGAAACCACCAGGACTCTTCCTAGAGCTGGCCAGCCATCTAAACTGAGCGATCGGGTGAGAAGGGCCAGAGTCAGGGAGGTGACCAAGAACCCGATGCTCACTCTGTCAGAGCTCCATAGGTCCTCTGTGGAGAGAGGAAAACCTTCCAGAAGGACAACCATATCTGCAGCAATCCACCAATCAGGCCTGTATGGTACAGTGGCCAGACGGAAGCCACTCCTTAGTGAAAGGCACATGGCAGCCCACCTGGAGTTTGCCAAAAGGCACCTGAATGACTCTCAGACCAGGAGAAAGAAAATTCTCTGGTCTGATGAGACAAAGATTGAACTCTTTGGTGTGAATGCCAGGTGTCACATTTGGAGGAAACCTGGCACCATCCCTACAGTGAAGCATGGTGGTGGCAGCATCATGCTGTGGGGATGTTTTTCATTGGCAGGAACTGGGAGACTAGTCAGGATAAAGGGAAAGATGACTGCAGCAATGTACAGAAACATCCTGGATGAAAACCTGCTCCAGAGCGCTCTTGACCTCAGACTGGGGCGACGGCTCATCTTTCAGCAAGACAACGACCCTAAGCACACAGCCAAGATATCAAAGGAGTGGCTTCAGGACAACTCTGTGAATGTCCTTGAGTGGCCCAGCCAGAGCCCAGACTTGAATCTGATTGAACATCTCTGGAGAGATCTAAAAATGGCTGTGCACCGACGCTTCCCATCCAACCTGATGGAGCTTGAGAGGTGCTGCAAAGAGGACTGGGCGAAACTGGCCAAGGATAGGTGTGCCAAGCTTGTGGCATCATATTCAAAAAGACTTGAGGCTGTAATTGCTGCCAAAGGTGCATCGACAAAGTATTGAGCAAAGGCTGTGAATACTTATGTACATGTGATTTCTCAGTTTTTTTATTTTTAATAAATTTGCAAAAACCTCAAACTTTTTTCACATTGTCATTATGGGGTGTTATATGTAGAATTCAGAGGAAAAAATTGAATTTAATCCATTTTGGAATAAGGCTGTAACATAACAAAAGGTGGAAAAAGTGATGCGCTGTGAATACTTTCTGGATGCATTGTATGTGTATACCATGCCGTATATTACTAGTAGCACTGCAGTGTGCAGCTTATTAAAAGAATTACAGTGAAGAGGAATGCTGCCAGTAGCAAGCACAGATGTGCATACTATTTTCCTCTGTTCATTAACAAAGTTCTCATTCATTAACTCTGTTGGATCATTATGAATCTTCACCACATGCCACCACACGTGATTACCAAGAGTAAGGAAGGGAGACAGTGTGTTTCAAGGTGGTCTAGTGTGAACAGCAGTCTGGCAACTATAAATAAATATAGTGCATAACTATACAACTCTGATACATGAGTCTCTGAACAATTTAAAAGTCAACTTTGTTCCGATAAGATGACTGTCACATTGTGGACCACTTGACTTGTGCTTGTTTGATGACAGACTGACACTGAACTACGCTTTCAGAACCACTAACATAGGTTACAATCCTAGTTTATTAACATAAATCAAGCCATTCATAAACCATCACCAAACAGCCACCACTCAGTGTATGCTTGTATGTGGCAATTCATCTGTAGTGGATGGAAAGATGCATACTGTATATGAATTTGATGCTCTTCATGAAATCACAAGCAGCACTAGGGCAACCGGGAAGGGAAGCTCATTAAGCCCTGCCATTGAGTTAAAATAATTTTTTAGCACAATTTTCCATCTCAAGTCAAATTGACTTATGTGATTCAATTGTTGGTACACTGGCCCATTTAACAGTTTTAGGTGTGCTAGTGGACATCTTATTCTTGTTCCTGATTACAGCAAGTGTTGTAGTAAATGGTTATACAACGAAAGTGACCATTTTGTGACTGACAGGTTTTGTAAAGGTGAGAAAGAGAGGTTACAAAAAATAAAAAGCACAACAGCATCAGAATGTCAAATCCAAGATTTTCTGTGATACTGACAGTAATCAATTTTAACCTATTGCTGATTTTACCAAGGTTCCAGCCCCTCAGACATGAAACAGTAAGCTGTTTGGCAGAAAGAATGAAAACTGTAAAACAGCATGAGAAGGAATTGGCTTTTCCGTACTAATTATCTTACCATCTAAAAGAAGAAAATATACAAATTACATCCACTATAAAACTCACTATATTTTTTAATCACCCAAAAAAAACTATCAGCTTTGAGAAGTTATGACTTTAACAAAATACAGCACATAATAATGGGTACCTGTTCTGTTAAAAGTGGCCTCATTTGATCTTCCCATTCTTTAATTCTGATGGACAAAGATGTCTCCTGTGCATACTTTTGAGAGTTGGCAATAAACAATTCCTAAACAAAATATAACACAGAATCAGTACTAAAAACCAAATATTCACATTTAGAGTTTTCAATGATTAAAACAATTCGGGTTTAGAACAGTTTGCTTTAACATAAATTGTGAAATGTTTAGTTGTATATTCTATTTATGCATCTACCTAGTTATATGTAAGATAAAACAAGATAAAGGAATTTTATTCATACCACATTTCTCTGTACCAGATCTTCATAACTAAGCCTTTCTTCTCTTATTTCTGAAATAAATAATTTTATGTATTTAAATTTTTCATATACAGTATACTGCTAACCTAATATTTAGTACATATGATTAAAGAAAATACCGTCTGATAATATTTCTTGCTCGTGAACTATGTTCATAGGATCATTTGCATCTTCATCTTCATGATTGGAAAAGGAATCTTATAAACAAAATGGAAGTTTAAGTCAATAAAGTTGATTGTGTATCATTCATTTCTTTTTATATTAAACATAAACCTCATGAAATAACTTTTTTTCCATTTTACAAAGATAAACTATCAGAAAAAAACTTTACCTTCTTCAACATCATCAGGATAATCACCATGACATAAGGCTTCAATATCATTCTGATGTTCATTGTCAAAATTATTCTCCAGAGCAGCATTCTCATTTGAAAATAAAATTCCCTAGAAATTTAAATACACTTTACTGAAATTAAGCTTAAAAGACAATCATTTTTTAAAAAAAAAAAAGTTCAATAGATAAAAACATACCATTTTCTTTTTTCCCTTGAACCTCTCTTTCATATGCTTCCAGTATAAAATTTCCATATCTACAAAATATAAAGAAATTGTGCCACTGTTAGAATTATTTTTATTGAGTATGCATGTGAATATGAACTTTGACTGTCACAGTTACATGCCATTAATAAAATATGTAGCATCTGCACACTTAAAACCTGAAGCCTACCCAAGATATACACCTGTACTAGTTAGTAGTTCAAACTAACTCCTGACTGGTCTTCCACCTCATAAGAAACAAATTCACAGCCTGACCTAGGAGCCTGATTACATCAGTTTGTGCAAGCGGAGCATATGAAATTTGTCAATGCATTATTTGTAAATCAGTTTTTAAGCATCACCATCCATTTGCCACATGTAACCAAACTCTCATTGTGGTCCTCCACGAAATAGCTTGCATTTTCTCTGATCAGTTCACTATAAACAATAAAATCGAAAAAAAAGAGATAACACAACACACAAACAGGCTATACAGTAATCCCTCGCTATATCGCGCTTCGTCTTTCGCGGCTTCACTCTATCGCGGATTTTATATGTAAGCATATTTAAATATATATCGCAGATTTTTCGCTGCTTCGCGGGTTTCTGCGGACAATGGGTCTTTAAATTTCTGGTACATGCTTCCTCAGTTGGTTTGCCCAGTTGATTTCATACAAGGGACGCTATTGGCAGATGGCTGAGAAGCTACCCAACTTACTTGTCTTTCTCTCTCTCTCTTGCGCTGACTATCTGTGATCCTGACGTAGGGGGTGTGAGCAGGGGGGCTGTTCGCACACCTAGACGATACGGACGCTCATCTAAAAATGCTGAAAGATTATCTTCACGTTGCTACCTTCTGTGTGCAGCTTTTAAGTATGCTGCACGGTGCTTCGCATACTTAAAAGCTCAAAGGGCACGTATTGATTTTTTTTATCTGTCTCTCTCTAACTCTCTCTGCTCCTGACGGAGGGGGTGTGAGCTGCCGCCTTCAACAGCTTTGTGCCGCGGTGCTTCGCATACTTAAAAAGCCAAACAGCACTATTGATTTGTTTGCTCCTTTGAAGAGGAAGATATGTTTGCATTCTTTTAATTGTGAGACTGAACTGTCATCTCTGTCTTGTCATGGAGCACAGTTTAAACTTTTGAAAAAGAGACAAATGTTTGTTTGCAGTGTTTGAATAACGTTCCTGTCTCTCTACAACCTCCTGTGTTTCTGCGCAAATCTGTGACCCAAGCATGACAATATAAAAATAACCATATAAACATATGGTTTCTACTTCGCGGATTTTCTTATTTCGCGGGTGGCTCTGGAACGCAACCCCCGCGATGGAGGAGGGATTACTGTACACACATACATACATACATACAGTTAGGTCCATAAATATTTGGACAGAGACAACTTTTTTCTAATTTTGGTTCTGTACATTACCACAATGAATTTTAACTGAAACAACTCAGATGCAGTTGAAGTGCATACTTTCAGCTTTAATTCAGTGGGGTGAACAAAACGATTACATAAAAATGTGAGGCAACTAAAGCATTTTTTTAACACAATCCCTTCATTTCAGGGGCTCAAAAGTAATTGGACAATGGACTCAAAGGCTATTTCATGGGCAGGTGTGAGCAAGTCCGTTGTTATGTCATTATTAATTAAGCAGATAAAAGGCCTGGAGTTGATTTGAGGTGTGGTGCTTGCATGTGGAAGATTTTGCTGTGAACACACAACATGCAGAGTGGGCGGAGTGGTGGCTCTGAGGCTAAGGATCTGTGCTGGTATCCAAAAGGTTGCCGGTTCAAATCCCCGTCACTGTTAAAAGAGATTCTACTCTGCTGGGCCCTTGAGCAAGGCCCTTAACCTGTAATTGCTCCAGGGGCGCTGTACAATGGTTGTACAATGGTACAATGGTTGTACAATGGTATGCGAAAACTAACAAATTCCTAATACAAGAAATTGTATAAGGCGAAATAAAGAACAAAAAAAAAAAAAAACATGCGGTCAAAGGAGCTCTTCATGCAGGTGAAAGAAGCCATCCTTAAGCTGCGAAAACAGAAAAAACCCATCTGAGAAATTTCTACAATATTACGAGTGGCAAAATCTACAGTTTGGTACATCCTGAGAAAGAAAGCAAGCACTGGTGAACTCAGCAACGCAAAAAGACCTGGACGTCCACGGAAGGCAACAGTGGTGGATGATCGCAGAATCATTTCCATGGTGAAGAGAAACCCCTTCACAACAGCCAACCATGTGAACAACACTCTCCAGGGGGTAGGCATATCGATATCCAAGTCTACCATAAAGAGAAGACTGCTTGAAAGTAAATACAGAGGGTGCACTGCAAGGTGCAAGCCACTCATAAGCCTCAAGAATAGAAAGGCTAGATTGGACTTTGCTAAAGAACATCTAAAAAAAGCCAGCACAGTTCTGGAAAAACATTCTTTGGACAGATGAAACCAAGATCAACCTCTACCAGAATGATGGCAAGAAAAAAGTATGGAGAAGGCGTGGAACAGCTCATTATCCAAAGCATACCACATCATCTGTAAAACAAGGTGGAGGCAGTGTGATGGCTTGGGCGTGCATGGCTGCCAGTGGCACTGGGACACTAGTGTTTATTGATGATGTGACACAGGACAGAAACAGCCAAATGAATTCTGAGCTGTTCAGAGACATACTGTCTGCTCAAATCCAGCTAAATGCAGTCAAATTGATTGGGCGGCGTTTCATGATACAGATGGACAATGACCCAAAACATACAGCCAAAGCAACCCAGGAGTTTATTAAAGCAAAGAAGTGGAAAATTCTTGAATGGCCAAGTCAGTCACCTGATCTTAACCCAATTGAGCATGCATTTCACTTGTTGAAGACTAAACTTTGGACAGAAAGACCTACAAACAAACAGCAACAGAAAGCCGCTGCAGTAAAGGCCTGGCAAAGCATTAAAAAGGAGGAAACCCAGCATCTGGTGATGTCCATGAGTTCAAGACTTCAGGCTGTCATTGCCAGCAAAGGGTTCAACCAAGTATTAGAAATTAACATTTTATTTCCAGTTATTTAATTTGTCTAATACTTTTGAGCCCCTGAAATGAAGGGATTGTGTTAAAAAAAATGCTTTAGTTGCCTCACATTTTTATGCAATCGTTTTGTTCACCCCACTGAATTAAAGCTGAAAGTCTGCATTTCAACTGCATCTGAGTTGTTTCATTTAAAATTCATTGTGGTAATGTACAGAACCAAAATTAGAAAAAAGCTGTCTCTGTCCAAATATTTATGGACCTAACTGTATATAGAGTATACTTTATACATAAAATATATGTTGTTGTACCTTGCATAACTGAATAACCCTTATGGTACAATAACAATTCAATACATTTATGGTCACTACAGTATTTGGATTTAATTATCTTCATGTGGGAAAAGGCTGACTCGCATAAATAAGTACAGCCGAATAATGCAGTCAAGGAAGTAGCACATTTCCTCAAGTATGGGTACCTTTCCTCTGAGAGTAAATTCCAAAACTGTCAATGAGTCCCATAGTTCAGCTGAATGTCATCCTGTTGTGTCAAATTCTCATCCTCCACTGTAGAGGAGTTTTAGGTGAAACAGTGTTGCAGTTTTTGATGCGGGTGAATCACCCTCAACATCTTCCCTAAATGCAGCGTTTCTCAACCTTTAAGTATTTGCGACCCGAGTTTTCATAACAGTTTTAATCGCGCCCCCTAACGCTTTTTTGAAACCCTAATAACATTTATTTCTATATTTTTTGCTGCTGATACACCGCTACAAGTTTAAAATTTTCCAACGAATAGCGAAATTACGGCACATATGGCAACATTTGCGCCCCCTTTTGCTTCGGTGCGTCTGCCTTTGCTATTGAATTCAGCCAAGTGAAAAATGATGGCTGTCCGATTAACTGCAATTTTAGTTCCCTCTCCTTTCTCTTTTTCAAATCGCTTTTCAGAAGGAAGTCAGTTTCGCAGTTTTTATAAACAGTTCGAAAGTGCCTTTCCACATTTTCCTTCTTTGGAATATCAATGATAGATTGACAGATCAGACAAACGCACTTCGATTGTGACATTGTGAGAAAAAAAATATCTTCCAATTCCACATCCAGCCCATAAAAACAATTTTTAGTCGATATAAATTAGAAGGCTAACTAGATCACTTAGATAGCCGGAGTTTTGCAGTAGCTTGCGCGTTTGATTGTGTGTGCGGGATGACCAGTGTGTTAGAAGAAAAGAGATCTCAGACTGGCCGCCCTGTATGTCAATCAAGTGGCAAATGCCATAGGGAGGATATATGATAGACTAACATTTAAAAAAAAATTTTTTGAATGCAACGCGATCAACCTGCACTACCTTTCCGATCTACCGGTCAATCGCGATTGACGTGTTGGGCACCCCTGCTCTAGGAGATTAAGAAAACCGATGCAACTAAAGAGTGTATATATACGTGCTAAAGTAAAATAAGCAACTGAGGAGGAGTTAATCTGAAAACAACTGTGTACTATTAACAGTAATGCTGGCATATAATTAAAAATGAAAACCTGTAGCCAGTGTCACCAAACAGAGTTTGAAACCCATGCAGATGATTATGTCTGATCTAAAAGTACATACCTGCAAATGTAGGTCCATTCTTCTTGTTTTTTCTAATGTCAGATACTTCACAAACTGCCAGCACAGGGGGAAAAAAAAAAAAGTTTCAAAATGCAACAATGGCTTTTAACATTATACATTATTTCAAGGTGTACTTAAAACTACCATGTGGGAAAACAAACACAGCATATCATTGGCATTATAGTGGATCAGTAATTACAGCTGTAATCCCACGGTTCTGGGGATCTCATTTTGACTCCTGGTCTATCCATTGTGAGTGTGGTATTTGTACATTCATCCTAATCCTTGTGATTTAGTCCCAGAATGTGCTCGATTTTCTTCCTATGTACATATTTAGTGCAATGACAAATCAAACTAAAACCAATGTGAGTGTGCCCTGTTGTTTTCACATTCAGGAAAAGATCTATTAGTGTATGAGACTGTTTGGATTACCTTTTGGTCAAGTAGTGAGCAAGCAGTTTCAGAAAACATACAGTCAAGCAATCTTAGGTAATAAAGTTGCAAATGAGGAAAATGATCATTTCCTGATTTTCCATTGAATTCAGATAAATATCTTCATTATTCAGGTTATTCTTCAGTGAGAAAAAATACGTTTTTGAATTTGCTTAACAGTCATTTCTGATACATAGGTGTACCGCTTAGCAATTGACAACTTTTCTTTAGTAATTATGACATACCAAATTCACTAAGGTTCTGGACTAATAATAACTAACAAAAGTGAAATTAAAAACACTGACTGACCCATTACAACACTAAGCAATACACTGCAATATAAAATTGACATATTAGTTTGTAGAAAAAGACACATCAGTTTAATAAAATGCAGCGGCTAAACAAAACAAACACTCACTACAAACTGTAGTATCTGATATTAAGATTGTTAATAAAACAACAATTCATTTGCATTCTTCTGATGCATTTCACTCAAGATTGATGCTTGTCACTTTTCTCCTCGCACTGTAGTATCTTACCTGGTTATATTCTAAAAATGTAGGAACATTTGAAGTTCACTTATACATATTAAAAGGATAAGTTCAATATTTTTCAAGTCAAAGTTATGTATTCATAATCTTGGTATATATTAGCTTGCCACATACAGTTGTGTTCTGAAGTGAAAAAACAACCACACCACTCTTGTGGTTTATAATGGAGATTAAAGGTACTAGAGTTTCATTGTAAAGAAAAGCATTAAAATTTATCAAACAAGTCCACTTTGAAGAAGAAATGGCTTCAGTTTATATATAGATATATATATATATATATATATATAAAAATTTTAAAAAAAGCACCTGTGTTTCGGAGACAACAACAAAAGGACAATAAAGCATTTTATCACAGATTCTTGTTTGTATTTTCTTATGGTAAGGATGCATTTCTTGTTCATTTGACCCAACCCAATGCCGAACCCCACCCCTTTACATTCTGTGCTATTTTACATAGCCTACTAAGTGAGACACTCGTCGAGTGACAGCCTAGTTACACATAATAAATAATTGTGAACTGATTGCATTATTTTTAATAAAAGCCTTAGACTTTTTAAAGAGTCAAGCACCTGTACATAGCACTCCCTTTGGCATGTTGTGAAGAGGAACATTAAAAAAAATATTCAGAAAAATAAAAAAATTAGTGTACGTTAAAGAAGATTGACATACTACAAACTAATTATCGAATTTCTAGTGAACTGATCATTTTAAAGTGGCCGTGTGTGTGTGTATGTGAATGTACGCCCTGTGATGGACTGGTGCCCCGTCCAGGGATTGTTTCTGCCTTCTGCCCTTTGATTGCTAGGACAGGCTTCAGCTGCTCTGGGACCCTGCTCTGGATAAGCAGGTTAGGAAGATGGATGGACAGATGGATGCATACCTATAACATCTGTTCAATTCTTGTCATTCTAAAACGTATACACTCTCTAACTGAAGCATACGCATGCTTTATCACTCTTGTGCAAGCAGACTATCTTTTCGAAATAACCAAATAAGCTTTGGTATAGTGAAAGAATTAAGTGTGCCTTTTTCAGTTAATACTTTCTAATTGTCTGCAGAACAGATACAGCAATTCACATCTGGGAAACAGCATTCAATGACAATAACAACTTTCTGAGGTGAATCCACACCCCTAGTGCTGACAGGATGCTGTGAAGGAAGAGTAATGGGATAGCTGGTGAGGTGAAGTTGACCAACTGTCTCCATCTCAAATGGCAAAATCTCCCAACACTGGTTTACTTTTTTCATTTTTACATTCTTAAAACAACATGAATGCAGTGTTTTGCAATAGGTGTGTAACCTCAAGATGTGGATCAATACTCAGTAACATTTTTGGCTCGAAAAATGAATGCATCTGGTAAGTTTTAAGGCTTTTCTTTTCAACAGGACCCAAGTACCTCTCATTTCCATTACAAAGTACATGGGTGGGCTAGTTATTTTTCTTTAATTTATAAAATATTCTTCATTTCAGAGCGCAATTTCAAATGGCAAACTATTATACACAATGATTATGAAGAAATAACTGACTTGAAAAACACCAAACTTATTTAACTATGGATTAAGAACTTTCAAGCAATCAAAAAGTACCTGGTACTAAACTGTTACAAAGCCATAGACAGTTTAATGAAAGATTAAACTGTTAGGGGGTGGAGGGTTCTTTTTGTCTTGATTGAAGTGAGCCTTAGAAGTTATTACCCAATTCACTTTTTATTACTTCTCTTGTTTATGTGGGAGAAAAGCTTGGCAGCACAGTGGCTAACATTCCTGGATTTAAATCCCAAAGTCAGTCCAAGACCTTGTACAGCCTGTATGTTCTCCCTGTGTCTGTCTAGGTGTTTCTCCAAGAATGTAGGAGTTCAGTTTTACATTAATAAAACAACTTAGTTTTTCGCACTGTTCATAGCTGCCGAGACTGCACAAAAAAAATCAATCATCATGAACAACAGGGTGGTATTAGGGTGTTCTGTCTGACGCGTAAGCAGACTGTGTACTATAATGTGGTCATGTATGCTTAGGTCTACAAGGAAGTCAGTCTCTGGGGGACAAGGAAACACCCCTTTACATCACTGATATACAATGAAAATTACCGGAAATAGTCAAGACATTCAGCCTGCTTTTATCAAACTCTAACAGGCAGACCTTTGTTTCCTTTTCTATCCACTGTTCTAATGAATTCCTGTTTGTTTGCATATTTTGGTGGTTTGTTTTTGCTTCATCTGGTTAACTCTGATAGACTTTGAAAATGGATTTGCAAAAAAGAGATTGCATTTTCACTGTATACATTTCATTTTCATTTCCTTTTTTGCAGAAAATAATTCCCCATAGTCTGGTCATCAGCTCAATCTTGATTTTTTTTTTTTTTTTTGGTAACCATTGGGTTTGTTTGTCGTAACAATGTTGCAAAGCCTGTCTCAAACTTTTAGGATGGCTGATGTTTTTGGGCATACCTGAAGATATGCAGGACAGGACCGCAAATTAATTTACTGCTAGTACATGAAGCATCCAGCATTACGGAGGGGTCTATAAAATCAAGGGGGTCTGGAAAGCGAGTACCAGCTTTAGCAAGGAATAATCAATTGCATTTGCCAAAACCATCACGGCACAACCTCGCTAATAATTAACTACCTCATACAAATGAAATATGATCAATATAAAATTGCTGTTTTGCATCTTAAACCGTTTTAATATTAATTTGCATTGCAACAAAACAAAACTTTCCCCACAAAATGTGATGCAAAACAGGCCATATTTTTCTCAGCAACTTCATAAAATGTGAAAGAAAGCTGTGTAACACACATGCACATGGGAGGCAGCTAAAGGGCTCAGAAGAAGGTAATTCCTGGTCAGACCAGGGGGTGGCAGAGTGCACTAATCCTTTCTCTTATCTCCCCGTAGATCAAATGCGGGAAATTCCACCTGGCTCTCAGGACAACGTCACTTTTGGTTCCGCCCCAGAAGACGCTACTTCCAGTTCAACAGAAGAGCCCAGCTCCAAAGAAGTCGCAGCCCGATAACCTCATTTCCAGTTCCGGCCCAGAGATCCCTCCTTTTCCTGCTTTAACTATATATCTGCCATGTTTCCTAACCTGCTCAGTTCTGTTGTACACTCTTGATTTTAAAGACCTTTGCATCAACCTTTTTCTTACAATCAACAGCCAATTCTCAATTATACGGGAGGCTGCCCCAAACCTCTTTACTGTATCAAGGCTTGATTATTACCACAGCTTGGATCGTGGATTATCTTACAAACAGACCTCAGTATGTGCGTCTTGGGAACTGCAGGTCTGACATGGTGGTCAGCCACACAGGAGCGCCGCTGGGGACTGTACTTTCTCCGGTCCTATTCAGCCTATATACATCGGACTTCCAATACAACTCGGGAGTCCAGCCACGTGCAAAAGTTTGCTGACGACACTGCTATCGTGGGCTGTATCAGGAATGTGCCGGAAGAGGAGTATAGGAGCCTAATCAAGGACTTTGTTAAATGGTGCGACTCAAACCACCTACAACTGAACACCAGCAAAACCAAGGAGCTGGTGGTGGATTTTAGGAGGACCAGGCCCCTCATGGACCCCGTGATCATCAGAGGTGACTGTGTGAAGGTGGTGCAAACCTATAAATACCTGGGAGTGCAGCTGGATGATAAATTGGACTGGACTGCCAATACTGATGTTCTGTATAAGAAAGGACAGAGCCGACTATACTTCCTTAGAAGACCGGCGTCCTTCAACATCTGCAATTAGATGCTGCAGATGTTCTATCAGACGGTTGTGGTGAGCGCCCTCTTCTATGCAGTGGTGTGCTGGGGAAGCAGCATAAAGAAGAGGGACGCCTCACGCCTGGACAAACTGGTGAGGAAGGCAGGCTCTATTGTAGGCACGGAGCTGGACAGTTTGACATCCGTGGCAGAGCGATGGGCACTGAACAGGCCCCCATCAATAATGGAGAATCCACTGCATCCACTAAACAGTATCATCTCCAGACAGAGGAGCAGCTTCAGCGACAGACTGCTGTCAATGTCCTGCTCCACTGAAAGACTGAGGAGATCGTTTCTCCCCCACACTATGCGACTCTTCAATACCACCCGGGGGGGTAAACGTTAAAATTATACAAACTTATTGTCTGTCTGTATACCTGCATTGTTATCACTCTTTAATTTAATAATTTAATATTGTTCTATATCAGTATGCTGCTGCTGGAGTATGTGAATTTCCCCTTGGGATTAATAAAGTATCTATCTATCTATCTGTTATATTATAAAGATTCCAAAATACTATTTTCCATTAAAATACAAGTCTGTCTAAGAGCTGGCATGTACTTGCTGTTTAAGACTCGTTATGCTGGGAAAAAATGTTTATTAAAAGGTTCTTACATGTCCCAGAAAAAAACTTTCTGAAGTCTTGAAATTTGGTTGGTGCTTTCCTTTTTCTCTTGCCTCCTGCAGTTTCTTCAATGTTTTTAGGTATAGTAAAATACTTTCCTGGTAAAAATAGAAAATAGATATAGGTATCAGTTAATGGAAATACAAAGTAAAACATTATGCAGATTAGCTGCTAGAAATTCTTAAGTATTGAAAAATAAACTCATTTTGTCAAAATCATTTTTTTTGCACCTACCATTTCTAAACGGTTTGTCTTCAGAAGAAGTGAAAGGATCAAGACTTTTCCAGGGATCTATCACTTCCTACAATAAAGTAAAAACATTAATTGTCAAAGTTTTTTTTTTTACTGCCTTGATATTACCTTAACATATACAGTTTCACTAAAGGGTTACTTTTTAAAATTTTTGTAAGAATATCAACTCTGTAGAACATCCCACAGATGAAATAACACAAAACAAAGAATACAAAAACAATGAAATGAACAACATATGAACCTTCTGTGACAATTCTGTAGCTAATATACCTAATCACAAAGTAAAACCTCATTACAGTTCATCGTCATACTATATATATGTGAATCATTAATCTGATTTAAACTATTAATGATTTTAATTTTCCAATCAAAAAAATTGATTCTGATATTTCAGCTAAAACAGATTGCAAGATATCTTTAATGCAATTTTTAGATGAAAAATATTTACACAGATGAATTATGCCATACATTTATTTCATCATCATTTCACAGATTTGAATACTATAGGTAATATATTACATCTATACAAATGCTTAAATCAATATAAATTGATTTTTAAATCAAATTAGTGAATTTAACTGCATAAAACATTCACAGCTTGTCCTGTATTTTTAATATATTTATAAATGACACAGTTTATTTTACATTAATGGTGTTTTAAGATTTTAACCAACAATAATAACAATAAAATATTTACTACAGAAAAAGATATCAAGCAGTATTTTTATAATTTGGCAAATACCTGTACTTTTTCTGTCTTTTCCTCATTTAGCACAAGAGGCTGCTCTCGCAGCAAGTACCTGTCATGAGTAGTCTGCACCTACAATGGCAAATAAAAACATTGTTAATATTTCTAAACTGGGAAATATTGACTAGGCATATACAAAGGTCTTAATGACAAAATTTCACCCTTTAGAAGAGGATATACCTTTTGTCTTTCAATATGCTCTTGTGGAGTTGTATCTATGTTCATTTCAACATCTTGTGCAAGTGGTAGGAAAGACCTGTCCACAGCTGTATCATTCAGACCATTATCATTACCTGAAAGTACGATAAATGACCATGACATACATACAGCAATTAAAACTATTAAAGTAATTATTATTTCTTCTTATGAAACATATGAATATTAATTGTAGTACACCTTTAGAACACATGACCCAAGCCTGTCCCACATTTCTGATCAGTTATGAACAAAATCCAGATCACTGGTTATAAGAAACTTACCACTGGCAGCTGAAAGATCAAGCACAGGCAAGGGGCAGTCATGGCTGCTAGAATCAATGTGTGGGTTTTCAACCTCTTCCATTGGAACAGCATTCAACACTGAAAATATGAAATATTGGAAAATATTGGGAATAAATGTATTTTGAGGGTTTAAAGATATGCAGAAACGTTTAATCTTATTTCAGGAAAAAAATAAACAATAGGGAGACATGTATTAGAAATCAATTTATTTTCAAACTTTGATTCTATAATATCTTAAAAGTGAGGCTATATTAAGACTACATGGTTACCATTAATGTAATAGTTAACCCCAACTTCAAAATTTCCTAGTTACTTTCCTAACCCTGAAATACTGTACATTAATGGGCAAAGAGCAACCATCAACTGAATTAGTTGTCTAATGCTATCCATGCTTCAATGGAAATAAATGGAGCAATAATAAAAAACGTAAATAACACCTTCTAAATCAAAGTCAGATTACACAAGTATTTTGACATTCCATGGAATGGTACTCTGTCTAAGATTGGTTTCTGTATCTGGGATTGTCTCCAGCCTTCCAAGATCTTACAATTGATTAAATAGGTTTGAGAATGTTATTTATAATTTAGTAATATGGGAATTCTGACTTTCACTGTAACAGGGATAGCATTGGTCTACAGAAAGCTGCTAAGCTATTTTGTCCAAACTGAAAACAGTGATTGCATGACACCAAGCAGTTTTAAAAAGAAGAAACTGATAATAATAATAATAATAATAAAGTAATTTACAAACTTTACTGTTTGGAAGCATATATATAAACCTAAGCTTACAGTATTTTTTAGAGATTTAAAAAATTAAAAAAAGATAAGCTTGTTCACTAAAGGAAACTCCACCATTACCAACATTTATCTTACTCAAATACAGTGTCACTAATTGTAATAACAGTGTTTTAGAATTTTAGAAAATAATTTGCATGTTATAACACATTTAAAAAAGTTTTCCCATATACCTGGGTTTATCCACTTAACATAAAATTTAATAAATTTTTATTACTTAAATTATTTTCAATTTTATTATCTCCATGTACAACATTTTAAATTAAACATATTGCTTGTTAATTTATAAAATCAACAAAAACAGTACATTAATTTTACTTATACAAGTATGTCATCAACCATTTGCCATCTTTGTAATTATAGTTCTTGGTAAATTTCAACTAAAACACTACTGTTACTGTCAATGTAAGGCAAATATTAACACTAAAATTGTAGATGCAAAGAAAAAATTGACACACACAGCAATTAAGCAGAACACTTGCATGTTTTATATTACCTGAACAGTTTAAGTTGTTAAAATGAAGGTCTCTTAGCATAAGCTGTGTTGGAGATAGCCCTGCCAGCTCCAATACATAAGCTCCATTTACATGTGGTGTGTACGTATTCATGCGGAAATCTTTACAACTTGCCAGAATTTCTCCTTTTCGGCTGAAAGACATTTTTTTCATAGACAAGTATCAAAACAATCTGCTTTCATGTTGTCCCTATAGAATACCCAAACCTATTTTATTATAATATTTACTGCTTGGGCTGTTAAAAAAGGTATCAAATTTAAAAAAAAAAAAAACATTCTGAGTTTTCACTGTTCTTAAAATTATTTACTCTTATGTTAATTTGTTTAAAATATTTTTAGTGAACATGTAGGACCTTTTGACCCTCTTATGGTATCAGTAAATATAAGTGCATTTTAATAGTTGCTTGAACATATTAGTAACACGTTTACAAAAATCTTACCTGTAAAGTGGATTATTTTTTTTTTCTTGCTCTTCTGGTGGCACTAAAGCCATAGGTGTTAAAGGAACAATCTCTATAGCCTTCAAAATAAAAATATGAATGTCCAGTTCAAATATAGAAATTAATATCAATAATGTAGTATGTAAAAAAAATTCTTGAAGGTCAAAAAAAAGGTAATTAAAATGTTCCACAAAGTATAAAATTTAATGTTACTGAGTTACTGCTCTCCAGACTGGTTTCAAATCAGTGTTAGAACTCTTTTTTTGCAGTCACTGGACCTTATATCTGTTGTGAGTTTCTTTTAACATATACTGTACTCAAGATATCTTTCCCACTTCTCAAGGGTTTGTACATTAATATGCAACTCAAAATGTGCTTGTTATATATTAACTAGGGTATGTGTAGGATTCTACAGGAATTCTAGGATTTTATATATTAAAATTAAAAATATATTAAAAATAAAGCATGTGACCTAGAAAAAGCTAACAGTGGCACATATACACATAACTGCTGCTTTAAAGTGAGGTGCATCATATAGCCTATATAAAGGGCATACCTTGGATTGAGTAGAGTGGTGATATAGAATGTCTGTTTTATACCCAACTGTCACGGCATCTTCAACACTTTGCTGTGCAAAAACGCCCTTTGCCACTGCCAGCTGGAGTGTATAAGCAACACAGGAAAACCTTGGGACATCAGCGTCATCAATGCCTTTTATTAAATTTTTAGTATTGTCACGGACCACAACGTGCACATAACATTTTCGGAATGGCCCAAGTGCCAAGCATTTCCTGAAATGCATCAGCTATTGCTTGTCCTGTATGGGAGAGTGAAACTCTCATCTGTCCATTGTGCAGTTAAGCTGATTATCAATGTCAATGGAGAAGCTGACAGCTGTTATGTTGTGCAATCAGCTGCTGAAATGCTTCTTGTGCATCCTTGGCATTACTTGGAAAGTTGTACTTGGGTTCCAACACATTCAGGAGGTCCAGAAATCCCACGTTATCAACAAACTACAGTGGTCAATCGCTAAGAACAATACACTGGGAAAAATCTTCTTTTATTTACACTGCCCAAGGTTGATGCTATGCACCGCTAGAGGCAATTTATCTTTGATCATCTTTATGTTTAACTTTTGAGATGTTTAAATAGGTTACTTGTGTGTATAACATGTTTTCGTACCTCCTCTTGATATTTTAGGAGAGCACAGTTTACAGTTTGCTATGCTTTGGTTTTGATTGTTAATTTTAAAGAAAGTCCACACTGCAGACATGTGTTTTCCATTTTTTTTTCGGCTTCCTGAAATTCACACAATCATGTACGCATGTTAAATAGTATTGGTTATAGGCATCAGTGCATTTTTAGGAGTTTTTTCATTTTTGTAACTTTGACATCTTGTAAAGCACTTTGAGCTACATCCTTTGTATGAAATTGTGCTACAGAAATAAATGCTGTTGTTATTTAGCTAATCAATTTAACAGTAAAGCTAGAGTGATAGAAAAACATTGCACACAGGTTATTTTTCCTGGGTAAAATGATCTGTCTATTGTAATTTTAAATACACATATTTAGAAAGGATAAAACATTTGTAAGAATGCATTAACACAAAATACTAAATGTTGTTGTAGTAACATCATGCTTCTTATGCTGGAGAAAGTAAAACTATACAACATTAACATATTGAAACTAATAAAATACTTTTCCAAAAAAACTTACATTAGTGGACCTATCATTCTTCATATCCACATTTCCTTTGGTTTTATTACAAATATCATCAAGAGAAAGAAACTAAAAAAAATGTACATAACCAAGTTAGATCAATACAAGTTTAGGAAAGAGTTATATTTAGTTTTAAATTCCCTTTAAAAACAAACATTCTCAGAAAAATAACCTCTTAAAACAGTATGAATTATGAAAGTGTCAAAAATTACTTAAAACAATTTTCAGATCTATCCTGAAACATTTCTGCTACATCACTGTGCCTAATTTTTCTATGATTAACTCCATAGTTAAAAGAAGAGATAAGAAAAAAGATAATAAAAGACTGATGATGTGTAGAACATAGTCAATAACCAGTGTGAAATCAAATTAGGTAACAAAACATTAACTATGTTCCACATGCACATTCCACATGAGTGAAGCACATGATTGATGACAGTCAGGCTGCTGCACTATTATACATTTTTCATGCAACAATCACCACCATGCCATTTAAACTCGCATAAATGCAGTGTCAGTAAGAGTTCTTCTACTAAATCATAACATTTTCAAATTTGTTATAACGAATTAAATGAGTTTTCTTCTCCCTTTTACATGCATATTGTAATTACTGTATCATTAAATTCAACTATATCTCTCTATTATAAAAAGAAATCTTTTAGGCTGGAAGGAGACGAGACTTTTACAGAGAGAAACTTTCACGTCCCACCAGACACATCTTTGTGCCAAGAGATTTAACCAAGTCCGGGGCTGGAAATAAAACAAAGAATAGACGTCGTAAAGAATTCAAAAATGTTGGCGCAGTACACATGCAGAGCAGGTTAGATAATGGAAGTACAAAAATTCAAAAGCCTCAAAAAAAGGATAGTAACGATCGCATTAGAGTAAACAAACTGAAATTATTACTCGGTGAAATGACAGAACAGTGAAAACAGATCGAATATATTGTTCGGTTTTAAACTTAAGGTTGGAGACTTGTAGATTGTGTAATTTGTGTTGCCATCAGGGAGAAAAAAAAAGTAGTGTTTCTTTCCAATGAAGAGGCATATCCACAAGAATTAAAAGATTTGTTGTTTGGTGAAAGTGAAATCACGTGACAGAAATCATTTCTCATTTGTGTGAATGCTATTGTCAGGCACATTTGTTGTTGAGAGAAAAACGATATTCACTCACGGGCAGTTATACGTTGCCTTGCCACGATGCGATTCCAAACACGGAATCAAAATTCAATGCGTTATTGATGAAAAGGTAAAAGCAAAAAGATCAAATATATAGACATAGGTCATATGATATAAATGCACCGCGCAAGATGCAGATCATGCAGCATGGCAGCAGCAGCAATCCAGCAGCTGATTGAGCAAAGAGGAGGTTAAAAAAAAAAAAACAAAACTGTATTTGTTTCCCATTGTATCACTGTTAAAGAGGCGGTTTCGGAGGAGCGACCGCGTCTCCTTGGGGTGTGTTCAGCCCCTCTCTCCACAATGCGAGCATAAGTGAATCGAAGTGGCTTGCGCATAGTGCAGGCCGGGGGGGTTGCTTTTGGAGGGGGCGAAACCTCCTAGTAAAAATATAAAAGTAAAAGAAGAGCACTGAGGGAAAAACATATACATACAAAAAAAAGTAATGACAACAACCATACAGGGCCTGGAGAATGCTTTTTTATACATTACTTGAGTTATAAAATAATATGAAAAATTAACACACAACATCAATATTCCACGCACATTTGAAAATGGGTGGCATGAAAGAGCAGTGGACAGCACTTGTACTTCACATCTTAAGAAGTCACGGTTTGAAAGGAGTGTAAATATTCCCATGGTTTTTTACCTTCTGCTCCAACATTTTGCCACACTACAAAATCACTCATGTCAAAGCAGATTGTAGCTATTAAATCATTCAGCACTTGTTTATGTGTGTATAGAGATGTGTTGGCATCTCATACAAGAATGATTCTTGTCTTGCCAAAAGATTAAATAATAGACTTTGCTGCCCTGTAAAAATCTAATAAAAAACAAGTTAAAAAATGGACAGGAACTTTGGAAAAATTGTACTTAGTCAAAGTCAAGTATGGACAAGGTGGTAAGAGACTGGACTTCGACTTTGAAGTTTGTCAGTTCTATAGCTTATCTCCTACCTACTGAGGAAACCTGTGACAATAATTTAACCATCCTTTAATGGGAAATTAAAACAAAACAAATAAAATACTGTGTCATTGTTAGCAATTTCACAAAAACAGATATTTGGTTACTAATTATGTACTAATGTTCTGAAAATGTATTGGTATCAGATTTTTTACGGTATAGATAGTACCGAGAATGTCAGTACTGTACTCATGCATGACTGCAAGGAGACAAATTATTCTGGGAAGCACAATAATACATTAAAAAAAAAAGAGAAAAAAAAAAACTACAGACAAAAATGTCTCAAGAGTGTTAATGATACAGAACCGCATGAACACATGTCAAAAAGGAAAACAGCATAGGTCATATCTGGAAATGCTTTTGTGTCCAACCCAAGAAAATTTCAGCAAATACTGGAATCATACTTGTTATTTAAAAAAAAGAGAAAAAAAAAGCCCACACACAGAAAGCCTCACGTTATTGACACTTTTATCTCATTATGTTATCAAATTAATTCAGAAATAGACTTGTGTGTGCTTTGAGAGCAAAATAACTAACAGTCAAAAGAGTTGGAATGATTTAACTTGTATTGTCACATATTCATAACAGGAGATGAAAAGATGATATTAATCGCTTTTAAATATTGTCCTACACAGCCCTGGTAAATGACCGAAGGCTTTGCATTTATTCTCTGCTTGTAAAGAACATGTCTACAGATGCCTGTAAGGCTTTATGTCTGTCCATTTGCTACCCAGTGTATACAGTCAAGGGTTGCACCCCAATGTGACTTAGACACTTCTGTAGTTCTGCAAATAGTCCTACCAAATCCCACAGTCCTAACAGCACTAACAGTAGCTGCAGCAATTAAACATTGATGCAAGATTCAAACAGAGGTATTTGGCTTGCCTGCACCAACTATGACAAGACTTTTTCCATTTGTTTATAAAAAAATAAAATTTGGCATTTCAATGCTTTAAAAGGACAAGGCACATCTTCCTATTAAAATGACATGTACTCTGTTAACAGGGATACATAATCGCCAACTTGCACAGTTATGACAATCAAAACAGCATACTTCATTGCTAAAAGTGAATCTTCAAACATTGTGAATCTTCAAACATTGAATATGTGTTATTCATTTGGTTTTTGAAGGCACAATGATGTTCATTAATATAACCCATAAGTAAAAGCACACATAATATACTTGAATGGTACATTGAAGAATGTAATGCTGTCTAACAGTTATAAATACAGCTCAGTTTTTTAATTCTGGATTTGTACACAGGCATAAGAAATAAAGTCTAACTACTCATGCAAGAAAAATTGACAGATTTGGAAAATTAACGCACCATGAGTTTCTGACGTTTGAAATTTGAATTATTTTGACTACTCCATTAAATATTACTCTTTAGTAATATTTTTAACCAGCTAATTATGCAAATATAAATCTTACATTAGCAAATATCACAAACCTAACAAATTAATTCACTGACAAAGTGTATTGTAAAATTCCACTGGTACTGGTATCGAATGCAAAAAGTTTGGTGGTATGACATCCTTAGCCATAATTATAATACTATTTATAAAATCCATCAGGATGGTGTTGACTACTGAAAGGCACCCTGACCCGGCCATGTAAGATGGAAAAATGACAGAGGTCTACAGCTTGAAATATGTTGTAACATTTTGTATCAGCTCAAAAATCTACAAGGGAGTGTGGTTCCTTTGGCAATCTAAGATAGGCAAATGACTACCTTACTGACTGTGTATAATCTGAATCCATGAAGCCACAGTACTAAAAATTATGGCTCTTAAAAATTAGAAATTTCTTCATACTGGTTGGAAGAACAAATTAATTAATAAGCATACTGATTATTTAAAATCTTCCCAAATCAGCCTAGGCTACACACATCAACATTTGCCTTATGCTTTTGACAACAGAAATGCACTGTACACTATTCTAGAATTATCAAGTTATAACCTCTTTTACTGTTATTTGTGTAATTTGTAGCAAATTTGTTTCAAAAGCATTTACTAACTTATGAAAACATTCAAGTATAAAGAGTAAATTGCTCTCATGAACTGCTAAAGACATTTTTGAGTTTAACAAAAAGAAATTACTTTTTAGTATCAGAGTCAAACCAACATAAAATTGGGATGTCAAACTGGTTGTTGAGTGAAAGGGCAAATAATATGCTGTATGCATTTTCAGTTTAAGAAAAACATCAAATTAATGTTTATTGTCATGGGTACAAAATACAGTGTACATACTACAATTAAATTGTTTCTTGCATTACTTCTCAAAGTAATCTTGAGACTTTTTTTGAGACATGAGACTTTTATATAGAAAACTAGTATATTAATAGTAAAACTTCAATCACGTCTAAGTTTACCTCTTCCTCTTCATTTCTGTTCACAAAATTGGCATCATTGTCAACACCATCCTGTCCTATGGAAGTAGGCTGTTGGTTTCTCCTGAGTAAGAAAATGGTTAAATTAAGAAAAACACTACAAAAGTATAACAAAATGAAATAAGCGGCCACTTTAAAATTATTATATTTTTTGTAATTACAGAATAATCATTAAATTAGTTGTTTAACAATCTAAAACAATATCTATTAAAACTGTAATACTGAATTTAATAATAGAAATAAAACTTCAATTTGAAAATTACAATACTTTTAATCTAAACTGTAAGAGTTTCCAAATATTTTGATTAAACTTAAGTGTATATCTCATAGAAAGAGTAAAAAGTACTTTACCACATGCATATAGTAAAAACAAAAACAAAAAAAAACCCCAGATGTTTCACTATATGTCTGTGCTATCTTAACAAATATTTTGAAACTCAGACTTTGATTTCAGAAGTTTGCACAAAACTAATGTCAACATCAGAAGGAGGGGTTTAGTTATGCAATGAAAGCCATTCAGTCAAAAAGCCAAACCTCAGCCTGAGAAAACGCATTCTTAAGAAATAGCATTCTTGTACAGATGGATGAAATGCCTGGTTCCTATTGGATTTGTATTTTCCAACAGTTTAAAACCAGTGCATATTTTATAGCTGGTTTTTTGCTTTCTCGTATGCAAAGTATAGGGAAAATATTGTAATCATCCAAAAATTTGACCTCATGATTTTGATGAATCTCGACGTTTTAGACCTCCCCGAGTCCAATTTACTTTCTCGCAGGGAAAGTATTGTAATCATCCAAAAATTTGATTTCAAGATTTTGATGAACCTTGACATTTTAGACCTCCCCCGAGTCTAAAAATGCCATTTTTGGAATAATGTCTGTGTGTGTATGTAAACATGATAACTTTAATATGCTTTGAGTTAGGTCAACCAAATTTTGCATTCAAGTATGCAAAACGCAGGTTTCTATCAACTTTTGAGCTATTCCCGCTAACTGGAAGTGGCACTTTTTTATTCATGCAGCTGTAGTCCAATTTATTCAACTTTACTTTTATAATAATTGTTCAATATACAGTATTATTAATTTGATTTGTTGTTGATGGCTCTTTAACGTACATAACATAAAAATATAATCATTATCTTGCAGTTTACTCCTCAAATATCCATCCCCACATCTGAGTATACGAGAAAGTCTAGGGGAGACCACTCCTGATTTTTTCATTGCTGATTATTTGCATCTAATGTACATTTCCAAAGTGGCTGTAAGTGGGTATGACAAGTAATAGTAACTTAAGTTGGTCTACCAAAATCTACACCTAGAGGTCTTAATATTATCTGAACAAATCTATACTAATAAAAGGCAAAGCCCTCACTGACTCACTTACTCATCACTAATTCTCCAACTTCCCGTGTAGGTGGAAGGCTGAAATTTGGCAGGCTCATTCCTTACAGCTTACTTACAAAAGTTAGGCAGGTTTCATTTCGAAATTCAAAGCGTAACGGTCATAACTGGAACCTCTTTTTTGTCCATATACTGTAATGGACTGCAGCTCGCTGGCCGTGGGAGGCGGGGTTGTGTATTGCGTCATCACACCTCCCACGTGATCACGTGAACTGAAGGGAGTGCAGTGAGTGTGTACGCCTGATGAGCCAAGAATTAGGGCGAAACACGTGTCGCGTACTCTTTGCATTATTTGACAGTAAACTATTTTCAACCATTCTATGATCTGCTTCTCACAACTGAACGCACCGTGGCTGATGTTAGCTGACTTGCTGGCCAACCATAAGTATTACCTGGTAGGTAACCACCCATACAATCAGATTGTGATTCAGACTACGAATGCCGTGAATGTAATTACCCCGATCTACATGCTGCCAAATAAACAAACCACATGCCGTGGCGCAATGTTAGGGGCTTCGCCTCTAGCGCTGACTTCCGATGTTCGATTCCCGTAAGGGAGTGCAGTGAGTGTGTACGCCTGATGAGCCAAGAATTAGGGGGAAACACGTGTCGTGTACTCTTTGCATTATTTGACAGTAAACTATTTTCAACCATTCTATGATCTGCTTCTCACAACTGAAGGAACCGTGGCGGATGTTAGCTGACCAACCATAAGCGTTACCTGGTAGGTAACCACCCATACAATCAGATTGTGATTCAGACTATGAATGCCGTGATATATATATATATATATATATATATATATATAAGTAAATATATATATATATATTTATATATGTGTGTGCATATGTGTATATGTAGATATGTTTACATAACCTCTTTAACACACTACTTCTCCGCTGCGAAGCGCGGGAATTTTGCTAGTGTAATTTCTAAAGATAAATACGTACAATAATTAATACAAAATATTCATGCACAGCTGATACATTAAAATGTATTGTTATACATACATACATACTCAGTTGATCGAGCTGCCCTGTGGGACATCCTGAGGGTTCGCGGGATCACCTTGAGGTTACTGGATATCATGGCCAGCCTATACACTGGTACTGTGAGTGCTGCGCAGAGTGGAGGCAGAACCTCTGTTTTTTTCCCCAGTTGATTCTGGTGTTTGTCAGGGGTGTGTTCTTGCTCCTACTCTGTTCAATGCTTGTATGGACTGGGTGTTGGGCAAGGTCATGGGGTCCAGCGGCCGTGGGGCATCTGTTCACGGATCTTGACTTTGCTGACGATGCTGTGATATTCAGAGTCGATGAAGACTCTGATCGGGGCACTCAACAGACTAAGTGAGGTGTCTGAGTGTCTGGGCTTGTGAGTGTCCTGGATACAAACCAAGATCCAGGCCTTTAATCACCTCTTTGGCACAGCCACCGGCAGTGTGTCCGTCTGCGGAGAGTGTCGACCTTGTCAAGAGGTTTACTTACCTTGGCAGTGACATTCATATCTCTGGTGACTCTTCCTATGAAGTCAGTAGACAGATTGGGAGAGCATGGGGGGTCATGAGGACGCTGGAAAGGGGTGTGTGGCGCTCCCGATATCTATGCAAAAGGACGAAGGTCAAAGTCTTTAAAGTCATGGTGCTTCCTGTCTTGCTATATGTTTGTGAGACATGGACGCTATCCAGTGACCTGACATGAAGACTGGACTCCTTTGGTACTGTGTCTCTCCGGAAAATCCTTGGGTACCATTGGTTTGACTGTGTCGAATGAGCAGTTGCTCATGGAGTCCCGAATGAGGCACATTACCTGCATTGTGAGGGAGCGTCAGTTATGGCACTACGGCCATGTGGCGCGTTTCCCCGAAGGTGATCCAGCTTGTTACTTATAAACATTACTTATAGCATTTAACTTTTACATATTTGTTCATAGCGCATTTATATATAATTATTACAAAAATCAATCAATATTTTATTACTGTTCTAGTTCTAAAGATTATATATATATATATATATATATATATATATATATATATATATATATATACACACACACACACACACACACACATACATACATACACACACAAAAGTTACATTAGATGTTGTGAGAAAAGATCAATTATAAAATATACAGTACCATAAACAAAATAAATGTCCTTTAGTGTGGTACTCTTCAGTGTGTAATGAAAGGAAGCATGTTTCAGTTTAAGTGAACCAATCTACTTATTAGAATAGTATTATTCTTTGTTCTTCAAAGTGAATGTCAATGCCAATTACTCCAACATTTCAAAAAAAAGAATTCAAATGCATTACTTTTTATTGGAGATGCAATCCAGTGCTTGGTAAACCATTGAGTAAAGGTATTCCACCTAGAAGAAACAAGGTATTAATAAACATATACAGTATTACTATAGACCTGGTGACTATAACTGTTTAAATGGTTTCAAAACTTAACATTTGTAAAGAGATTATTTATAAAATGTGTTGCCTAGCTTATAACATATTATACAGTAAAGCCTAATTGGCTATTCTTACAGACTTACAACAGTCAAACAAACCAGAATCAACAGCACCATTGCATTCATGTCGACTGTTTGCAGTGCAATACTCTATTGATACTGAATGTTTCTTTGTTGGAATGCATAGGTTCTAAGATAGTATTGATGTGCATAAATGCATTATTAAGTAAGTGCCAATATGGCTGGCCAAAATTGTAAAAAATAGATCACATTAGTATGTGATTCATGATGTCCATTAATGTTTTACTTCACTATTAGATAGATAGATAGATAGATAGATAGATAGATAGATAGATAGATAGATAGATAGATAGATAGATAGATAGATAGATAGATAGATAGATAGATAGATAGATAGATAGATACTTTATTAATCCCAATGGGAAATTAACGAAATAAGTACATTTTTTAACATTTGGTCAGTGCCTTTATAAAATTTGTGAAACTAAAAACTATAAGTTTCATAAAGATCTGTTAAAGAATGGGAAAAAAATCACAGCATTTATTTATTTTACTTTTAGTTGAAGCAGTCACAGATTAATTAATAATGAAACTGGCTAACTGTACTTTACATTACTACTTGCTTGTATGTTTTATATTACTTCAATCATAAAATGAAACACATACTAAAAAAGCTCTAGTATTTAAGGTAAAACACTGAATAGTTACAATCTGAACATATGGAAATAATTTAATAATTGGTCCTCTTAATAATAAGACCCCTAATTACTTGCACTGGACTTGTTAACTTTGGTCAAATACATACCATTCAACCTAAAATTACCGTTATTTCACCAAATACAAAAGGATCTGATGATTGATGCAGAACAATTTAAGCTGATATTATTTCATTAACACTGTAGATTAAAATTGTCCAGAACTTCCTCTGGTGGTGCTAAAATGGTCTCCACCTTACCCAAATTGGATGAAGCCGAGTCATCAAATGAATGTATAGAAAGAAAAACCTTTAGATTCCTTTAGAATTCCTGCATTCTTGCATTAACATACTGAACAATACATAAAACCCAATACAAAAAATATTTCTTCATTAAACAGTTTAAAGTAGCATTTACTAACTTCACAAAGAAGAAAGGGAAAATCTAAAATACTGTAATCAAATCTGAAAATAGAATACTTTAAGGGAAATGTCACCAAACAAAAGTTGAAAATTAACCCAAATTAAATATTGCTACATGCAACTTGACAAAAGTGTAAAATAGAGACCGTTCAATATAATTATTACTCTTTCCAGGAACTGTAATCCAACAAATCTCACTTACTGCACATACACTACTCCAAAGAATATTTGATTTAAATCTCAGCTACTAAAAGAAGTTCAACTTCTTGCTATGTCTAAATTATACAAATATGTATTTCAGAGGGTATATATTTAAACAAAGTCTTCAATATAGATATTTGCTAAAATAAATTCCAAAGATAAATATATGTTTAACAGACAGTGAATGTATTAATAAACTTTACAAAAAAAGAAACATCATATTAAAAAAAAGTTAAACAAATAAAGACAATCTTATTAAAATATTATTAAGGCTTAGTAGTGGTAGGAAGATGATATAGTGAAATATTGCAATATCAGTCATCATGATATTTTACTCATACACTGGAGATAGAGGTTTTTTATTTGCAACTGTAACACTGTAGTAGTCAATGCCATACGAATTTAGATGATCCTCAAAAACCTACTGTATGCCTTTTAGTTACACACTTGTAACATCTAGTGGAATTTGTAGGTACTACAACAATGTCAGATGCATTTCCTATTTAATATAATATACACAAAAGTTTGCTTTATTTACTGTAATGCCAATTTTCTGTTAAAATGAGAATATATATATTGTTAAAGTCCGGGCACGTACAGCTTCCCTAACCCCGACACAGAGAGGTAGGACACAGGTTTTAGTCCACATAGCACACTATTTATTCATAAAAAAGACAGTCCAGCACAGAAGTCACTGAGCACAACACAGTCCCTTATGCTGCCAGTCCTTCCACCTGCACTCCTCCTCAACAGCTTTGTTCACTTCCTCTTAACTCCGGCCACTGAGTGGTGCTTACTGGCTTCTTTCATAGGGCACCAGGAAACAGTTCAGGTGCCCAATGAGCTTCTTCCAGCAGCACTTCTGGGTGTGGCGGAAGTGCTGCCAAATAGGGCCCTGTAAAAGTCCAGGCACCCCCTGGTAGTGGCCACAGGCCCCAGCAGGGTTGAGCTTCAATGATCACAACCTGTGGCCCCACTGCAAGCCAAGGAGGCTGCAAATACTCTCTCCCCCAGTCTTACCATACTCAGGGTGTCCAGGCCAGGAAAAGGCTCCAGCCTCTGCCACAATATATATAAAAAATGTCTTGAAGTGATATAAATTGATATGTCATATTTTAAAGATAATGTGAAATTCAAATTTTTGGAAAAAACAATTTGAGTTAATAGATTTAAAAAAATGTAACATTGAGAAAAATAAAAACTTGTAGAGACAAGAAATCTGAAGTCAAAATCACATACTGTGTGAATGCTGTGATCAATGTAGTTTATTTTTAAGCCTTTTAAAGAGCAAAACAGATTTCTGAGACACTCAAAAGGCAAAAAACTTTTGTTTTTCATTTCGAAAATGTTACCATATTAAATTTATACATTTTATCAATTTTCAACAACATGCAAAAGCTTCTTCTCTCACAAAAGAACATTAATTGCCTGTAATAACCAATGGCAACTGTTACCATTAGCATGGATGCAAACATTGCGATACTACAAAAAAAAAACACATACATATATATTATATTTTATATACATACACTATATTATATATACACTGTATATATACACAGTACTGTGCAAAAGTTTTAGGCAGGTGTGAAAAAATGTTGTAAACAAAGAATGCTTTCAAAAATGGAAGTGTTAATCATTGATTTTTATCAATCAACAAAATGCAGTGAATGAACAAAAGAGAAATCTAAATCAAATCAATATTTGATGTGAACACCCTTTGCCTTCAAAACAGCATTAATTCTTCTAGGTACACTTGCACACAGTTTTTGATGGAACTCGGCTGGTAGGTTGTTCCAAACATCTTGGAGAACTAACCACAGATCTTCTGTGGATGTAGGCTTCCTCACATCCTTCTGTCTCTTCATGTAATCCCAGACACACTCGATGATGTTGAGATCAGTGCTCTGTGGGAGCCATACCATCACTTCCAGGACTACTTCTTCTTTATGCTGAAGATAGTTCTTAATGACTTTGGCTGTATGTTTGGGGTCGTTGTCCTGCTGCAGAATAAATTTGGGGCCAATCATACGCCTCCCTGATGGTATTGCATGATGGATAAGTATCTGTCCATATTTCTCAGCACTGAGAACACCATTAATCCTGACCAAATCTCCAACTCCATTTGCAGAATTGCAGCCACAAACGTTCAAGGAACCTCCTCCATGCTTCACTGTTGCCTGCAGACACTCATTATTGTATCGCTCTCCAGCCCTTCAACGAACAAACTGCCTTCTGCTACAGCCAAATATTTCAAATTTTGACTCATCAGTCCAGAGCACCTGCTGTCATTTTTCTGCACCCCAGTTCCTATGTTTTCATGCATACTTTGCTTGGCCTTGTTTCCACGTTGGAGGTATGGCTTTTTGGCTGAAACTCTTCCATTAAGACCACTTCTGGCCAGACCTCTCCGGACAGTAGATGGGTGTATCTGGGTCCCACTGGTTTCTGCCAGTTCTGAGCTGATGGCACTGCTGGACATCTTCCGATTTCGAAGGGTAATAAGCCTGTGTGTCTTTCATCTGCTGCACTAAGTGTCCTTGGCCGACCACTGCTTCTACGATCCTCAAGGTTGCCCGTTTCTTTGTGCTTCTTCAAAAGAGCTTGAACAGCACATCTTGAAACCCCTGTCTGCTTTGAAATATTTGTCTGGGAGAGACCTTGCTGATGCAATATAACTACCTTGTGTCTTGTTGCTGTGCTCAATCTTGCCATGACATGAAACTGTCTTCCACAACCTCACCTTAGTAGCAGAGTCTGGCTGTTCCTCACCCAGTTTTAAGCCTCCTACACAGCTGTTTCTGTTTCAGTTAATGACTGTGTTTCAACCTACGTGTGACATTGATGATCTTTAGCACCTGTTTGGTATAATTGGTTGATCATACACCTGACTATAATCCTACAAAATCCCTGACTTTGTGCAAGTGTACCTATAAGAATTGATGCTGGTTTGAAGGCAAAAGGTAGTAACACCAAATATTGATTTGATTTACATTTTTCTTTTGTTCGCTCACTTTGCATTTTGAAAATTGATAACAATAAACAATCATTATTTATATTTCTGAAAGCATTCTTTGTTTACAGCATTTTTTCACACCTGCCTAAAACTTTTGCACAGTACTATATATATATTATACACATACACACAGTCATATGAAAAAGTTTGGGAACCCCTCTTAATTCTTTGGATTTTTGTTTATCATTGGCTGAGCTTTCAAAGTAGCGACTTCCTTTTAATATATGACATGCCTTATGGAAACAGTAGTATTTCAGCAGTGACATTAAGTTTAGTGGATTAACAGAAAATATGCAATATGCATCATAACAAAATTAGACAGGTGCATAAATGTTGGCACCCCAACAGAGATATTACATCAATACTTAGTTGAGCCTCCTTTTGCAAATTTAACAGCCTCTAGATGCCTCCTATAGCCTTTGATGAGTGTCTAGATTCTGGATGGAGGTATTTTTGACCATTCTTCCATACAAAATCTGTCCAGTTCAGTTAAATTTGATGGCTGCTGAGCATGGACAGCCTGCCTCAAATCATCCCATAGATTTTCGATGATATTCAAGTCAGGGGACTGTGACGGTCATTCCAGAACATTGTACTTTTCCCTCTGCATGAATGCCTTTGTAGATTTTCAACTGTGTTTTGGGTCATTGTCTTGTTGGAATATGCAACCCCTGCGTAACTTCAACTTTGTAACTGATGCTGGAACATTATCCTGAAGAATCTGTTGATATTGGGTTGAATTCATCCGACACTCAACTTTAACAAGGGCCCCAGTCCCTGAACTTGCCACACAGCCCCACAGCATAATGGAACCTCCACCAAATTTGACAGTAAGTAGCAGGTGTTTTTCTTGGAATGTGGTGTTCTTCTTCCGCCATGCAAAGCGCTTTTTGTTATGACCAAATAGTTCAATTTTTGTCTCATCAGTCCAAAGCACTTTGTTCCAAAATGAATCTGGCTTGTCAAAATGAGCATTCGCATACAACAAGCGACTCTGTTTGTGGCGTGAGTGCAGAAAGGGCTTCTTCCTCATCACCCTACCATACAGATATTCTTTGTGCAAATTGCACTGAATTGTAAAACGATGTACAGATACACCATCTGCAGCAAGATGTTCTTGCAGGTCTTTGGAGGTGATCTGTGGGTTGTCTGTAACCATCTCACAATCTTGCGCATATGCAGCTCCTGTATTTTTCTTGGCCTGCCAGACCTGGGTTTAACAGCAACTCTGCCTGTGGCCTTCCATTTCCTGATTGCATTTCTTACAGTTGAAACTGACAGTTTAAACCTCGGAGATAGCTTTTTGTAGCCTTCCCCTAAACCATGATACTGAACAATCTTTATTTTCAGATCTTTTGAGAGTTGCTTTGAGGATCCCATGCTGTGACTCTTCAGAGGAGAGTCAAAGGGAAGCACAACTTGTAAATTAACCACCATAAATACCTTTTCTCATGATTGGACACACCTGTCTATGAAGTTCAAGGCTTAACAAGCTCATCAAACCAATTTGGTGTTGCAAGTAATCAGTATTGAGCAGTTACATGCATTCAAATCAGTAAATTACAAGGGGACCCAAATTTTTGCACAGCCAGTTTTTCACATTTGATTTAATTTCATACAACTAAATACTGCTTCACTAAAAATCTTTGTTCGGAAAACACCCCAGTACTCAGATGTTCCTAGGAAATGAAAGCCATACCACTGTTATCTTTTTTGTTGAAAGTAGAGTAAATTATTATGGAGGCTGAGAGGGGTTCATAGGTAACCTGTATATATACCATGATCAGAATTTGAAAGTACATTTACATTAAAATAAAATGCTCAGACCACACAACAAAGCCTTGTGTTTTAGATGTACTTGAAACCCACCTCTCTTTCCTCATTTTATGAGCTTTAAATTCTGCTGCTATATTAGCATTACTCAAGGCCTTAGTGGTAGATGGTCACACTGATTACAGCATGTCCAAGCTATAGATGAACAAAATTGGCCAATCACCTGGGATTTCCTCCTCAGGTAGTATGTAAATAACCTGCTGAATTCCAAAGGAGATGGCAATCAAAAGTAGATGTTTACAAATATTGCAAAGCATTTTATATTAAGAACTAAAGCACAAAAACAGACATGCATTGAGAGGTCTGCTAGAGCCCAGCAGCCTAAGGAAATTATCTTCATCTAGTTGTCTACAGAAATGAGACAGTAAATATCTGGGCATCAACATTCCATAAATTCAATAGCGGTGCTTTGTGACTACTCTACAAGGCTAGATGATGCCCCTGGAGCTTAAAGGTGCCACAGAGGAAGACAACCAAGATGGTGTACAGACAGTATCCTTTTGGATAAGCCACACCAAATGGCAAAAATCACACCAAAATGTTTCACTTTTTCCTTACTAAAATGGCATAGACCTTGCAAAACAGGATGTGTGTGATATCTCAAGGAGAGGATCAATAATAACCTTATTGGCTTGAGATATGGACTAATTAGGGTTAAGGCTTTTGTTTTCATGTTTGGACCTCAGTACCCTACATCTCCATTATAAATGCAAGTGCAGGATAGGTACTGGAAAAAAAAACATTTTAATGCTTCACTGCAGGAATTTCATGTGAAAAATTAACACATACCATGACTGTGAGGAAATAACTTAGACTTAAGGATAAGTTTGCTATTTTTCAAGAATGCTGAATCCCTGCTAACTAGTGGAATGGTTCAGTATCTGAGTAGTTAAATTTAGATTTTTTGTTGTGTAGATGAGTGTGAGCTGAATGCATTTTATGTCTGCTTGTCTTGCAGCTCTTTTATTGTAAGACAATTTTATAAAACTAAATAAAAAAATGATTTAATAAAGCGGACATCCACTCGAAAATCTATCTAGATTTTATTGCACTAAGTGAAACGTGGCTTAGCTCAGATGGTGCAGCTGTTTTAATCGAATCTGCGCCTCCGGATTACAGTTTTACTCGTGCTGATCGCCAAGGAAAGAGAGGTGGTGGACTAGCAAACATTTACTCAAGCAGGTTAAAATGTAAAAATGTCAGTTTTGGTAAATTCAAGTCCTTTGAGTATCTCGCCATTGTTATTCAGGGAGATTCTCACGTTCTAGTATTATCCGTGTATAGACCTCCAAAATTCAACGTGTCTTTCTTTGAGGAATTCTCTGACTTGATGTCAATCTTAATTACGAACTATGACACACTCTTAATAGTCGGCGACTTCAATTTTCATATAGATAATCAATGTGACCAAAAAGTAAAAGAATTTATGAACCTCCTGGACTCTTTTGATTTGAGACAGCTCGTTAATCAGCCTACACATAAAGCAGGTCATACGTTAGACTTAGTAATTACTAAAGGACTAAAAGTTGATATAAAACAGGTCATTGATACGGGTCTATCAGACCATTTTCTTCTACTTTTTAATATAGAAATGATGATAGAAAACACTCATGAGAAGCATATTGTTAAACGCTTCTTTGACTCATCAGCAGCTTTAAAACTTACAAACATTCTAACCAATCAGTCCGTTTATAGTGCCAACTATAATAGCGAGGAGAATGTAAATAGTAAGGTGGAAAGATTTAATACTAAAGTGAGGGCTGCTGTTGACTTAGTTGCACCTGAAAAGACAGTTGAAAAATTTTCTGGCATTGTTATACCATGGAAGACCCAAAGAGTGTCTGATTTAAAGAGAACATGCCGTAGAGCTGAGCGTAAATGGAGGAAAACTAAACTAACTATTGACTATGAAATATTAAAAGTTAAAATAACACAATACAATAACACAGTCCGTCTTGAGAGGCGCTGCTATTTCTCTAAGATTATAAATAACAATGCTAGTAATCCCAGAGTCTTATTTTCGACGATTGATCATCTGTTAAACCCAGGTAACTCAAAGGAATGCCTCCTAAGAACTTCCAGTAAAACCTGTGAGGCTATCGCTGTATTTTTCAATCAAAAAATTAATGATATTAGAAATAACATAGTATATCTCCCCAACACTAAGGATCCTCCTAAACCCCAGTACTCCATAATAAACAAATTAAATTCTTTCACTAGGATAGATTTACCTGATTTACATAAAATAATTTCTCAAATGAAACCCTCCACCTGTGCCCTTGACCCAATACCAACAAATTTTTTCAAAGAAGTATCGGGCGTGCTTATTGATAATGTTCTTGACATAGTAAATTCGTCATTAGATACGGGGGTCTTCCCAGAGTGTCTTAAGACTGCGATAGTTAAACCCCTACTTAAGAAAAATAATCTTGACCCCTCTGCTCTTGAAAATTATAGACCCATCTCTAACCTGCCTTTCTTAAGTAAAATTCTAGAGAAGGCAGTCATTATACAGTTAAATGAGCACCTCAATAAACATGCTATTCTTGATAAATTTCAGTCAGGTTTTAGAACAAATCACAGCACAGAAACTGCACTCGTTAAAGTAGTAAATGAAGACAGAGGCCATTTATCTGTTCTCATCCTCTTAGTCTGAGTGCCGCATTTGACACCATGATCATAATATTCTTAAGAATCACCTTAGTCAATGGGTGGGCCTCTCTGGCAGTGTCTTAAATTGGTTTGAATCCTACCTGGCAGGGAGAAAATTCTTTGTTAGTTGTGGTAATTACAACTCAAAGACACATGATATCCTATATGGTGTTCCACAAGGCTCTATCCTGGGTCCGCTGCTCTTCTCGATCTACATGCTTCCATTAGGTCAGATTATCTCGGGACATAACGTGAGCTACCACAGCTATGCTGATGACACACAGCTGTATTTATCAATAGCACCTGATGACCCCGAATCTCTTGATTCGCTAACACAATGTCTAACCTGTATCTCAGAATGAATGAATAGTAACTTTCTCAAATTAAATAAAGAGAAAACCGAAATCTTAGTGATTGGCAATAATGGATACAATGAGGCTATTAGAAATAAACTGGATGCATTAGGATTAAAAGTCAAAACGGAGGTAAAAAGCTTAGGGGTAACCGTTGATTGTAATCTGAATTTTAAATCGCATATTAATCAGATCACTAGGACAGCATTTTTTCACCTAAGAAACATAGCAAAAGTTAGACCTCTTATATCATCGAAAGATGCAGAGAAATTAGTTCATGCGTTTGTTTTCAGTCGGCTAGATTACTGTAACGCACTCCTCTCAGGACTACCCAAAAAAGACATCAATCGTTTGCAACTAGTGCAGAATGCAGCTGCTAGAATCCTTACCAGGAAAAGAAAATCCGAACACATTTCTCCAGTTTTGATGTCACGACACTGGTTACCTGTGTCATTCAGAATTGACTTTAAAATTTTGCTTATGGTTTATAAAGCCTTAAATAATCTCACCCCATCTTATATATTGGAATGTCTGACACCTTATATTCCAAATCGTAACATCAGATCATCAACTGAGTGTCTCCTTAGAATTCCAAGAGCAAAACTTAAAAGAAGTGGTGAGGCGGCCTTCTGCTGTTATGCACCTAAAATCTGGAATAGCCTGCCAGTAGGAATTCGCCAGACTAATACAGTGGAGCACTTTAAAAAACTACTGAAAACACATTATTTTAACATGGCCTTCTCATAACTTCACTGTAATTTAATCCTGATACTCTGTACATCCAATTCATTATAATAACTATTCATTCAAAAATCTGTACTAACCCCTACTCTCTCTTCTGTTTCCTTTTCCGGTGTCCTGTTGGTGGTGGCGCAACCACCACCATCTACCCAAAGCACCATGATGTTCCAACAATGATGGATGGATTAAAAGCCAGAAGTCTGTATGACCAATGGCATCAAGTGACTCCGTGAGAACCCTAACTACAAAGAGGACTATTTCATTTATGTTAGGTAGAATGCCCAGAGGGGACTGGGCGGTCTCGTGGCCTGGAACCCCTACAGATTTTATTTTTTTTCTCCAGCCTTCTGGAGTTTTTTTTTTTTGTTTTTTCTGTCCACCCTGGCCATCGGACCTTACTCCTTTTCTATGTTAACTAATGTTGTCTTATTTTAATTTTGTCTGTTATTTTTCTTTTCTTCATTATGTAAAGCACTTTGAGCTACTTTTTGTATGAAAATGTGCTATATAAATAAATGTTGTTGTTGTTGTTGCCACAAAAAACCACTTCAAAACATTTTATAGCTCAAAGCAATCATCTTCAATATCACAAATAAACATGATAAGATATAGTTCTTTACAATGCTGAACTGAGATACACTGATAAAAGAAAATTACTACATACTACCACTGAATTCTGCAACAAAGTGCATTTCGCAAATGTGACTTGCAGTAGAAAATCTCACTATTTGCTCAGAATAAGTTAACAATTCCCATTTGAAGTCGAATAAATGAATAAGGCACTGTATATTTAAAAAAAAAAAACAAAAAAAAAAACCCTATCATTGCAAGAGTACTACACCAAGTCACATCAGGAATTGTGTGGCAATGTGGCACAAACAGATGAAGGTCCAAGTCTTTAGAGTGCCAGTGCTTCCTGTTTCGCTATATAGTTGCAAGGCATGGATGCTATCCAGTGACCTGAGACAAAGACTGGACACCTTTGGTACTGGAAGCATTCAGTATGTGGCAGTAACCAATCCCAGACAGGATACTATCTATCAAGAAACTCTGTCAGAAACACATCTACACTAACTTACACCCGGACAATATTAAAACCTTTAATAAACTTCAACTCATGTCTTAAGGTCATCTTCATGGAAAGTACCAAGTGTGCAACACACTACCACAGTGCAAGCACACAATACCTATGCTATGAGTATATTATATGACACTTTCTCTTACTAAGTTTAAAAAAAGAAAACAAGTTATAGGAAATATCTTTCTTAACTCTAACTGAAATATTATGCTACACTGAAACATTACTAAAAGAAAAAATAATGAGGCATAGAGCACCATGCCATCTTATCTCACCTTTTTGCTGTAAATACATGCTGATCCTTGAATAAGAAGAGCTGCCTCTGCAAAATTCATTGTGGTTTTTCCACCATCAAAAGAAATACAGATCTGATCCAACTGTAACAAAGTAAAAAAATGTGTTGGTTAAAGTTCTTAAAGCACTTATCCATACAATATATTTAACTGCACTTATGCTGATTAGCAAGATTATTGCAAAACATCCATATTTCAATTATCTTTTTAATGTCAGTTTTTTTTTTTTTTAATAAATGCTAAAATATTTCAGTGGTTACACAAAGAGTAAAAACTGTGCTAAATTTTACCTCATCTAGATACTCTCCCAACTGAGCAGCAACATCAACTCCCAATTCTTAGTCAGGTCCCGAATGGGCTGAAGAAGATGGCTGAACCTTGACTCGGCCTCATCCATCATAAAAAAAAAAAAAAGAACCTAAAAAAAAGCAATACATTTTGAGTATAACACATTCATTTAATAATAAAACTATGGAACAATATGGCTTTTTTCACAAAGTAAAACAAATTCCAGTTGTTTTCTTACAGTATGTCATACTATTTACTATAAAGATTGGGGAATGATTTTTGTTTCTTATATTCTTAATATATTTAATAAATTGGAATTAGTGCAGGGCTGCATAAGCTTGCATTTGCAAAGGAAAAAAATGTAAAAGGTTAATTCTAAGCTGAAAAGGAAAGAAGGTGAAAAACGCAACATTTGAAGGCTATACAGCCAATATAATTTCCTTTACCTTCTTTCCTTTTCAGTGCATTTTTCCTTATTAAATAAACTGGACTGACCATAAAGAGCATAGTGTTTAACACTGCTATTTCAAGAACCCAACATCTTGGGTTTATATCTTAATTTCTATCTCGAAACAACTGCCACATGGATATTCTAGCTGCTAATTTGCCTCTGTAATGATTTTCCTCTGGATACTTCCAAAATCCCAAAGATTTGTGGGTTAAGTTAATTGGCAATTAATTCCTAGTGCCTGATACTGTCTGAATAGCTTACAGCCTCCTCCATGACCCATAACTAAATTAGACCGGTTTAAAAATGCTATGTTAGTTCCAATTCACACATTAACTGTGAATTAATAAATATGTTTTATTCTTAACAAAAACAGGAAAAAAACACTCAATGGCATAATGAAACTAACCATATGTTAAGGAAAAGTATCTTTCAAGCAATAGAAAATAACTAGCTTATGTATACATTAATTGTGTCGTTATGACATTTAGCTTAAAACCTTGAACAAACCATTGCAAAAACTGTTAAAACACTTTAGCAAAACTTGAGTGTTAGCTGATATAGTGAAATAATCTTAACCATATAAGCATCTGCTACATTGAATAGCTAAGTTGAAAAAAACTATGCACTTTCTAACCCAGACTGTAACAAAGTACAGTATAGAGTGAAAAATCTACCTCATCAGTAATCACCTTGCCTAGGTACACATGAACTCACAAAACTGCACAGCACAAACATTTAATTGCTATATTCAACTACTCTTCTATATACATTTTAGCATATACCTTTGCTTCTGATGAACCAAGATTTCTATGTTAACCCATGAAGCAAAGAACTATTAGAAATACTTTAAATACAATATGAGTGTTGATAGTGTCTTTTCATTTGTGAAGTATGCCCTGCAAACATCTGTCCAACCTATGTTACTTTTACAGTTGATTAACTTAATAAACTGTAAAATCAACTGAAAACTCAATCCAGGTTAGCTCCTTAGCTAGGAAAATCTAAAACTAGGTTTAGAGTGCAGGTGTGGAAAAAAAAAAAAAAAAAAGCTGTAAATGCATGTCCATGCTCATGAATATCTGTCATTTATGTGGACTTTTTGTCTGTCCTCCAAGAGTTGCAGTTCCTGATAACTATTTTCATCAACTATCATGGTCATCTTTTGAGCCACCTTTTACAATGACTGTGACTCTAACGTGACATTAAATAACACAATATAAAATAGCAATAACTAAATCTAACTCACACAACTGAAACTTTCATCATGCCTTACTGATATCTTATTTTAAGTACCAGCCTACAGCACCGCTGTTTTCCTAAATGCATCAAATAAACTGTATTCCAATTACTGCACTTTTTCTTTAAACACAAAGACCATTTCTTCACATGATTATGTAATACTAATAAAATGTAACATTGCATAAACTGCTTTAAAATGTAATTGCATTTACGTATGATGTTGTGTGTGACACCATACATAATTTATTTTCAAGTCAAGACTAAAACAGGGGCATTAGAATGTAGACAAAGAACCTTAGTCAATTTTTTTTACCCTCTATTCATGTGCCGCAGTTACTCAACAATCATTTTCTATATATCATATCATAACATACCATAATGTTCCCCCAGTTATGCGTTTTGGGTTCAGGAAAGCAGGAATATATGTTCAGAACAACCAGGAGAATTCTGGATAATTTCAAATATTATTCTTGTGAAAATCCAAGTAGCATACGTTTAGCGATGTCAGTAAGTGAATACTATTATTCTCATATTTTGGGTATCAGTTAACAAACCCAAGTCAATTTTATGTATTTTTAAATTGTTGAACAAGGCTGCAGTTGGCTCCACATGCTCTGCAACCCTGCCCTAGATAAGTAGGTTAGAAAGTCGGATGAATGGCTTAATTGCATTGACTGTTTTTATTTATTTATTTTATCCCTTTGTATTTGTAACATTACTATATTCTTAACTTGCATGTTCTGCCATTGTAAACTATACAAAAAGCATTAACATTTACAGCATTTTTACTGCACTGTCTGAATTACACATATCTGTAACATATACTTCTATTTCACTTGTAGTTTCCATTATGTTTTTGTTACACAGTAACATTACTTTATGATGGCTCCCATAAAAAATGACCCGTATTCTATCTATTTTCAAGGGCATCCAGCCCAAATGCGGATTCAGAAGCTACAGCCTATTTTGTTAGTATTGTGCACACAGCAGGAACCACGTCTGGATGGAGTGTCTGTCTATCTCTAGCCACATCCATGTTGTGTGCCACACTACCGCCGAATCAACTCAGACTCGCCAGTCTTCCTAACCTGCATTACTTTGGGAATTGAGGGTGCAATCGAAAAGACTGAAATACACGCAGAATAAATGCCCTCTCAGACACTAGGTGCAAACTTCACAGGGACAGGTCTAGGGAATTACTAATTTCCCATGTCTCTTTGACGTATGTCATTCTCCACAGTATATACGCGCGTTAGCCATCTCTTTACAGAGATTACTAGATTATATATGATGTACTATTAATACTGTATGCATCTTAAAATCGGTCATTTATAAAGTGTAATTTGTCAAATGTGGCCTTTGACTTACTCACAGTTTATTTTTAGACAAAAGTAAAAGGTTTAATAAACAGTACCTAATAAAATCAATAATAAAAGCATACCGAGGCTAAAATGACATTTATGTACCATGTAGAAATAAATGCAAATATACTAAAATGAAAACACCAGTACGGTACAAAATGCTGTCATTAAAATTACAATACAAAATTCATAATTCTTATAACGAAACCTGAAAGACTTTTTGCGTCATACAATTAATTAATTTTTATGACAGCAAATTGCTTATCGTAGCTACTAAGAACAAAACGGAGTGGGAACAGAAATCAGACTGGAAGCTACTTTATTTTTTGCAGTTTACACTGCGCACTGTTTGACAGCAAATTCCTTTTTACCTAAAACTCTAAACCCACTATCAAAGTCACGCCTTAAAAATATAAGTCGCAACTCTGCTGTGCAAAAAAAGTCATCATCAGATGTAAATTGAAACAAATCTACTTAAAAATAACGATCCACTCACAACAAATGAACTCCATAACAAGGTTATTGTTTCATTTCAGTGGTTAATATTCCTTTTGGTAACATTACCTTTTTCCAACAAGATTCTTCAATGACGACAAAAACACAATCCAGTGTGCACTTACTTAATGCAGGAAGAAAAATTTAACTTCGGCAGGTCTCTCACTTCAAAACAACCGCGCATCCGCCATTTTCGTTTCTCCCGCTCAACAAAAGGCAGGGTTGACCTCTGGTTCCATGTAAACATATGAAAACTAATGACGTACTTCCGGAATTACTTTTCTGAATCACCTTGAGGACAGTGCACTCAGTCCTTTATAGATATTATCTGAAGAAGGTTTGTTTAAGCTGTTTCAGAGTTGCAAATTTCAAAACAAGTTAAAACAGCACTGTTAACTATTAACGTCATGCGAGGGTGTCTTATATTATATTACAACGGAACAAAACAATGTTTTAAGATCACTCTGCAAAGATTACTGGGAAAGGAAGATCGGCAGCTTATGCTTATGAGAGGCTTAGGAATCATGGGTTTTAGATGATTGGCTCGTGCATAACTACAGTATATTAGTCTGTGGGCATTTTAATGTGTGGGCTGTTTATTAAAGTCGCTCCTTTTCTGCTGTGTCTCTGTCTGTTTACGTCTTGTTACTTGAATTGGCTAATACGATTTCATTGATTATGGTTTAAGTGACTAGCTTTGGCTATTGGTGTTAGAAGAAGAAAAGAAAATAGAAAATCCTCAAATGTGGACCAAACTTAAGTTGTTAACTTGTCAGTTTGTGAAAGAATCCCGGTTTAACTTGTTTTAATTTGAATGCCTATAAGAAATTGTCGAAACAGGCTTTGTCTCTTGGAAAAAAAAAACGTTCGTTTCTGTTTAAACCATCTTGGTTTTGCTATATGTGGGCCAGTGTACAAGTCTCCAGTCTCGCAGGCAACCCAAAAATAATAGGTTGGCATACAAGGTACCTTTTGAGGAACATTATCGTTATCAAAGTCATAATAGTTGTGTGATTGCGTCAAGGATCCGAGGTTGATACATGGCCACTGGATTTGCATATTCTCCCTTCGAATGGGTTTTTTTCAGCTACTTTTGTTTTCACCCAATAAATGTGCCTTACTGGTGACTCAGATGTCACCTGATGTAAGTGTGGCCCGGAGCACTATGTAATGTTAGTTCTAGAATGGCATAGCTGATGCAACCAGATGGGTTGCAACTGTTCATTGTAAAAAAAAAAAACTTCAAGAAACGTGCATAGCGCTATGGTTTGGTAAGAAAAAATAAGTTTGAGACATCAATATGTTAACACTGTCATATCATCCTGTACAGATGCCTAGTGGGGAAAGCGTGGAAATAGGATGTATTTTTTCAAATGTACCAGCTTCTGAAAATGTAAAATTCTTGACTCTCATACATCAGTTTCAGGGTCTCAGAAGACAAGCAGCGTCATATGTAAACTAAGAAACAACTCTGTACAGAAAATCAATCCATCATATGGCCCATTCTCACACACTCATACAAAGCCAATTAAATGGGAACCTTCTATGCAGAAAGTGACAGTTACAACTCCAGACAGGTAGTGACTGAGCACAAGATTTAAACTTAGAATGCTGAGTCCTTCAAGCAGTAGTGCTACCATTGCACTCACTGTGTCCTAGCTTTTCTTTTCTGTGAGAAAGTTTGTGAACCTTTTGTAATTTTTCATTTTCCTACATGAAAAAACTCGTAAAATGGGGATCTGATTCTAAGCCATAAGAATAGGTAAACATAGATTAAATATACAAGAATAATAATAAGAATGGTCTTATCTTTATTAAATATAAGTATACTTAAACACAGACAGATTAAACATACAAGAATAACAATAAGAATTCCATCCATCCATCCTCTTCTGCTTATCCGAGGTCGGGTCGCGGGGGCAGCAGCTTGGGCAGAGATACCCAGACTTTCCTCTCCCCGGCCACTTCTTCTAGCTCTTCCCGGAGAATCCCGAGGCATTCCCAGGCCAGCTGGGAGACATTGTCCCTCCAGCGTGTCCTGGGTCTTCCCTGGGGCCTCCTCCCGGTTGGACGTGCCCGGATCACCTCACCAGTGAGGCGTCCAGGAGGCATCCTGATCAGATGCTAGAGCCACCTCATCTGACTCCTCTCGATGCAGAGGAGCAGTGGCTCTACTCTGAGCCCCTCCCGGATGTCTGAGCTTCTCACCCTATTTTTAAGGGAGAGCCCAGACACCCTGCGGAGGAAACTCATTTCAGCCGCTTGTATTCACGATCTTGTTCTTTTGGTCACTACCCATAGGTCATGACCATAGGTGAGTGTAGGAACATAGATCGACTGGTAAATTGAGAGCTTTGCCTTACGTCTCAGCTCCTTTTTCACCACGACAGACCGATGCAGAGCCCGCATCACTGCGGACGCCGCACCAATCCGCCTGTCTATCTCACGCTCCATTCTTCCCTCACTCGTGAACAAGACCCCGAGATACATGAACTCAGGCAGGATCTCACTCCCAACCCTGAAAGGGCACTCCACCCTTTTCCGGCTGAGGACCATGGTCTTGGATTTGGAGGTGCTGATTCCCATCCCAGCCGCTTCACACTCAGCTGCGAACCGATCCAGAGAGAGCTGAAGTTCACGGCCTGATGAAGCAAACATGAGGCAGGATCTCGCTCCCAACCCTGAAAGGGCACTCCACCCTTTTCCGGCTGAGGACCATGGTCTTGGATTTGGAGGTGCTGATTCCCATCCCAGCCGCTTCACACTCAGCTGCGAACCGATCCAGAGAGAGCTGAAGTTCATGGCCTGATGAAGCAAACAGGACAACATCATCTGCAAAAAGCAGTGACCCAATCCTGAGTCCACCAAACCTGACCCCCTCAACACCCTGGCTGCGCCTAGAAATTCTGTCCATAAAAGTTATGAACAGAATTGGTGACAAAGGGCAGCCCTGGCGGAGTCCAACTCTCACTGGAAATGGGTTTCGACTTACTGCCGGCAGTGCGGACCAAGCTCTGACACCGGTTGTACAGGGACCGAACAGCCCTTATCAGGGGGTCCGGTACCCCATACTCCCGGAGCACCCCCCACAGGATTCCCCGAGGGACACGGTTGAACGCCTTTTCCAAGTCCACAAAACACATGTAGACTGGTTGGGTGAACTCCCATGCACCCTCCAGGACTCTGCTAAGGGTGTAGAGCTGGTCCACTGTTCCGCGACCAGGAAGAAAACCACACTGTTCTTCCTGAATCCGAGGTTCGACTATCCGACGAACCCTCCTCTCCAGAACCCCCAAATAGACTTTTCCAGGGAGGCTGAGGAGTGTGATCCCTCTGTAGTTGGAACACATTCTCCGGTCCCCCTTCTTAAAGAGAAGGACCACGACCCCCGTCTGCCAATCCAGAGGCACTGTTCCTGATGTCCATGCGATGTTGCAGAGACGTGTCAACCAAGACAGCCCTACAACATCCAGAGCCTTGAGGAACTCCGAGCGTATCTCATCCACCCCCGGGGCCCTGCCACCAAGGAGTTTTCTGACCACCTTGGTGACCTCAGTCCCAGAGATGGGGGAGCCCACCTCCGAGTCCCCAGGCTCTGCTTCCTCATTGGAAGGCATGTTAGTGGGATTGAGGAGGTCTTCGAAGTACTCCCCCCACCGACCCACAACGTCCCGAGTCGAGGTCAGCAGCGCACCATCCCCACCATATACAGTGTTGACACTGCACTGCATCCCCCTCCTGAGACGGTGGACCAGAATCTCCTCGAAGCCGTCCGAAAGTCGTTATCCATGGCCTCCCCAAACTCTTCCCATGCCCGAGTTTTTGCCTCAGCAACCACCGAAGCCGCATTCCGCTTGGCCTGCCAGTACCTATTAGCTGCCTCCAGAGTCCCACAGGACAAAAGGGATCGGTAGGACTCCTTCTTCAGCTTGACGGCATCTCTCACCGCCGGTGTCCACCAACGTGTTTGGATTGCCGCCACAATAGGCACCGACCACCTTACAGCCACAGCTCCGGTCAGCCGCCTCAACAATAGAGGCACGGAACATGGCCCATTCGGACTCAATGTCCCCCACCTCCCTCGGGACATGGTCGAAGTTCTGCCGGAGGTGGGAGTTGAAGCTACTTCTGACAGGGGGCTCTGCCAGACGTTCCCAGCAGACCCTCACAACACGTTTGGGCCTACCAGGCCTGACCGGCATCCTCCCCCACCATCGAAGCCAACTCACCACCAGGTGGTGATCAGTTGACAGCTCCGCCCCCTCTCTTCACCTGAGTGTCCAAGACATGTGGCCGCAAGTCCGACGACACGACCACAAAGTCGATCATCGAACTGAGGCCTAGGGTGTCCTGGTGCCAAGAGCACATATGAACACCCCTATGCTTGAACATGGTGTTTTTTATGGACAATCCGTGACAAGCACAGAAGTCCAATAACAAAACACCACTTGGGTTCAGATCGGGGGGGCCATTCCTCCCAATCACGCCCTTCCAGGTCTCACTGTCATTGTCCACGTGAGCATTGAAGTCTCCCAGCAGTACGAGGGAGTCCCCAGAAGGTATGCCCTCTAGCACCTCCTCCAGGGACTCCAAAAAGGGTGGGTACTCCGAACTGCTATTCAGTGCATACACACAAACAACAGTTAGGACCATCCCCCCACCCGAAGGCGGAGGGAGGCTACCCTGTCATCCACCGTGGTAAACCCCAATGTACAGGCTCCAAGTCGGGGGGCAATAAGTATGTCCACACCCACTCGGCGCCTCTCACCGGGGGCAACTCCAGAGTGGTTCCAGAGTCCAAGCTGTGCGTCGAGGTGAGAACGACTATATCAAGCCGGAACCTCTCAACCTCGCACATAAGCTCAGGCTCCTTCCCCTTCAGAGAGGTGACATTCCACGTCCCAAGAGCCAGCTTCTGTAGCCAAGGATTGGACTGCCAAGGTCCCCACCTTCGGCCACCACCCGACTCACACTGCACCCGACCTCCTTGGCCCCTCCCGTAGATGGTGAGCTTATGGAAAGGGGGACCCACGTTGCCTCTTCGGGCTGTGCCCGGCCGAGCCCCATGGGTGCAAGCCCGGCCACCAGGCGCTCGCCATCGAGCCCCACCTCCAGGCCTGGCTCCAGAGGGGGGCCCCGGTGACCCGCATCCGGGCGAGAGAAAACGCCGTCCAAATTTTTTATTCATCGTAGGAGGTTGTGTTGAACCGCACTTTGTCTCATCCCTCACCCTCATAATAAGAATTGTCATATCTTTATTAAGTATATTGCTTAAATATTAGGACACCTCCTGCTGGTCCTCCATTACCATGCCTTTGTATGGGCAACCTGTGACTTCCCTATTTAGGGATGCTGCGCGGCCACCCAACAGCTAAGAGCCCTTAAGGTATTGCTACATGTCTCTCTCTCTCTTTCCATCTGTGCCACATCACAATAGTAGAGTCTATACAAAACAGTCTGAAGAACCAAGTCCCTGAGTTTACTAGCATCTCCAGACCATTTGGATAGTCATATTTTGGCCAAGTATTGGGTAACAATAAGCTAAGTCAAGTCAAGTCTAATTTTATGTGTCACATACAAATGCTAAATTAACTGTATATTTAAGAAGAACCTGAAGGACAATGACTTTATAAAGATCAAAAAATGTACATTTGTTAAATGAGTACAATAGTATGCATTAATAGAACTGAAAAATATTTGATAAATAAATAACTAAAAAATAGTTAATAACTTGATGTAAGAGAGTTAACAATAAGGTATCAAGTATGTCTACGCACTTTCCTGATTGAAGATGCAGATGGACTATGGAAAAAAGCTCCTCCTAGTCTCTCTGAACTTGTCTTCAGGCATCTGGGCCATTTTCCTCACCATTGCACAGAAAAAAATGCTGTTGTTGGGATATCTGGTATCATTGATAACTTTCCTGGTTTGACATTGCTTGGGGCAGATGATCAGGAAATTGGAGAGTGCACACCCGGTGATGTGTTCACTCTTTGCAGAGCCTTGTGCTCCTGCAGCCAAACCAGGCAGTAATTCTTCCTGTCAGGATACTTTGTTGGTGGAATGGTGGATTTTGAACAGTTCTTAAGTCATTTGGTTGAGGTGGGGAGCAATCTGAAAACCCATTAATCCCCCAAGTCTGAGGTGGTAAAGACATTGTTGTGCTTTCTTCACCGGTGTGCTAATATGCTTGAACCAGGTCATGACTTTTGTGATGCAGACTCCGAGGTGTCTGAAACTGTCCACCCACTCCACCTGAATGTTGTTAATATTGAGGAGGTGGTAGTGCCCCTGCTGTTTTCTCTCAAAGTTTGTAATCTAATCCTTTGCCTTGCTGACATCTAAGAGTAGACTGTTGTACTGACTCCAGTGTGACACAGAACTCTCCACTTCAGCCAGGTAAGCAATAAGCAAGCTCATTGTTGTTTGTTATCAGGCCTAATACGGCTGTTTCATCAACAAACTTCACAAAGATGTTTGAATTATGTGCTGCCATGCTGCAGGGTAGAGGGAGTACAGCAGAGGACTCAGAACACAGTGGTCCCTGCAATGGACCAGTTCTCTATCCAGAGCTGATTCCTGCCTTGTGCCCAAGTGCTGCTGGGATACTCTGTGACCCTCAGATGGATTAAGCACATTTGAGAATATCCATCCATTATCCAACCCGCTGAATCTGAACACAGGGTTACGGGGGTCTGCTGGAGCCAATCCCAGGCAACACAGGGCACAAGGCAGGAACCAATCCCGGGCAGGGTGCCAACCCACGGCAGCATTTGAGAATATATATTTTTTTATTTAAAACAGATGAAAGGAAACTGAAACCTTATAATCTCAGTTTCAGTGTGTCATGAGCTTCAATGGGACCCAGACACAGTCTCTATGAAGTTTGTATTTCATCACCATGTCTGGGTGGGCTTTTCTTTTCTTAGTGCAGTTTTCCACTGACAACCTCATGTTAGGCTGATCGGACACTATAAATTGGCCTAGTGTGAGTGAGTGTGTTCTGAGACAGAATGGAACCATGTACAGTGGGGGTTCCCAGTGGAGCCAGGATAGGCTCTAGACCCTATAACTCTACATTGGACAAAATCATGTTTGAAAGTGGATGGATAAATATAGAGAGCTTTTATAAAGTATTTGCTTTAGAAATTCTTTTATACCCTTGCCCCCTGATCTACGCCTCACCACAATTTTATTGTGGAGTTCTACAAAGCATTCCTTGGTCTTTATGACATGTATTGGGAATTGTGTGACTTTATATATACAGCTGTGTACCTTTCTAAATGATGTCCTTTTTTAAAACATGATTTCACTTTTTCCTTATAGATTATGGATTGTGGACTGATGGAAAGAAATCGCAAATGTATCCTTTTAAAACTAAATGTAAAATACAATGATGCAGAAAGTGAAGGGGTCTGGATACCTGTACTTTCTGAATCTGCTGTAGGTAATGACTAGGCTGTGAAATGAACTGGGCCCCATGGAGCATTGAGGCTGTCACATTAATTACTGCCCAACTATGCAACTCCTTCAGAAGATAGTACACATAATATTATGTTGCTCAAATGAGGTTCACCATATTTAATATAAAAATATATTGTGGTATTTAGCAAGTAAGTACATGTGCTCCTGTTTTGTTCAACTAAAATAATTTATTTTCTGTCAACATTTTTGCTTCTTCCTGTTACCCAAGTACATAAACTGCAAACTAATCCCTTTTCCATAGATTTATATTGAGGTGGTTAGTCACACGGGCAATGTGCAGTGGTTTGCATGGGCCACAAGGGTTTTTCTCTGCCTACTTGGAGTTTTTCTCCTATATGTCAAAGTTGTACTGGTTAGGTTACTGGGTGGCTGTAAATTAGTCTAGTATGAGAGATTGTGGGTGTGTACAAGTTTGTTTCCTGTGATGGACTGACATCCGCAATCCAGTGTTAATTATTGCCTTGCCCTCAATGTTGCCATGATGCACTCTACTTTCCATCAAATCTAAATTAGATTTACAAGGGAAAAACTTGGGGGCTGGTGGCAGAATTGGCACTCCAGCCACCATAAAAAACCTTACGCTGGTTCCATTCCATCTGAACTAGTGTGGTGTTGAGGTGTCACCTGTTGCATGGCTGCACTCGGGTCCTAATCTGGAATCCTGAGTTGGTTTGTCGTGTGGTGGGTGCGGCAATGCGCTGTATCAGCGCATGCTCCTAACCTCCTCCTCCTTTATTGTGCAGACTTTATGAAGATGCCTCCTCTCTGTGGTCAGGTACTGTGCACTTCCTCGCCAGTTCCCTTCAATCTATAACCTCAAGTAAATACAATACGAACAGGCAGGAAAAAGAGCTGTACCTTTAATTAATTATGTATTATAGGTAGTATGTTCATAATAATAAGCAATATAAAATAAGTGTGATAAAAATATAATTACAGTCTAAGTAATAGTGCATCTTGTGTTCATAGGTGGCTCTTGACTTATCTGCCATCTAGCTTGGTCTTTGCTACCACAAGGCCTTTGAATGGCTTATTGAAACAAGCTGCATGACAAGGATCCATTAATGTTAATTAATGGAGCAAATATCTTTCTCTGTCAAATGCAGTAAACAGGATATGATTTCTTCAGTTGAAGAAAAATCTAATAGTGTAATGAATGTTATCAAATTATACTGCTCATTAGACAATGGATTCTCCGTTTGGTATTACTCCAAAGTGGACCTGTAATGAACGAAGACTTGTGCTAACTCCACCATGTCTTGGGTAAGTGTGTTAAAATCATAATAAAATTAAGTTAAAGCCAAGCCAAAATATAAGGCAAAGAATGAAAACCATCACATATTTTATCAGAATTATCTCTTGTATCTGAAAGACACACAATGAAAATGTTTTTTTAACTCCTTCAGTTACATTTTACCAATTTCCTTGATGGTGGCCTTTTTGTGACCTTTATGTTTTCCATCTCTCCTTTCCCTTTGATTTTTCCAATAGTTATTGTCTTTCTTTAGTGAGTCACTTTTTCTCATGTTGTGATGGAAATATTTTACATTCATGTTGTTATCGTCAATTCAAATGGGGTATGATCTTATATTAATAACAAGTGTGCAGACTTGTATATGTGTGACATATTAAACAAAAATCATTAAAACATGGCTACATCTTGTTCATATTTCAGAGTTTGTTCCACTGTTAACATAGCTGAAATACTGGGAATCTCTGACACTAACACACACTTGGGAGTAGAAATCAGATAATTATTTATGTAGTTTTTTTATATACTGGTAAATGAAAGCTTAACTCAAAACCGAGATCTTAATAACTCTATGCCTATGCTTTCAAGAGAGCAATTTTATTAAAAGTTCTTATCCGCCCATTTACTGGAATCAATCATTAAAAATGCAGATATTGAAAACAGAGGTACAGCATTTGTTCAGAAAATCCAGCAATGTTTTCTCCAGAGTATGCATCTTATCTCCGTAATTGCTCCATATAAGTTGAACTAGTAAGATCAGTAAGTACATGCAGTATTATTATAACTATTATTATAATAACAAAGACAGTAGCCTTCCAGGCAAACCTTTGTAGTGCTCTCATCTTCTTAAATTGTTTTATCCTCTGCATAATGACTTTTGGGATATTTCTTATTAAACTCCAACTTAACCTTATGAATCACTGGATGTCCCTTTGCACTTTCTAATATGCTTGCATGGTTTAGAACTTTATTTTCTCCCATCTTTACATCCTCACACTTCTTTCTGCTAATACTTTTTCATTTTGTATATGAGCTTGCTCTCTTGATTTATAGTTCAGGCCAAACAGTTGATTGAAAAAAAAAACTTTTGAGATATCTTGCATCTAATATAAAATACCAGTAACGGTGTACTGCACGATAACGTGCAGCGAATACACTTGACTTATATTTTTCATATTCTTTCTCTGTACACTTAACATTCGTTTGCTCAGAAGTTGATGTGCTTGTTGCTTTGTGAGCAGCTCTTCTTTTCTCCACCCTAGTGGCCCGCTTCTTTTCTTCTTCCGTCGGCATTTTTTCACGTTAAAACTGATTAAGTCAGTGTTTGTGTTGCAATTGCTTAGTACATTTTTCTTAATTTTTCACTTAAGCTGTCACTTAAGTGTTCAATCTGCCTCAAGAATGATTTAAGATATGAAGAGGTAGTGGAAGTGACGGGTAAGGTGGTAGGGTTGAGAACGGCGCCTGTACGCATACACAGCATGGCCACCATGTGGCGCACTGCTGAGAGTTGATTTTACAATAACATAAAATAAAAATAAAAAGATTAATAAAAATCATCACCCCGAAAGGTCACATAGTATATATGTACCAAATTTCAGGTCAACAGGTCAAACAGTTTGTGAGCTACAGGTGATTTAAAATCCTGGACAGACAAATGAACAGCCACGGTAGCATATTATATAAAAAGATCTATGCAATTACATTTTTCTGCTCAGTCCAACTTGACAGAGATGTGTTACCTAGCCAGAACAGAGTGACACATTACACAAAAGCACTTACAAAATATAAAACAAATAATAAAAACTGATATTTTTTTCATATGGTAAGGTGTATCATAGGTATACAGATATGCATGCATATGGGGCCCACTATCATGTGTAAAGCACATAAAACAGAGCTACATTAAATGTATATAGAGCTATGTTCTTTTATTAATGGGTTTAAAGGACCAAAAAGATCAAGAGATATCCAGGAGATGACATACTTTTAAACAGCAAGCAGTCAAAAATATCCTGACTATCTAAACTAACCTTTCCTTATTTAATTAATTGCTAACCAAAGATTTGCAGATTAGAGATTTTATTGATAAACAGAGACAGTTTGAATGCTATGTTACCATCTTAAATAGGAGGGGTAAAATGTCAAAACACTTCATGCGACTTTCACAAGAGCCCCAAAATAGTGACAATCATGAGAACAAGTAAAAAACAAGCAGCTCAAAAGGGCCTAATATTATGATCTGGACTTTGTTTAAAAACTTTACAGGTTTTATTTTTGGCTAGAGGAATTTAACCTCCTTAGCGCTATGTTTAAAAATGAGCCAAAAATTTTCAATTTTTTTTCAAAAGGAACAAAATTTACAATGTGTAACAGAAACATGTAAATATCAAAATGTCAATATAAATACAGTACTTTACTGATGCAGCAATAGTAGATATTATACATATGATATGTTCTGAAACAGTACCAATGCACAGCCCAATGTTGCAATCAGGACAGTTGAAGCATTTTTCTTTGCATACTTTTCTTACAATATTTTTTTCTGCTGCTTGTGCATGAAAGGGTAGAATGTCAATGCCTGGTTCACATGAGCGATTTGCCCATTGTGTTATTGTTAATCTGTGGAAAGCACCTTGAGTTGCATGTAAATGTATGATAAAGTGCTATATAAATAAAGTTATTAATATTATTATTATTATTGTGGTCATACAGTGCTATATGGCATTGTGTATTTTGATTGTTTTTACTATTACGATCCATCTGCTGATTCCCATTTACATAAAACTGCTACTGCCCTTTGCAGTCTGTACATCTAAGGCCTAAACAGTAAGAACAAAGCCTTTATTATTCATATCAAGACCCAAACAAGCAAAAAAAAAACCTGACCCAAATATAAAATTTCAACAAAATAAAGGAATGCCAAAGGTCTGCAAAAAACAAAATTCAAAGTAATCACTAGTTCCAAAGGAAATGATTAAATTTCAAAATAACAAAGTGCATACTAGATAGATAGATACTTTATTAATCCCAAGGGGAAATTCACATACTCCAGCAGCAACATACTGATAAAAAGTGTCCAGGGAACGAGTCCACATAAAAGAAAGTGGTAGGAGTGATCAGTTAAATAGATAAAATAGATAAAAAGGTAGAAAGGTAAAGTCGTACACGGAGCTGCTGGAAAGGCTGCCACTTGTGGCGGCGCCTGAGTCATACATGAATAAACATGTTAGAAAATGACTGTAAGGTGTAACATTCATGTGCATTCAAGTTCAATAGGTGGGTTCGAGAATCTTCTCAATTCAGTTCAGGGTTGCAGGGGCCAAAGAGTAACTCACCCATATTGGGCATAAGGCTGAAAACAGGCCTGGACAGACTAGTCCATCACATGAACCACTCTCACTCACAAAAACACACCATTTTCACACACAGTGAGAATTTGTATGTGTCAATTAACATATCCTAAATAAAAAAAATACTTCTTTGCAAGATTATGTCTGGCCATTGTAATTTTCATGAAACGTTAATTACAAAGCTATTCAATTATGGCAAATATTAGACAATAACAGAAGTGTGAGGCAAACTTTATTACAGCAACTGCCCACTACAGATGGCACTCTAACGGTAAATTATAGGATGACCAGATTTTCAAAGTCCCAAATTTGAATGCTTGTGCAGCATTTATTTCCACGCATAGTCTCATTTGATTAATGCCTCTCATTATCTTTAGAGAGAGATAAAGGCACAGGACAAAAAACAAAACACTTTCACAAGCAAACAAATAATTTGGGAATATACTGTCTGTTTTTTGTACTTCTTGGTCCTCATTGTGATAGTGTTCAAGGTTAACACAAGATTCTAATGAAGCTGGGTTTCCCCTTTGAATTTTGTGTGTGCTGTCATAAATGTATTGTGATGATGTTTGCAGCACTGACAAACTTTATTAGATGGGTAGCCTTTTAAAACCAAGATATTTTTGATGTTTTTCAGTTATTTATTGGGACACAGACTGAAAATGGGCACAGTCCCTTTCACCTGGGTGTCTGGTCATCCAAGTAAATTAAAGTGTCAGTGAAATAGCTAATCATTTTAATATGCAGAAAATGTAGATGGGAGGTTGGTTTAGTGTACAATTAATACTGAATAAATGTTTATCTACTCTGTGCATAACAGTTTATTTGCCTCATGGGCATACCCTGGCAGAATTTGTGAAATATTGGCCATTGTTTGGAAAATATAAGTAACTAGCCATGTGCGCACAACTACGTTGCTTAAGTTGTCTGTGAAGGCCTCCCTGTTTAAACGCGGCTGCCAGTTGTGAACTGGGCCCTTCGTCGCACAGCATTATGATTTTTTATAAGGGAAACAAAATTAGAAAACAAAACCCTTGGACATTGATTCGATAGGAACGGCCTACTCGGAATCACTGTCCGAATAGTAATTATGTGGTGGTGGAGGAGCATTTCTGCTTCTCTCCGTTCACAGTCCGTCTCGTTTTCACGACGCTGTCGTTTCCTCTCATGATCTCTTCTCAACCTTTCTCTAATCTCGCAGGTTGCTTTGTGGCAATCCAAAGAGTAAGGAAGAACCAATGCTTCTTTCTTGAACTCCAAACGCCGACTGATGGAAAATCACAGAAGTGTGTCCGACTTATATACTCTGACTGCCGACTCCAAGAAGCGGGTGAACATTCGCTTTGGACAAAGTGCTGCCAATGATGGTCGATAGAAACAGAAAAAACCACAGTCTCGACAACGAAGCAGGTGTTGACGCCAGATCTAAACACAAAGAGTGGTATCGACAGTGTTTGTAAAGAAAAGTAACAACCAAGGCAGTGACAGGGAAACATGAATTTGCGGACAAACAAAGATCAAGATCCAAACAATTTGTTTAGTTTGAATGTCTGTGTTTTGAGGTGTGACTGGAGTACTATAGTCTTCAGTACTATAAGCCTGGAGGAGATTCTTAATGCAATGCCTATGTTTTAGCTGTCTCTCTACTGCCATCTAGTGCTTCTTCTTCTAATTCATTCACGGACAAACAAACATCAAGATCCAAATGAAGATTACATATAGAGATCATGCAGAAAGCTTTCCTTTTAATTAGGAATTGTTCTCAGGCAAAGCAGTTTATTATCACATAATTGGGTGTGCCCTTTTTAAATATAATGATAACTGAAATTATCCAAATGAGTCTGATCAAAAGTTTACATACCCTTGAATGTTGGGGCTGATAATATACACAGAGATTCAAATTAAGGGTAATTAAGGGAGAGTGTCCACACCTGCAAGCTCATTAATTGTAACCAGTATCTGTGTATAAACTGTCAATTTAAACTTATATACAGTAACATAATAGTCAATTTAAATTCATGCAGAGCTGCACTGACTTTTCTGTATACCAGGCCATGGGGAAAGCAAAATAACTACCAAAGGACCTGCGGAAAAGGTTATTGATTTACTGTATATAAATTATTAAAAGGATATCCGGAGGTCTAAAAATACTGTCAGTAGTGTTCAAACTCTGATAAAAAAAGTGGAAAGTAGGGGGTTCTATTGTTACCAGGCCATGGTCAGGTAGATCAACCGAGATTTCAGCCACAACTGCCATGATCATTTGTCAAGCTGCTAAGAAAAAGCATAAGCCACTTCAGCTGAGATACAGGCTTCTTTGCAATCAAGTGGTGTTGCTGTTTCAACATACACAATAAGGAGGTAGATGAACAAAAATGGGCTGCACGGTGGAGTTGCAAGAAAAAAAGAAAACATCCCACTTTCAATATGCCAAACAGAATCTAGACAAGCCTTGAAACTTCTTGAACAAAGTCCTTTGGAGTGATGAGACCAAAATTGAACTTTATGGTCACAACCATAAATGCTATGTTTGGAGAGGAAGCAACAAGGTCCATGACAAAAAGTACACCATCCCTACTGTGAAGTATAGGCGTGGATCTCTGATGTTCTTAGGGGTATGTGAGCTACAGCAGCACAGATAACTTCGTGGACATTGATGGCAAGATGAATGCGTCATGTTACCAGAAAATACTGGAGTACAACTTGCATTCATCAATCTGGAAGCTGCACATAGGATGCAGTTGAATCTTCCAACATGGCAATGATCCAAAACACAAGGCCAAGTTGTCCCTTCGGTGGCTATAACAGAAAAAAGTGAAAGTACTAGAGTGGCCATCACAGTTTCCTGACCTCAATTTCATTGAGCCACTCTTGGGAGATCTCGAACATGCAGTTCATGCAAGGCAGCTGAAGAATTTACAGGACCTGGAGGCTTTTTGCCAAGAAGAATGGGCAGCTCTACCACCTGAGAAAATCAAGGGCCTCGTCTAGAACTACCGCAAAAGACTGCATGCCATAATTGAAGTTAAATGGGGGCAATAAACAGTAGTAAGAAATAAGGGTATGTAAACTTTTGAAAAGGGACCATCTCATTATTTTCCTTATTGCTATGTCATGTTTAATAGTTGTGCTGTTCTGGATTTAATGAAACTTGGATTCCATTAAAAATAAATGAATTGTCTTTTGGACCCTCAATTAAAAAGTTTTGAGGACCCCAATTTAGAGTAACAACTCCCACTAAGTTCATGTCAAAAATTCTTGAGTGCTTTGTTTTTTGCTTTGTTTTAAATGCCTATTTATTTATTACCTTTTTAAATCTTCCAGTTCCCCATAGCACAGAAATGACACTTATTATAACTGTTAAAATAGAGCCAGGGTTTCATCCCAGACTTGAGTGTGTTTTCATTTAATTTAAACTTTTTTTTTTTTTTAATGTTTTGTAAATATTGTTATTAATTGCGTTTTTATTTTCTTACCTACAGGTATTTTTTAATGAATATTACTACTGTTTAGTGTTACTCTTTGGTTCATTTGCTTTGGTCCTTGTGCACTATATGTTGAACCTTACCTGATGCTACTACTTGGGGAACTACACCCAGTGCAATTTAAGAGCCAGCTGCCCCTTAAAGGTCTGCTTCAGCATAGTTATTGTTAATGATTCCTTAATTTTGCTCACATTTTTGAAGTTATGTGACTTTAGATGGATTGTTTGGCTCTGGTTATGTGCTGATTTGGGGATTTTGGATTTGTTTTGTTGACTTCTGATTTGACCCTGGCGGGTAAACCCTTTTTGGATATCAATTGCTTTTGTTTTGTTTTTGAAGTGTCACTCTTTTTGTTATTAAATCTCTACTTATTTAAGGGATTATTGTTCTTGTTTCCTGTGCCAGATGTTTTTTTTCTATATTGTTTCCATCTCTCCCTTTCTGGGTATTTTGATTTTAAAAGTCTTTCTCCCACTATTTGGCCAGTGAATGCTGAATTTGAGTCCAGTCTAATCTGAATAGTTAAGGTTTTTGTTCAGAACTGTGTGCGAGATTCTGGATTCTGATTTGATACCTATCACCATTTTCAGATTGGGGGAGCAGGCAGAGAAACATAACAATGAACAAGCTCATTAAAAATGCTGAGGTTGTTTTCTCAACCTCGGTGTAGGCTTTGACATTGTTAAACCAAAACTTTATTAAGCTGGACTGTGCTGGACTATAACTAGAATGTGATAGATGGTTTCTACCTCTTTGGCCACATCCTATCTTTTTTCATTAATGGTGAATCCACTTCCTTAATGCCTCAGTGTGATCTATATTGTATTTCAAGATTCTATTTCTGTGATATGTTCATCAGAGTCTTCATTGCTCAATGTCCACATGCTTCTATTAGTTAAGACATCCACCATGACAGTCTCTTTCATCTTATACAATAATGTATCTAGTTCAATATAAAATGTATGCTTTATTTGACAGTCTCTTTCATCTTATACAATAATGTATCTAGTTCAATATAAAATATATGCTTTATTGTTCAGTAGTCATAAAATGGCTTGCTTCCATCTCACTGATATCAGTGCTAGGATGAATGTACATATTCTTTTAAGCACTAAGAAGACTGAAACATAGCTTCATCTTTTTAAGGATTAAAGCCTTTCAAATAAATCAATTACTATCTGTAAATATTTATAACATTTTACTTGACAGTCACCTTAATTCAGTTTGACACAAGTCTGCTGCTGCTTCTGTTTCACAGCTCCAGTAGACTGGTTTAAATCCCATCCGTGTCATTCTCCACATCATCTTAGTAATCATAATAGACCATATGTGAACACGGTTTTTCCTTTTGAGTTCATAACTGTTTCCATGGTAGCTGCTTTCCTGAAGTGGACTAATGGGCCTTGGGACATCTGAAGCCCATGCCACAAGAGAGAAAATGTTAAAACTCAATATAAATCATATATTTTACAAAAAGCACCATGTTTAAAGTTAATCTCATAAACAAGCTCTGTCTCTCAGAGGCACAAAGATTGTTTAGAATGAGTTAAGTCTATGGAGTTAACAGTACAAAAGTTAAAATATATAGTACTACTATGACTACTACTATTAATAATAATAAAAATAATATTAATTTTAATCCTTATTCATAAGGATTATGAATGACTCCATCGCCTTGCAATACCTGGTTTTAAATAACAGTAGAAGGAAGTTATCATAAGGGATTTTAACTGTCAGAATTATGCTATTAAATGCGAGACACTAGAAACCATAAAACAGCACTTGGAATTTGTTCTTAGTTTTCTCCATAGCCACATGTGCGTAACAGACAGAAAATGAAATGCATTCATGAATTTTCTGGTTTCACAAAATTGATTTTGCTTTGGAAACATTCTCATCTGTAATGAAGGATTCCTCCTAAACTGTTCTTCTTTTCTAGGAAGGCTGTGAAGCACATGTTCTCCAGTTGGTTGGCTCTTACCAACATTTAGTATTATGCTGTCAGCCTTTGATAGAATCAACTTAGACATTGTTCAGTAGATTTCCAGCTGCACACTGATTTACTGCTCTTTTTCTTTCTTATATTTGTCAGCTTGAAGAAACAGAATTACATTTTATTCTGATTCTTACCACATCTACATTGCCTAATAGTTCTGACCAATGTGAACTGTGACATTTAAAGTCCTTCGTGCCATATTCCATTAATGTCTGAACATGTAAGAGAAACTGTTCTGAAGGGGCTAATTTATCATTAGTCACTTGAAAATGTGTCTTTTTCAAAGCTAGTGATCTGCTTTAGACAGCAACCTGCAACCAGTTACAAACAGAGGATTCATTCTATTCAGGTCATATTTTTAATAATGCTTTAATAACATACTTAAGGGGGCACTTTTGATTATGAAGATGACAAAAACAAAGCACGTCACATAACTTATATAGATTTTCAAAAATGTTTTGATGCAGTCCCATACTCAAGTTTAATTCTAAGACTAGAAGCTGTAGGTATCAGAGTAACCAACAAAACTGGATCTCCAATTCATTAGCCAGCAGGAGACAAAGAGTACAGGTAAGAGGTGAATGCTCCATATGGAGCAAGGTCATCAGTGGTGTCCCTCAGGTTTCTGTCCTGGGACTGTTACTTTTTCTGATTTATATTAATGACATTGATTTCAGTATAGTTAGTAAACTTGAAATACACTCCTTTCTGCTCTCTGTGAGAGTAGCTCTGCTGCTACAGCCCACAGGAAGGCTGTTTGCTTTATGAAGGGAATAGGGTAAAGCCCTCAGGAGCCTTATCCCTGGAAGAGTCATAGCTGCCAGAGAGCCAATGGGGTCAGGCCTGTTGGGTATCAGAACTGTGTTATGCTGAGATGTTCCCCCACAGCATGTCAGCACCTGGGTTCTAAATTGAGGCATCCCACCTGGGTAGGTGCATGGAGCATCTTGTCTCTCCGGCATGACAACCATCTTCCTTTGCCTTTGGAGGAGCTTCGTAAAGTCTGCATTTTAGGGGCGACACTGCCTGAGGTACGCAGACTGGCCAGATCTCTGTAGGTGGGTACACCTTTTATTGGTCTGCTCACTCCGATGGCTGTCATACTCAGGGAGAAGCTGTAGTGGCTTGGCTCCTTCAGATGGAGTTCGATGTCATTTATTTCAGTGAATGCATTATGAGACCCAAGTTAAGGCACTCTCTGGGGAGTCTTGTCTGTTGTCTCAGTGTGTGCTCCGACCATGGCGAGAAATGTTTCTGTGAGAGAGACATTCTGTTTGCAGCTTCGCTCACCAGCAAGGTGACAGTCTTCTGATCATGGGTAATTTCAATGCGACCACTGGCACTGACAGAGCTGGCTATAGCGATTGTGTTCGTCCCCATGGGTCTGGTGACCGTGGTAAAAGTGGCTCTATGCTCCCTGACTTTGTAAAAGGTCAGAAGCTGCAGATCACTATATCCTGATTCCAACACCTTGAGCTACATCGTTGGATATGGTACTCCAATACTGGTGCTACGGTGAAGGAGATCGATCACATCCTTATGGGCAGAACCTGGAGGCTCCTACAGAACTGCAGGGTCTACAGAATTACTCATTTGGTGCATTTGGTTGCTACTCTGTAGATCCTGCTTAGGTCCAGCAGGCTATCACCTACTAGGAGAATGAGGCTGGACTTGGCCAGACTCCAAGATCAGGCAGTTTCTAATGAGATTGCATGCAGTTTGTGTAAAGAACTTAAGAGACTTGGGTGCGACTGCCTAATGAGATGTGGGAGACTGTTAAGTTTGAAGAGGGTTGTGTTGGTGCTGTGGGTGTCCCAAGAAGGAGGTGTTTCATCTCGCAGGGCACCTTGGATATTATCGCAAAAATCGAAGTGCACGGCTTGATGGCAACTCCGGTCTGCATCTGGAAATGAGAAGGCTGTGAAGGCAGTGGGGGCAGATAAGGAGGTGTCTGTTAGTGGAATCTGTGAGCAAGTAACACACTATCCATGGTCTAGCGACTCACGTCCTGCTTACAGAGGAATCAAAGCATTATGCACATTCAAATCTGCTCCTCAGTGAGTCGTAGTCAAGGTGGGGTCCTTATGGATGACGCTGCAGTTGTGATCCGCTGGGCTGGCTATTTTGAGCCAGCAGCTGTTTAAAGCAAATTCTCCAGCTAGGACACTGAACATCTCTGGGTCCACAGTTCATGTGGCTGATCCTCCAGTTAGCAGTGAACCACCCAATCTCATTGAGATTGCACAGGCGGTGAACCAGCTGAAGGTAGGGAAGGCTGCAGAGATCCATAGTATCTGGGGTGAACTTCTCCAGGCTGATGATAAGGCTGTCCTCCTGGCATTGCAAGCAATCTTTGCTTCCATTTTGGAGACAGGCATCATCCCAACTGACTGGCAAATGGGACTTGTTGTCGCTATCTGGAAAGGAAAGGGTGATCACCTGGATTGTGGCAACTATAGGGGGATAACACTGCTCTTGGTGCCAGGTAAGGTCTTTACAAGGGTCATCCTCAATAGGATCTGTGATCACTTGCTCACCAACCAGTGACTAGAGCAGTCTGGTTTTACACCTATGAAGTTTACCATCGACCACCTCCAGGCACTGAGGGTTCTCATTAAGTGCAAACACGAATATCGTCAGAGTTTCTTTACTGTCAATTTTTGTAAAGCATTTGACTCAGTTGACTGAGCTGCCTTGTGGTATATCCTGAGACCCGAAGTTGCTGGATGTCATGGCTGGCCTGCACACTGGTACTGTAAGTGCTGTGCAGAATGGAGGCAGAACCTCTGCATTTTTCCCAGTTGATTCTGGGGTTCGTCAGCGGTGTGTTCTTGCTCCTACCATGTCCAATGAATTCTGTGGGATATCTTTTGTTGAAGAGAAATTCACTGATCTTGACTTTGCCAATGATGCTGTGATCTTTGCAGAATCAATGGAGGCTCTGATCGGAGTATGAATGTCTGGGCTTGCGATTGTCCTGCATCAAAACCAATGTTCAGGCCTTTAATGACCTCTTGGGCACAGCCATCAGCTGTGTGTCTCTGTTTGTGGAGAGAATGTTGATCACGTTGAGCAGGTGTACTTTACATTCATGTCTCTGGTGACTCTTCCCTTTGACAGTCAGTAGATGGATTAGGTGAGCATGGAAGGTCATGAAGTCACTGGAAAGGGGTATGTGGTGCTCCCAATATCTTTGCAAAAGCATGCAGGTCCAAGTCTTTAGAGTCCTGGTGCTTCCATTTTTGCTATATGGTTTTGTGACACGGATGCTATCCAGTGACCTGAGATGACTAGACTGTACTGAGTAGAGTACTGTGTCTCTTCGGAGAATCCTTGGGTACCACTAGTTTTCTTTGTATCAAACGAGCGGTTGCTCACGGAGTCCCGAATGAGGCACATTACCTGCATTGTGAGGGAGCGTCTGTTACAGCACTATGGCAATGTGCCGTGATTCCCTAAGGTAGTGTTGAGGACCCGAGCAGCTGGACCAGGCCAAGGGGACACCCACGTAACACCAGATAGATAGTCACAGCAATATCAGATAGATGGTCATTTCCAGAGGGTGGGACTGAATTGTGTGTCTGCCTGTGTTGGGTGCAGAAATGCTCTTTGCTAGTCCATGCTCCCCAACCTGACCTGACCTTGTCACTATTGGAAGCATGAGGCGGTACCTGCAGCCGATTCAGGTTGCTCAGGTAGTCCAGCTCTAGGATGGCAAGAAGGTTGTGTGCCATTGTAAAAAGTTTTGCTGTGTCTCCCAGCACAGTCTCAAGAGCATGGAGGAGATAAAAGCAGACAGGTTATTACATGAGGAGAGCTGGACAGGGCCGTAGAAGGGCATCAACCCACCAGCAAGACGGGTTGATCCAACAGAATTCTTTCAACATAGAGGTAAATAAGGTACTTGAGGACATCAGTGGAAAATAAGGGGAAGGGCATTTAGGACTGAAGACAGAAAGCACTTCCTTATGTAAAGAGTTGTGAGAATCTTGAACAAACTAATGAGACATGGAGTTGAAGCAGAAAACATGACAGCCTTTAAGAGCTATCAGGATGGGACGTTTTAGCTAACAAACTTAATAGACTGAATTGTCTCCTGTCATTTGTCTTATGTTCTTATATCAATCAATTGATGGAAAATTGGCCTTCTGAAGGTGCAAAACATAAGCATCAGTGTGCTGCGACTCCACTCAATGACATCCAGGGTATCCTGCAAGATGAAATACCTCCTTCTGGGAACACAGGCAACACCAACACAACCCTCGGCAACCTTCAGGGTCTCCCACTTCACATTAGGATCAGCAGTCGCACCCAAGTCTGCAAGTTCCTCACACATAAGCATGAGAGAGATTAAATATACCATAAATAGTCATCATCTGACATAGACTGGGACTCAAGGTGAGGATTAAAAATGGCTAGGAAGAGGGTAAAAGGGAAAAAGAAAAAAATGTGAAGACGTCAAACGACTAAGTGGTCTGTAAGTTAGTTCAGTACAGGCTGTGAGCTATAATAGTACTTAGTTAGCAGTAGTTTAAATACCAGTGGGAACAGATGCTTATTTACTTTAACATTGTATATGATAACATAACATTTTTAAACCATCTTAAACAAATTCAGAACGTTAGCAGTAGTTTAAATACCAGTGGGAACAGATGCTTATTTACTTTAACATTGTATATGATAACATAACATTTTTAAACCATCTTAAACAAATTCAGAACTGCAGGAAAACAGTGCCTGTTCCAGCAACATTGGGCTCAAGGCCGGAATTAACCCAGGACAGATGGCAGTTTATTAATGCGCACATTCATCATCACATTCAATTTACCATCACCAGTTAAACAAACCAGCAAGCCTTTGGGGATGTAGGACTAAAACCAGAGTACTCTGGTTAAAATGTGCAAAATGTGTGTGTGAAGCAGCAGCACTAACCACTGCTCCACTGTGCCACCCTTAAATACTTAAAACCACTTTTACTTTTAATTATAATAATCAAAAAATGCAAAGTTTAATCCAAACAATTGTGAAAAATAAAGCCACCATGAAATAATATGGCCCTTAGTGGTGGATGGACACAAGATAGGATAGCACTCTTGGGGCTACTTGTATTTTCCCTCCTTTTTCACATATTAGGGTTAATCAAAAAGTAAAAGGCGATTTGAATGTTACAAGGTAACCTCAACGGATAGACGCTGATGCAATACAACACATTCCCACTGGCTTATGGGTAGTTGAAACATGCCCAGCACAGTGCTATGCTGTTAGACCAGTTGAATCCAAGGTCAAGTTAACATGAACAAATTTTGCCGAATTGCACCCTTGATGAACAACATGCTGAACATTCACTGAAATATGTTGGCTTAGTACAGAACTGAAAACAGAATAACTCAACGAGAAGGACCAGTTTAACTGACGAAGCTCGATCTGGTCGATAGTCAACATTGTACACACAAGCCCATATTGACATTGGTAAATATCTTTATCAAAGAAGACCAATGGGTTACGTTGTCTGCTGTTGCTGCATATTTGGATATCAGCTGTGATCTGCACATGCCATGGTGCATAATGACTTAGGGTACCGTTAAGAATTGTGCAAGATGGGTACCCAAATAGCTTACTGATATGCACAAGCCAACATCCTTTGGTGAATTTCAACAGGTTTCACTCCCTCTGCCCAAAGAAATTTCACTACAGCGTGTTGTTCAACAATGGTGCAATCCTACAACAGAGCATTTATGTTCATTTGACTTTGGCTTCAACTAGACCAAAAGCAGAGCTCTATATTGTGCATTAACAAACTGCCCATAATACATGTTGTATTTCGTCAGTTTTTATCCATGCTTTCTAATATATGTGGAGGTAGGTGCCTTGCACAAGAGAGGCATGGTGTATGGCATTTGTGTGCCATGTTTCTTTGAATCATATTAGCACCTGTAACAGGGTGGGAGCATGTGGCTTTTGTCTTTGTCTGCTGCTTGGGACTTTGTTTGTGGGTAGCATTTTGGGTTATGTACTTTCAGGTTAAATAAGATGTTTGACTCTTGAAAGGTTTTCTGTCTTAAGAATTTTGGATTCGTTTCCTGGTCCTTTTCTTTGTTATCCTTCCTTCTATTCATGGCAGTACAAATACAAGTCCATACTCTTACTGAATCTAACAGCTAAATTATGCTTTATAAAGACTTTAAAGTAATTCTTAGTGTTGATTGACAACTCTTGAATGAAATCGAAATTACATAAATTCCTCTCAGTCCACTTGTTCATGTTACAAGTTCACCTTCACTTTAAATTTAGTTGCCACAATTCCCAGACTAGACTTGTCTGCATTTTAATCCCAGTTGCTTCAATTACAAATGACATGTTTTCTTCTACTGTACTTATTTTTCAGGCTATTAATGTGTTGTTTTATTTTACTGCGCTTCTATCATGTGTCACTTGCTTAATTTTTAATTCCTCTCTATTCCAAGACACAGATTGTTTTTTGGAAACTTGCTTAAAAATTAGACAAATTTACTTCCATTAATCCTGGATTTGTAGATGGTCCTGTGTTTGCTTGGTTGGCTGTAAAGCGTACTACACAGGATTCTGAAATTTCTTTTTCCAGTGTGAGATCTTTTTGAAACACCACAAGTTTTCTCAGGCTGAATTGTGTCTCTTATTTTTAGAGAGAACTGCTCCTGTGGTAGACTTTAGATATGAATTATTAATTACTTTCTCCAGACAGGAATACAATTCTGTGATGGGTTTTTAAAGGCATGTTTTCTCATAGATTTTTCTTACTCTGTATGTTATATTGATGATTTAAGAAGCAAGCAAAAATATCCAAGAAAAACTACACCCTAACCACTCTATATAATTGAATTTTGCTCAACTTATTATTGGTTTATATGTTTTAATGATTTGAGTTGACCTATGATGACATATCAATGTTTTCTCAGACAATTCAAATGTAGGAATCTGTTCTGCTTTAGGGAATGTTTAGGTAGTCCTCTGTTTATAGGAGAAAGGTCATATTTAAAATAAGAATAATTCCAAAGTTTGGTAAATTCTTACATTTGTGTCAGTTCACCTTTTCACTGTTAGATAAGAAATGTATAGTTATTACGCCATTCTTCTTCTTCTCCTTTCGGCTGCTCCTGTTAGGGGTTGCCACAGCGGATCATCTTCTTCCATATCATCCTGTCTTCTGCATCTTCTTCTGTTACACCCATCTTCTACTTGTCTTCTCTCACCACAATCACAAACCTTCTCTTAGGCCTTCCTCTTTTCCTCTTGCCTGGCAGCTCTATCCTTAACATCCTTTTCCCCATATACCCAGCATCTCTCTTCTCTCCAAACCAATGTAATCTTGCCTCTTTGATTTTGCCTCCCAGCCGTTCAACTTGAGCTGACCTTCTAATGTACTCATTTCTAATCCTGTCCATCCTCGTAACACCCAATGCAAATCTTAGCATCTTTAACTCTGCTACCTCCAGCTCTGTCTCCTGCTTTCTGGTCAGTGCCATCGTCTCCAATCCATATATCATAGCTGGTCTCACTGCCGTCCTGTAGACCTTCCCTTTCACTCTTGCTGATATCCATCTGTCACAAATTACTCCTGACACTCTTTTCCACCCATTCCACCCTGCCTACACTTTCTTTTTCACCTCTCTTCCACAATCTCTATTACTCTGTACTGTTGATCCCAAGTATTTAAACTCATCCATCTTTGCCAGCTCTACTCCCTGCATCCTCATCATTACTCTGACCTCCCTCTCAGTCACACACATGTATTCTGTCTTATTCTTACTGACCTTCTTTCCTCACCTCTCTAGAACAAACCTCCAACTCTTCAGGGTCTCCTCAGTTATTACACCATTCTAAATCTGGCAATTGGTTACAGCTTGGAATACCCAATCTACATATTTATTGTACACTAGAATTATAAAAAGTGATGCTGGGACTACCTAACTAAAGCTGGATGATTGGTCTTTATTATTTTCCATTTTAATATGAATTAATGTACTTTGTTATTCAAACTGCCCACCAGACAGTGAAGCTAGTTCCTCCCACCATGTCTACCTCATGCTTGCAAAATACCAAGTGTCCTATAAATTATTACCACTAGGAAGTCTCAGATATGGGTTACTTACCTCAATTTTGACCATAGATATGACATTAGGACTGCTTAGCAATACACCTACTTGATCACCAATTGTTTTTTTTTACTTTATAACCAATTATTTTCAAAATATTCAAACCCTTCTTCCCTGATTTTAATTCCAATCTAAAAGGTCTTGTCCTTCTTTAGTTAACTGAAGAAGCATCAGTGTCACAGTTCCCTCCCTCAATAACTTAAAGAGGCTTTAGACACTATAATTAAGGGAAATTCTTCAGAGTGTAATAGCCTTCCTCCTGAACTTTAACCTGCTTTTCAGAATCATTCATCTAACATGTTTTCCCATATGTTAAATGCTGCCAAAAAATCGCTCAATGAATATAGCTTTAAAAGAAGGCCAGGGGCTCTCTAACAACATATACAGTAGTACCTATATATTCTGATGTTAGGCTAGCAGAGACACTATTTTCTTAGAACTTACAAACTGTAATCCACAAATGAATATGCTCCAATAGGACAAGATTTATTCAGTCCCATCATGTTGCACACATCATCCTCCACTTCCTTTATATTACTGATACAGCTCCAACTTTACATTCTTTAGAAGAGCTAAGGCACTGAGCTTTAAACCACAAAGTGCTAAGTTTATTAGTCCCCTGTCTTACAGTGTGACCATCATCAAATCACTTAACCTTCCTTTGCAGTAGCTTTAAATTATAAATTAAAACATTTGATGGCATCATTATTTATAAATTGCTTCAAGCATGGGAATAAAATGTAATATTAGCCATAGTAAAGATGGCTGCTGTCTTGTGTGCCTGTTCATTTAAGGTTCTTTCTTTTTCTTTTGTTCTGCATTTTGAAGTCTACTAGTTAGTAAGAAAGGGTGTGCTGCTTTGTACATTCTTTTGTGTGGGACTGTTTTATATAACAAATAATTTGTCTGTGGAACAAACCACAGTGAAATTTTTTTGTACATAAAGACTTCCTCATTATAATAATCACATACTGCATTTGCTGCTAATTATTGAACTGGAGTATAAGACTGCTAAACATAGAAGCCATTTTTCTAAGTGATACAATGCAGAAGTCCACTCCTGACTCACTCACACATAGAGAATCCTCATTTGAAAAGGAAGAGAAAGCCATCTATCTAGATGTAGTATTTTATAATGTTCAAATCTGAATCTAGAATATAGAGATTATTGAAATCCTCTTATCCCATAATCTGTATATAGTAATTTTCATAAATGTTTTGTACAGTGAATCACCAAAATGTAAAACTATTGAATTTAATTTCATAATGACAAACTTCCTACAAATGCATCCAAGCCTTAAAACAAAAAACATGATGGGGAAGACTGTTGAGAATCAAATGTGTAAATATAAAAGTGTAATTAATGCAAAATGTGATAAATTGATTTAAAAAGTTAAAAAAAATGAGAAAAGATTTCTCCTCAGTGAATTAGTATTTAGTTTAGAAACACATTACTAAAGAAAAGCATGAATAAAAACATTACAATACAAAAGGTTACTTGTACTGTACTATGAGAAATCAGGTTGCATAATTGACAAAGAGTAGCTCAGTCAGATCTGTATAATATATGTTGTTTCATCAATGTGCATTTTTACCTTAAGTAACGCTTTTTACTTTTTGTGCACTGTTTGTTTATGTTATTAAACTGTAACACACGTAGTCAAATGAATTGATTATTCAGGAATAGTACCTTGACAGTCTGATAAAAGCTGAATCAAAACACTGCGTCATCAACTAGTAGTAATATACTAAAGAAATGTTGAGGTGCCAACCGGGCCACCCCATTTACTTGCAAAAGGTTAAATAAAAAATAACAGGTACTCAATGCTACTAAGACTAAGAAAAAGGTTCAGTTAGCAAAGTTGGTGTGAGAAGCAGTCAAGTTTTAGGGTTGGAGCTTCGTCTTGTGGGTTGCTCATCTCCAAAAGGAGATGCCTCTTTCCAAGTGTGCCCTGGTTTTATAGCCTGTGGACTGGAAGGGGCAGGGTCAGTTGCCCTCATTGGGTGTCTTCTCATAGCTGTGGGTGGAAAGGGAGAGAAGGTGTTTAGCGGTCGCACTCCCTGCTGTCCGTGGGTGGTAGCGCTTACCTTTGATGAGTCTGGAAAGCAACCATCTGACATGCACACGTGACAACAGTAAAGTTAAAATAAAAGATCCAGCCATCCATCCATTATCCAACCTGCTATATCCTAACTACTGGGTCATGCAGGTCTGCTGGAGCCAATCCCAGCCAACACAGGGCACAAGGCAGGAAACAAACCCCGGGCAGGGCGCCAGCCCACTGCAGAAAATAAAAGATAAAACTACATATTGAAAAATACAGAAAACACAATGATGAACATGAAAAGATGCACACATGAAAAAAGAAAAACAAATTCTTTATTCTCAAGTTCCATGTGTTCTACATCAGCTAGCTGTCCAGTCCCACTTCATTCATTCTACAATGCACTATGGTGCAAGCAAATGTTAAAAATTCCAGTGGAATATGGTAGTCATTCATTGGTGATGATATGTGCACACCAAGGTCTTATTCCCAGATCAGCAGGGATAAACTGGCCAAAGTGGTGAAAATGCATGTGCTGCTACAGGACACAGAGAAGAGAAAATGAATGGAAAACTAAGCAACAACATAAAGATTTCCACAAATATTAAAAAGAGTCATGAGCAGACTCAGCAGTAGCTTTAACAACAGTATGCTATACTAAAAGGGGTGTCTTCAGGGCAGGAATTTAAATACTGAGCTGAGTATTCTGTTATTGGCAGGTAGGTTATTTCTTGAGGTTCTATAGGTTAAGACTAAACAAGGGTCAAATACAACACTTAATACTTCAGGTTTGTATGGATGTGAGGTTTCTGAACTCTTTTGGGGCCCCTGCTGTGTCTGTGGAGGGCTTCTTCTCTGTTACCAGGGCAACCACAGATTCGCAGTGCGAAACAACTACGAACCGATCAAGATTGCGCTATAAGCACCTGTCGCCAATGGATTATGCAAGGAACATTATAAATGCAGGGAACATTATAACTTGGCCACAACCCTGCCTGATTGCTGTGTCTGTGTATAGGAGAGTGGCAGATCCCGCTGCAATAAATAACCGTGCTGATCCTGTTTCAAGTTGAATAAAGCTGGTTTTGCTAAAGTGCTGAGACTCAGCCTCCTTTTTGAGGTGCAAGACAATGACTCACACATCACAATATAATCCTTCATTTTTGCTATCAGTACCTTGCAACCTGAAGGATTATCACTGACTAAAATAACTTCATTATTTTTCTGACGTTAAAGACTAGCAATGATAATTTTTTATTGATTTTAATCAGAAGCAGATACCATTGCATACAATTACAGTAATCCCTCCTCCATCGCGGGGGTTGAGTTCCAGAGCCACCCGCGAAATAAGAAAATCCGCGAAGTAGAAACCATATGTTTATATGGTTATTTTTATATTGTCATGCTTGGGTCACAGATTTGCGCAGAAACACAGGAGGTTGTAGAGAGACAGGAACGTTATTCAAACACTGAAAACAAACATTTGTCTCTTTTTCAAAAGTTTAAACTGTGCTCCATGACAAGACAGAGATGACAGTTCTGTCTCACAATTAAAAGAATGCAAACATATCTTCCTCTTCAAAGGAGTGCGTGTCAGGAGCACAGAATGTCACATAGATAGAGAAAAAAATCCCTAGCAAACAAATCAATAGGGCTGTTTGGCTTTTAAGTATGCGAAGCACCGCGGCACAAAGCTGTTGAAGGCGGCAGCTCACACCCCCTCCGTCAGGAGCAGAGAGAGAGAGAGAGAGAGATAGAGAGAGACAGAGTTTATTTTTCAGTCAAAAATCAATACGTGCCCTTCGAGCTTTTAAGTATGCGAAGCACCGTGCAGCATGTCATTTCAGGAAGCAGCTGCACAAAAGATAGCATCCATCCATCCATCCATTCTCTTCCGCTTATCCGAGGACGGGTCGCGGAGGCAGCAGCTTGAGCAGAGATGCCCAGACTTCCCTCTCCCCGGCCACTTCTTCTAGCTCTTCCGGGAGAATCCCGAGGCGTTCCCAGGCCAGCCGGGAGACATAGTCCCTCCAGCGTGTCCTGGGTCTTCCCCGGGGCCTCCTCCCGGTTGGACATGCCTGGAACACCTCACCAGGGAGGCGTCCAGGAGGCATCCTGATCAGATGCCCGAGCCACCTCATCTGACTCTTCTTGATGCGGAGGAGCAGCGGCTCTACTCTGAGCCCCTCCCAGATGACTGAGCTTCTCACCCTATCTTTAAGGGAGAGCCCAGACACCCTTAGGAGGAAACTCATTTCAGCCGCTTGTATTCGCGATCTCGTTCTTTCGGTCACTACCCATAGCTCATGACCATAGGTGAGGGTAGGAACATAGATCGACCGGTAAATTGAGAGCTTTGCCTTATGGCTCAGCTCCTTTTTCACCACGACAGACCGATGCAGAGCCCGCATCACTGCGGATGCCGCACCGATCCGCCTGTCGATCTCACGCTCCATTCTTCCCTCACTCGTGAACAAGACCCCGAGATACTTGAACTCCTCCACTTGAGGCAGGATCTCGCTCCCAACCCTGAGAGGGCACTCCACCCTTCTCCGACTGAGGACCATGGTCTCGGATTTGGAGGTGCTGATTCCCATCCCAGCCGCTTCACACTCAGCTGCGAACCGATCCAGAGAGAGCTGAAGATCACGGCCTGATGAAGCAAACAGGACAACATCATCTGCAAAAAGCAGTGACCCAATCCTGAGTCCACCAAACCGGACCCCCTCAACACCCTGGCTGCGCCTAGAAATTCTGTCCATAAAAGTTATGAACAGAATCGGTGACAAAGGGCAGCCCTGGTGGAGTCCAACTCTCACTGGAAACGGGTTTGACTTACTGCCGGTAAATGTGGACCAAGCTCTGACACCGGTTGTACAGGGACCGAACCGTCCTTATCAGGGGGTCCGGTACTCCATACTCCCGGAGCACCCCCCACAGGATCCCCCGAGGAACACAGTCGAACGCCTTTTCCAAGTCCACAAAACACTTGTAGACTGGTTGGGCGAACTCCCATGCACCCTCCAGGACTCTGCTAAGGGTGTAGAGCTGGTCCACTGTTCCGCGACCAGGACAAAAACCACACTGTTCCTCCTGAATCCGAGGTTCGACTATCCGACGGACCCTCCTCTCCAGAACCCCCGAATAGACTTTTCCAGGGAGGCTGAGGAGTGTGATCCCTCTGTAGTTGGAACACACCCTCCGGTCCCCCTTCTTACAGAGGGGGACCACCACCCCGGTCTGCCAATCCAGAGGCACTGTCCCTGATGTCCATGCGATGTTGTAGAGACGTGTCAACCAAGACAGCCCTACAACATCTAGAGCCTTGAGGAACTCCGGGCGTATCTCATCCACCCCCGGGGCCCTGCCACCAAGGAGTTTTTTGACCACCTTGGTGACCTCAGTCCCAGAGATGGGGAAGCCCACCTCCGAGTCCCCAGGCTCTGCTTCCTTGAGAGGTTGAGAGGTTCCGGCTAGATATAGTCGGGCTCACCTCAACGCACAGCTTGGACTCTGGAACCAATCTCCTTGAGAGGGGCTGGACTCTCTACCACTCTGGAGTTGCCCCCGGTGAGAGGTGCCGAGCGGGTGTGGGTATACTTATTGCCCCCCGACTTGGAGCCTGTACATTGGGGTTTACCCCGGTAGACGAGAGGGTAGCCTCCCTCCGCCTTCGGGTGGGGGGATGGGTCCTAACTGTTGTTTGTGTGTATGCACTGAATAGCAGTTCAGAGTACCCACCTTTTTTGGAGTCCCTAGAGGGTGTGCTAGAGGGCATACCTTCTGGGGACTCCCTCGTACTGCTGGGGGACTTCAATGCTCACATGGGCAATGACAGTGAGACCTGGAAGGGCGTGATTGGGAGGAATGGCCCCCCCGATCAGAACCCGAGTGGTGTTTTGTTATTGGACTTCTGTGCTCGTCACGGATTGTCCATAACAAACACCATGTTCAAGCATAGGGGTGTTCATATGTGCACTTGGCACCAGGACACCCTAGGCCTCAGTTTGATGATCGACTTTGTGGTCGTGTCGTCGGACTTGCGGCCACATGTCTTGGACACTCGGGTGAAGAGAGGGGCGGAGCTATCAACTGATCACCACCTGGTGGTGAGTTGGCTTCGATGGTGGGGGAGGAGGCCGGTCAGGCCTGGTAGGCCCAAACGTGTTGTGAGGGTCTGCTGGGAACGTCTGGCAGAGCCCTCTGTCAGAAGTAGCTTCAACTCCCACCTCCGGCAGAACTTCGACCATGTCCCGAGGGAGGTGGGGGACATTGAGTCCGAATGGGCCATGTTCTGTGCCTCTATTGTTGAGGCGGCTGACCGGAGCTGTGGCCGTAAGGTGGTCGGTGCCTGTCGTGGCGGCAATCCCCGAACCCGTTGGTGGACACCGGCGGTGAAGGATGCCGTCAAGCTGAAGAAGGAGTCCTACCGGTCCCTTTTGTCCTGTGAGACTCTGGAGGCAGCTGATTGGTACCGGCAGGCCAAGCGGAATGCAGCTTCGGTGGTTGCTGAGGCAAAAACTCGGGCATGGGAGGAGTTTGGGGAGGCCATGGAGAACGACTTTCGGACGGCTTCAAGGAGATTCTGGTCCACCGTCCGGCGTCTCAGGAGGGGGAAGCAGTGCAGTGTCAACACTGTATATGGTGGTGATGGTGCGCTGCTGACCTCGACTTGGGACGTTGTGGGTCGGTGGGGGGAGTACTTCGAAGACCTCCTCAATCCCAAAAGACAGCAACGTGAAGATAATCTTTCAGCATTTTTAGACGAGCGTCCGTATCGTCTAGGTGTGCGAACAGCCCCCCTGCTCAATCCCCATACGTCAGGATCAGAGAAAGTCAGTGCAAGAGAGAGAGAAGAGTAAGCAATCTAGCTTCTCAGCCATCTGCCAATAGCATCCCTTGTATGAAATCAACTGGGCAAACCAACTGAGGAAGCATGTACCAGAAATTAAAAGGCTCATTGTCCGCAGAAATCCGCGAACCAGCAAAAAATCTGCGATATATATTTAAATATGCTTACATATAAAATCCGCGATGGAGTGAAGCCGCGAAAGGCGAAGCGCGATATAGCGAGGGATCACTGTAAGTCAAACTTAACAAAAGCAGAATTCAACCTCCACCCAAGAGAAAGAGAGGAGAACCGACAACCAATGCGACTCTTTGCATTGATCATTTGTTGATTGTTTCACCTTATTAATCCCGCCACTGAATCAGCACCTTAATGTGGCTGAGTGGTTTGCATGATCATCGATCCCCTGAGCGATGCCGCCAAAAGTGGTGTACTCCTGGTAGGACCACCCGTGGCGGCAAGGTCAGAAGTGAGGATGTGACTAAGACTGACTCAATCCATGCATGGCAACCAAAGTTGTGGTATATCACACGGTATTTATATTGTGACTTGTCAGTCCCTGTCTTGCACACCAAAACATGAGGCTGAGTCACAGTACTCTAGCAAAACCAGCTTTATTCAGCCTGAAAAAGGAACAGCACTGTTATTTATTGTAGCGGGATCTACCATTATTCATCCTGAAACAGGAACAGCACTGTTATTTATTGTAGCGGGATCTACCATTCTACTATACAAAGACACAGCAATCAGGCAGGGTCGTGGCCAGGTTAGTGGCCAATTAATACTACTCCGTGCATTTATAATGTTTCTTGCATCACCCATCAACGACAAGTGCTTATAGTGCAAATGCAGTCGGCTCAGATTTACTTTTGCTGCGAGCTGCCCCGGCAACTGTCTTCCACAAACGCAGCAATTGTGCTTTGGGACACTCTTTGGCATGTCGTCCCATTGAGGGGAGTCCCAAAAGAGTTCAGAAACATATCTTTATGGATGTGAGTTCTGGACTACATGCCGCAAGCAAATGTGCACACTTGAAGCGTTCCACATCTGTTGTCTCTTGAAGATCCTGGGCATCACTTGGGAGGACAGGGTTCCAGACACTAAAATTAACTAGCATTGAGGCCATGCTGTTCAGTCGTGTCATCCGCTGGACCGTGTACATAATCTGCATGGATGATTCTCGGCTTCCCCTAAAGGTCTCCTGTATGGTGAACTCACCGAAGGATCCCAACCTCAAGGTGGACCAAAGAAGCGCTGTAAGAAATACTTGAATTCTCTCAAGGCCTGCTCCATTCCATGCATGTGGCTTGAGACAGTTGCTGGGGACTGTGCGCTTTGGTGATGGACAATAATTGAAAGAGTCCATCACTTTGACAACGGGCCCATCAGCAACAGGAGAAAAGAATGGCAAGATATCACCATCAAAACCGACCAATTGTGCCTGGGAGACAGTGCCTCCAGGTCTGCCTTTCCTTAATTGGCCTGCTGTCCCACCAGCATACACACAGGGAGGGAAGTGACAAACATGGACAAATGGATGGACAGCGTTATCGTCAACGGACAGCCATGAGAGAGACCCTATTAAAGTAGTAAATGGAAAAGCAACACTCGGTTTTACTGATAAGCAGAGCTAGATGTCATCAGTATATGATAACCAAGAAGAGTATGAATATATGAGTGCAAAAGTTAATAGAGAAATTGAAAATGTCAAAAATTAGCAGAAGACAAAATATTTGTTTTCAAAATATTATCCTAAGAGCTCATACTGAAACAGTAACAGAACGGCCAACAAGCAGATGCATAACCAGAAAAGGAAGAATACTACTACTAGTAGTAGCAATGTCGGCAGTAGTAATAGTTTTGTCTTGGGTACAGAATACAGAGCAGCATGCAACATGTCACCACTCTGTGGCAAAATGACAGACGTAGTGACTTCTGTTTATACTGATAATCCCTCTTATATACTTTTAAAACAAACAGAGATCTTTGACAATCTCATTAAAAGAGATCTGTTTGAGTTTGCTTGAAAACAATCAGAGGTCACAATGTAGTATAGGTGGTTGGTAACGTGCTGACATGCAGGAGTAATGTTTAAGAAACACTAATTTGACTTTTAGTCTATGGAGTACTAAGTGCTACTACTGCAGAATTAAAAAGGCTAAAGACAAATAAATGGCCTTAAGCAGACATTTACTCATGTGCATTTTGTTTGGCCAAGACTGAATTTGGCCTACTTGAAGACAAAATTTAAGTACAGGATCAGGAAATGAGGAGGGAAACAAAGTCAAATCAGACCTGGACTGAAGTCAAAATTTCAGACAGAAAGCAAAACGTCACGGTTCAAGACACAAAACAGAGTCTTAGTCAAAAACATGCAAAGCTCTATGTTCTTGAAAAGATTTTTACCTAAGTAAATGCTCTGCCAAATCACACAGGATCCAGACACCTGGATGTTGAAAGTATGTGCATGTGAAAGTTTTTCAATTGAGTATAAAATTATAAAATTTGTTATGTCTGCACAATCAAAAAAACTTCATTGGAGACACATTCAATAAACATAGAGATTTTATATACTGTGTGTCCAAACCCTTGATTTGTATTATTTTAGAAATCAGTAACTGTCAGATATACAGTATTCCTAAAGACTGGAAGCCTCTGTATATTGCCCATGCATCCATCCATCCATCCATTTTCTGCTGTTTATCTGGAGGAAGGTCACAGGGGAAGCAGTCTAAGCACAGATGCAAAATGTCCCTCTTCCCTGCCACCCACCTCCTCCAACTCCACAGAGGAGACTGAGGCATTCTCAAGCCAACATATATTTACATTTACATTTATTTTGTTAGCAGATGCTTTCATCCAATATAGTGTCTGTGTCTGCCTTGAAGTCTCCTACCTTTCGGACATCCCCGAAACACGTCACAGAGGCATCCTGAACAGATGCCTGAACCATCTCAACTGGCTCCTTTTGATACGGATGAGCAGTGTCTCTGCTTTGAGCTCCTCCCAAATGTCTGTGCACTTCACCCGTTTCTAAGGATGAGCCCACACATACTGCAAAGGAAACTCATTTCTGCCAGTTGTATCTGTAATATTCGTCTTTCAATCATTATTCACAGCTCTTGACCATAGGTGAGGGGCCATAAAAATTATGAACATAATTGGTGACAAAGGGCAGCCCTGGCAGAGTCTCACACACCCGGGAATGAGTCTGACGTACTGCCAGCAATGCGAACCAAGCTTTTGTTCTTGTTGTACTGGCAATAAGCAGGCCTGGTACTTCACACTCCCAAACCCTCTTCCAAGTCTACAAAACACATGCAGACTGTTTGGGCATAACTCTCATGAAGCCTCCAGAATCCTTGTGATGGTAAAAAGCTGCTCCAGTGTTCCCTGACTGGGAAGAAATCTGCACTGTTCCTCCTGAAACTGAGGTTCAACCAATCCTGGCATAGGTTGTCCCAGGGAGGCTGAGTAGTGTGATTGGAATACACCCTCTGGTCCCCTTTCTTGAAGATGGCAACCACCACCCTAGCTTTCCAATCCAGGTGCACTGTCCCCAACCTCCAGACAATGTTAAAGATTTGTGTCAGCAAAGATAGCTTGCCAACATCCAAAGTCTTTCAAAATTCAGGGCAAATATCAACTACTCCCTACGCCTTGACATCGAGGAGTTTATCAACTACTTCAGGAACTTCAGCTAAAATGATGGGTAGGTTACTCCTTAGGTTCCCCAGACTCTTACTTCCTCAAAAGAAAGCGCATTGGTTGGATTCAGGAGGTGCTCCTTCACCACTCGACTATATCCCCAGATGACGTCAGCATCCATGTTATGAATGAGCAGTGAGCAATAAGTCACCTGGCAGTTTGCCAGAATTGCTTCAAGGTCAACCAAAAGTAATTTTCCATGACCTCATAGAAGAAGAGTTTTTGCTTCTGTAACTGCCATCGACACACTCTGCTTGGCATAACTACCTCTGGAGTTCACAACCTAACCAAGCTGGAAAGACTTCCTTCTTTAGTCGGACATCTCCTTTTACTGCTGGCATCCACCACCAGGTTCAAGGATTACTGCTGTGACAGGCACCAATGACCTTATGACCACAGCTCTGTGCAGCTGCCTCAGCAATAGATTCATGGAACATGGCTCATTTGGATTCAGTGTCTCCAGGCTCCCTCAAAATGCAAAGGAAAAAGGTGTGTTTTGAAGATTTCCTGTAGGGGATTGTCTGACAAACATCCCAGAAAACCCTCACTATACTTTTGGGTCTGTCTGGCATCTTACCCCCAAACTGATCCAATTCGCAACCAGGTAATAATCACTTGACAGCTCAAGTTTCCAAAACAGATGGATGTAGATCTGTTAACATGACTACGAAACTGATCATCGACTTATGGCCTAGGGCGCTCTGGTGCCAAGTGCACTTATGAACACATCTATACTCAAACATGTTTGTTATGGAAAAACTGTGACTAGCATAGAAAAGAATGTTCGGGTTCAGATCCGGTGGGCCATTCCTCTGAATCACACCCTTCCAGGTTTCAATGTTGTTGCCCACATGAGTGTTAAAGTTCCCCAGTAGAATAATTGTGTCCCCTGTGGGATCACCTTCCAGCACTCCTTCCAAGGTCTTCATGAAAACCAAATACTCTGACCCGATTTTCTGTGCATAAGCACATAGAAGAGTCAGAGCCCTTCCCCCAACTCAAAGTTGCAGGGAGGTGACTCTGTGAATCCATTAGGGTTCCAGAGCTGACTAGGTTTCCAGACTGACTATATCTAGCCAGTAAGTCTCTAGACTAGCTTGGGTTCCTATCCCGCAGATAGGTCATATTCCATGACCACAGAATCAGTTTTGGTAGTCAGGGATCAGTCTGCCAAGGCCCTTTGTCATCGACCAATGACCAAATTTTGTTCCATAATATAAAAAATGACGATCGTTTCTCTATCAATAAAACAGACAGAATGTATGTTAAATGTATTTTTAGATACCATACAGTAAATCGTGCTTCACAAACAGCAAAGAGTTATAAGGAAGCTACAAGAACATTTTATATTAATGGAGAATGTGATATGGCATACCTTGTAAAAATAAAACAAATGAACTGTAAATGGGATGGTATGGCAGGTGGGAAATATCCCAATTAGTTAATAGATAGATAGATAGATAGATAGATAGATACTTTATTAATCCTAAGGTTGCTGAGTTATGATGAAGTTGTGCTGTTTGTAAATTGAAAATAAAGAACATGTTGCTATTCAGTCTACAGATGTAAACTAATGGCGGTGGACAAGTAGGCAGTCAGTATGGAATTGTAAACTAATGGCGGTGGACAAGTAGGCAGTCAGTATGGAGTCCCTGTTCCTCTTCCAAGTTGACAACTTCATGGCTGTAGACACAACAGACAGACATGTTATTGCTGGTGTCTTCAAAACTATGCCTCGATGTTTCTCCTTATTTTTTTTGTCTTCATATCACCAGCTGAATGGTCACACTCTGGACAATTTATGCTTTTAAAATATTTTTGACAATTGTTCTAAGACTGTTAAATAGAATGTAACAAATAGATAATATTTTAAGAATTACTAGAGGTCAAAGGAATGGTTCCAGAGTAGTCAATGTTAGGTCCTTCACTAGCCAGCTTCAAAGAGATCAGCTTACCGTAGAGAACTGCCTAAAGACTTCAGCTTGGCTAAACCCAAGGTGGGGGAGAACTCTCTTACTAGCTCAAAATATAGAGGAGATAACCAGAAACCCCTGGCGTGAAGACACAACAGCAAAAAAGGAACATAATAAATTATGAATTTTTATTAACAAAATGGTAAAATGTAACAAAATGCTCACAACAGCAACAGGGAGCTGTATAAAAGTCAATCCAAAGCAAACAAGTCCCTAAACAAAAACACAATTAATCTTGCTCTGGCCTCCAGATAAAAGCAGAGAGAGGACCTAGCAGGGGTGATTTCAGGGTGGCCCTGCCTCCTGGGGTCTTCCCACAAAGCACATGGATTAAAAGTATAGTACCTAATTACAAAAAGTAAGTGAATACATAACATAAACAAGTTAAACTTGCAGATGAGACTAAATTAGGTGGGTCAGTAGAGAGTCAAAAATATACAAAAAGATTGACATTGACAAAATTAAGATAAGGACAAATAAGTAGCCAATGATGTTTAATGGAAAGAAACATGATGTCTTACACATCAGAAATACAACATATTCAAGATAATTACATATTTAAGGATCTGCATCTAGAAAGTACACTTTATAAGAAAGACTGGCGTCACCATAGACTTGTCATTGTTCTTATCTGGACTGTGCACATGGAATTAATAAGGTAAAGAAGACATTGGATTATATAACCATGTACAGCACAATTGTAAGGCTACAAATGGAACATTACTTGTGGTTTTGATACAGAGAACAGCAACTAGACTGAACCAATTAAAAAACTGTAGGAAACTAATATCATTTTAAGCAAATAATTAATGTGGGATGACAAAGTGGAAATATTTAAAATTATGATGAGAATAAATAGTGTATATTTGTTACTTTAAAATACCTCATTAGCAAAAACTTGAATAGAAGTTTAAAAGTAAATTTCACACAAATTGTCAACGTATTTCTTCACACAGAGAAACATGAAATACAGTTAGGGCCATAAATATTTGGACAGAGACAACTTTATTCTAATTTTGGTTCTGTACATTACCACAATGAATTTTAAATGAAACAACTCAGATGCAGTTGAAGTGCAGACTTTCAGCTTTAATTCAGTGGGGTGAACAAAACGATTACATAAAAATGTGAGGCAACTAAAGCATTTTTTTAACACAATCCCTTCATCCCCTCATTGAAAGGCTGCACTTCAACTGCATCTGAGTTGTTTCATTTAAAATTCATTGTGGTAATGTACAGAACCAAAATTAGAATAAAGTTGTCTCTGTCCAAATATTTATGGACCTAACTGTATATAACTAAGGAGTTTCATTGAAAGCAACCCCTTGGAAAGCACCCTTTTTAATTTGACTCCGTAACATTCCGAAATATTTAGGTGCACGACATTGGGTAAAATGGCCTCTTTTGTCCAAAACATTCTCAAACTTTCCTAATCGTATCACTAAATTCCAGGAGGCCACAGCCTATTTTAGCTGCATCAGGGACTAGCCAAGAGTCATTCCTGTTTATTATGGTGCCAGAGAGACAGACACACTGTGTTACATATTGGTCGGACATGTAAGTAAGAATATCACGGCCCACTGTATATGTGTCAATACTACTGGTACTAATTTTTTATTCCCATAATTTTATATCCATACATCCATCTATTCTCTAAACCTATTTCCTACACAGAGTTAAAAAATAAATTAAACATGAAAGATAGAGAACACAAAGATCTCTATTTAAATAAGTAAATATAGACATGAGCAAAATCATAATTTGAAAACAAAGGGATATGCAAATAAGAAATATATATATCTCATGAATACATACATATTCTATTACTTGATTGGCTGCCAGTTATGGAATTGTAAATTTAACTACTTTAATAACATGATTGGGCACACTTTTTTGAGCAATTAACATAAAATTAGGTACCACCATGGAAAGAAAATACCTTTAAACTTTTCTGTTAGCACAAATAGTTCTCCAAAAATAACGAATAAAATAAACAATGAAGAACAAAGGAAAATAAGGAAAAACAGATTTCATCAAGTCTAAGAAATTCTCAGTCATGATAGAAAACATGTTTTATCTGGTCCCGTTAGCAGGTGGAAACAAATCAGCAGCTTAGCAAAAAATTAATACTGAATGCCAGCATATAACACAGGATGTGTCTGGTCATGCTGTGTAAAACACAAAAAATAAAAGACCAGGACCTCACCCTATTGCACATGGTGGAATCAGACACATCTCAGTTCTACTTTCCAGTCATATGAAAAAGATGTTTCATTTACGTGTGTTATGAGAATTTTACTCATCCTGTTTATAATGCCTTACATACACACTAAAAGCTATTAAAGATGAGCTCTGTTTTTTCCTAGGAAAATAAAAAGTAAACAAAAAACATTAACTGAATATTTAATCTCTGCAAATACTGTATAATGCGACCACAAAATCCCATTTCTGGCTGGCTACTCTTTAAAATTTTACTTAACAAAATAATGTTAGAAGGACCCAAATTCATTTCTGAATTGCCCAACTTGAAAGGACATACACAGAAAGTTTCCCACTAGGGAGGCTTGTATTTCTCACAGCATGTGAACATAGAAAAACGGTACATCCTCTTTCAATTCCATGCCTTCAAGTATCAGAACTTAACTAACAATCAATTGCCTACATCTCTGTGAGATAAACAGCAAATTGTACTATGTCATGTTTTATTTAGGAAGCTTGCAGGCATATTGGTTAATACTGCTACCACATGGATCCAATGCACTGAATTTTTATACTGTTTTTTTTTCCTTTACTTATATGACTGATACCTTTCTCCAAGGTGACTTACAAAACTTAGAATCTTTTGTTTTCCAATTGGAACACAGGCAGGTAAAATGACTTGCTCATGATTATACAGCGTCAGTAGCAGAACCTACAACCTCAGGATTTGAAGTCCAAAGTCTTAACCACTACACCAAACTGGATGTGTAGTTGCCTGTATGAAATTTGTAAGTTATCACCATGTCAATATCAGTTCCCCTCCTGGCTTCCTTCCAAAAATGTTTTCATCAGATTAACTGACAGTTCTACATTGGCTCCATAGGGGAAGGTGTGAGTTGGCCCTGTGATGGGGGGCATAGTGTTCATGGCTGCTTTTGCCTTGTGCCCAGTGCTGCAGAATAAGTTCCATCACTGTCTGACTCTCAGTTGGATTAATATGGTTTGGGAATATTATTTTACAATGTTAAATTGACCTCAAGTGGCTGTAAATGTGTGTATGGGTAGGCCCTGAAATGGATTGGTACCCCATCCTGAACTGTTATTTTTTATTCAGCAGAAAATAAGCTGATATGCAGAATCCATGTGTAATAAAGTTAATGCAGTAATTTTCAGAACCATCTATGAACATAACTTAAACTAAACACTTTCTCTATGAATTATGCAAATGTTTACGTCATATTGGATGATTTCAGGTCAATTTTCTCTGAATAGTATGTACACAAAAATATTGCAAATACATAATATTCATTCATTTTTATGCTTTAGTAGGGTAATGGAGAAGCTAATAAAGATGTATTACAAAAAACTCAAATATGTATTATCTATATATATAAAATACTAAACGCAAAAACTCATGAACCACTGCCTTGAACCTTGACTTTGCTTTTAAATTGAAAGCTTATATGTAATGTGACTCCAGGTTTGTAAGTGTGGGCGTCCTTTCCCATGTAACACAGCAAGCAGAGGCATGGATGGTCATGTGCCTGACAAAAACACTACTGCCCTGCATGTACCTGGCATTGACAGTGAAGTGCATTGCACAGGCTGACTGATTGCTTTTAGCACAACCACTGTGCATGCATGTGGCACTGGCTGTGAAGCGCACTGCACAGGCCTACTGATAACTGAAAGTCATACGCTCTGATAACAAAACAAAATGTACATACTGAAGCAAGACTTCAATCATCGGATACAAGCATTGTAAACACAAATCATTCAATCTGAGCACAACACATGCCGCACACCTCTTTCCAGACGAAGCAATCTCTTTTCCACCTTCTCTCTCTCCCTCACTCTCTCTTTGTCCCTATCCATCTTGTACTTTTTTCCTTCCACCACTTAAACATTCATACACCTCACTTCCTAAATTTAAACGCAAACATCTTTTGGTCATTTAATCACTCTGCCAAGCAAACCTAGAAACATCAAGGTGGAACTCACTCTAGTGACCCTTAGGGTTCTTGCAGTTCTGAGCCTTCTATTACCATTATAGGCCCTGGTCTCCCATACTGTTTGTACTAAGGAGCCAACATGGTACAAATGACTCTGAAACTGTAGGCTTGCCTTCACTGAAAAACGACAAAGTCCCACTTCTCCTAGCTCAGAACCATGGACTGCCTCCTTATATGTTATTTTATACATACAGTATGTTTAATTTTTTCTGTTATTTCTAACTTTGCCATTTTGAAATTTCATATGTTGTGTTGTCTCAAACTCACATAACATCATAATGTTAACATCATATAACATGGCAGCACCCACTTCCTAATATCTAATTTTGTTAACCAAAGAGAATCTAAACTCAGTAAAAAACATTCTTATTTTTTGCATTGAAAACCAAAGAAAACTCTCAGCCTTTTTATTGTTTTTTTTTAAGTTTCCTTTTTTGTTTTTAATATGTATCAACCACATCAAATGATGGTTTGAATGAAGAATAGAATAAAGAGAAGACAAAAAGACATACAAAGTAGCAAAAGTCAAAACTGGGAGATAAAGAACCAAGAAAATGAAACTCAAGATGTGAAACCAAAAATTGTATTCAGAGGTGTAACAAGAAAATCAAAAACCAGTAAGGGAATGAAAACTATGTAAACGTAGAGTCGAATTATCAAACAGGAGAGGAAAAAATGTTGAAATAAGTTAACAGTTATAATGAAAAACTAACTCTACAGTTTTTAGGTTGTGTCAACAAACTTGGACAAATCTGGATGGGCATGTTGCTGACCTTCTAAACCATGACCTTTCACACTCCCATCTGTCCTTCCTAACAACAGAATAGCAACAATCAAAACAACTGTCTGATAATGGTGGCACCCGCAAAAAAAAAAAAATGCTCCCGTGGGAGAACGTAATTTACTTTTAACAGTGTTAAAAATGCACCAGAAAACAAATGTAACCACTAAATTGTTTTGTCCCCAAATCCCCCAACTATTGTTGAGACCAAGGATTAGTTTAAATACATTAAAAAAAAACACCATGTTATGACAGAATTTAGTTTTGTTTAACTTAAAAAAAATCTTTATTTTTTGTTTGGTTTTCTTTTCAATAAAGAAATTGTTTTATTTGGAGAAACACTTCAGAAATTTCTAACTATTAATTTTCTTTGATTTGTTACTGTTTTATCTCATCTACACACCTTCTTTGTGCTTACTGTTATGTTTGCCAGCTCACTAATCTCACAATGAAGCTTTACTTCAAAACCTATACATCATGTCACAGACAGAGCTGGTATTTACTTGTTATTTTAATGTCATTTTTAATAGTATTTGTTTGAATGTTTTTATGTCATTTGTTATATTTGATTATCCATCCATCCATCCATCCATTTTCCAACCCGCTGAATCCGAACACAGGGTTACGGGGGTCTGCTGGAGCCAATCCCAGCCAACACAGGGCACAAGGCAGGAAACAATCCCGGGCAGGGTGCCAACCCACCGCAGGACACACACAAACACACCCACACACCAAGCACACACTAGGGCCAATTTAGAATCGCCAATCCACCTAACCAGCATGTCTTTGGACTGTGGGAGGAAACCGGAGCGCCCGGAGGAAACCCACGCAGACACGGGGAGAACATGCAAACTCCACGCAGGGAGGACCCGGGAAGCGAACCCAGGTCCCCAGGTCTCCCAACTGCGAGGCAGCAGCGCTACCCACTGCGCCACCGTGCCGCCCTATATTTGATTATGATTTAGCAATTGTGTCCTGTAACATTAAATATGCAGTCATTCTAAGTACTTGGTGTGTTAGGTTTTGGGGCCACCCTAATCCACCCTAATCCTTTTGCCTTTTTTTGCTATATTTTTGATTTTTGTTAATAAATCTTTATTTATAAAGATTCTTGTAAAATCTGTCTCTATATAAACCAGAGTTACGAGTTTTCTGTCCCTTATGAAACATTTTGACATACAGTATTATAGAACTTTCCTTGTAGTTTTATATTTTTAAAGCCAGCTTCCATTTTGGAGGCCTATTTCATCTGAAGCCAGCAGTATTTGAGGTGTGGCTGAGTTTAGATGAACCTCTTCTGGACAGGTCAGTGACAGTCCTGGCTAGCCTTACAGGTCTTTTTGGGGCCTCACACGCCTTTTTGCCATGTTTGTGACACCATTACATAGCACAAGGCAACATGGCTCCAGATGAGGCCTAGTAGCAAAATTAGCTTGCACAAGCCAAAAGAAAATAGGAGAAATTTTAAATTCAGAAACTCAGAAAGATACTGCAGAACCATAAACACCCTTCACAAATCATTAAAAAAGATTGAATACTTAAAGATTTCAAACAAAAAAATTAAATAAGAACAAAAGAAGTCAGAAGGGTTAGTAACAAGGCAAACCAAAAGTTAACAAAATCTAGTCAACAATTGAAAAATCAGAATCCAAATAAGGAAGCAGAGTTTAAAACCAGAAAGCCATAATAAACACTTAACACAATTTCCAAATATTAAAAAACAAATCCAAAACTGAAATCCAAACTAAGCCAAATGAATATGTGCATATGCCAATGCCTCAACAGCCAGCGTAAATAGGGATAAGGGTGGCTGCACAACTGCAGTATCTGGAGGCCCAATCTTATTGAGCTCAATATACAATATAAAAACAAGGACAATACCTACAGGAATCAACATAATACAATAGTACAAGATAATAAATCAAATTGAAAGAAAACAATGATACAATAAATAACCTAATTTACAACAGAATGCATTTATGACAATAAAATAAATAAAATAATAAACAAATAATAGGCACTTCTGCAATTGGCTGCTTCTCCTGCAATGTGGGATTAGCCCAGGTTGCGTCTGTCTATTTTATGTGAGGGTGTACCTCTGCCATATTAGGGCACTCATCACACTTATACAGTGCACAACCTCCAGTTAGGGAGGTCCTGTGCTACCATACTGGCATAAGCAGGACCTTTTTAACTAGTGCCAGCATGGCTCTCTCTCCTCTGGAGGTCTTCTGCCACCTTGGTGTTGCACCTACCCCTGGCAAAATCACTTGAGTTAGTCACAATTTTGGGGTAGCGTCAGCTCGTGCAGACTGATGCATTGGATATGTACACAAATACATTCAATACCCAGTATTAATTTCTGAGAAAACTTTCTCTTCTCATTTACTAAATGAATAGGACACATTTGAAAACAAAAATGTGACAGCAAAATGTTATTTTAAAGTTTATAATCACTATATTTAACTCAGTAACAATAGCAATTGTTGTCTACATTCGCCCGATTTAATTCATGTATTGCCGTAACATGATGAAGCAATTATATCCTATTTTAAAGTTACTGCTACAATCAGTGGCTTACAAGGAGAACATCATAATAGTCACTGTAGTCACTACACTCCTCTGCATCTAAACAACTCATACAGAAGATAAGCATTGTGTAGCTGCTTTGCACTCCTTATAACGTATCTCCACTATGCACAAATTGATACCCATCCAGTTCTTTTTCTAAGCACTGCAAATGTAAACTCGTGTCTGGGATCCCAACTGCACAAGGTGACTAGCTCTTTCTAGTGGCTCCCTCTTCTCATGTTATCATTTAAACGGCCGACATGCAGCATGCTCTTGTTCACAAACTAGGAATTCTTATGCTAGTAGTTGCTGTTTTTTCCAATCTGAGACTGTGAGCTCCTTTTCTGGATGAATACCAATAACTATTATTATTAAAATAATTAGTCCTTATTTAGCAAACACATTTATCCAATGTAACTTTAAAAAGTCAAAATATATAGAAAACATCTGAGAGCTTGGCAAGGGAGTGCAAAGTTAACAGTCAATTTAGAATGTAATCTTGGGTAAAGTACAAAACATTTAATTCGGCAATTTACGCAGGACTAGATGCCAAACTAGTACCAAATCCACAAGCACAGAGTAAATAGGGGATTGGTAGGATAAAAAAAAAATCTGTAAGTACCCCAAGTAGATAAGCATAAGAAAGCTTGTGCAGCCCAATATATTGTGTTATATTATATTGTCCCGGGGCCTCATGGCAAACTTAAACTATAATAAAAGTAACCAATAGCATATGAAAAAAATATCAGTTCTTCACTATTTGTCATATCAGAGAAATAATTGTCTGGGTGACGGCATGTAAATTAGTAAAAACATCACAAATGTGTTACACATGAAAATGGAAAACAACATGGATGTCCTACAGCAAGCTCTACACAAGCTCTGATTCTGAAATATTTTTTTCTCTTCTGTCTCTCCTCTTGCTAAATTTCCTTCTGACTTATGACTCTCTCTCTTCTCCACTACAAACTTTGTAAGCAATACAGCAGATGATCTTTTTGTACTATTTTCTTAAAGGTGGCTAGGTACAAAAATCTTTTGAAACTTCTATATTTTTAGGAGGCAACATTTATAACTTAATTCATTCTAAACAGTGCATACACTGAATATATTAAAATGCATACACTATTGAGTGAAATGCATACACTGTATACCGAGATTTTTGTCTTGTAAACTGTATGTACATACATATCAAATAAAGATCTTGTAATGAATTGACTTTAACTGCCGTATGGTCTGCCTTAAATTTACTTAAATTTGCCATGTATTGGCAGTTAAGTACAAAAAACATTAAGAAAGTTGTGAATTTCTGTGTACAGTACCATTTAAGGAAGTTGTGAATTTGCACGTACTGTGTTGTAAATTTCTGAGCAATGTCCCAGCATAGACAGTATGTGCTGTTAAGAATGTCTCCTCATAAGCTTTTACCTGATCATCTTACAGAACTGCTCGACACCATCTTCAGAACATTCTCTACAGTATGATTCTGAAGGTAATTTTGCTCTTGCTTGTTGTCCTTGCTGCATGTCTTTTTTTTCCTGTACATTTATTTTAAGTATCTGCTTCTTAGTCTTTTTATTAGTACTTCTATTTTGTTTTAATATACATCAATTTTATTTTTCAAACATATTACTTGTGTTCATTGGTTATGTGGATATGTTGCATGTTCTCAAAAAACTTTTAAAAATCCTTTTCACTGAAAAATGGCTTTTTTCAAATTTACTTTTTTAAAATGGGATGTTTGAATATAGATTTAATAAACTTGTAACCCTTCACAATGTCAATATATTCCATTATATTTGATTACAAAGAAAAGGTTCTCAATTGGGCTAAAATGGTTGCGTAACATTTTGGATGAAACTTTTATTTATATAATACAAGACAAGTCAAGAAACAGTCCAACCCTAGATGTCAGTCGTTTGTAGTTCACACTTTAACTTGTAATGAACAAGTTAAACTTTTTCTAATTAATTAAGAGCATGACTTTGAGCTTTAGTGGAAAACTGGCACCTGCTTGAAAACACGGCAAATAACAGTTATGATATACTACTACAGCAGTTGACCATTTACTCTGTTTGAATGCTTTGTTTTAGACTATTCTTATTAAGATATAGGACATTTACTGCAATTTTGAATGGTTTTAATCACAGCGCAATGACTAGACATTTCATTACTTCATATGAATTACAATGGAATTAGATAGATAGATAGATAGATAGATAGATAGATAGATAGATAGATAGATAGATAGATAGATAGATAGATAGATAGATAGATAGATAGATAGATAGATAGATAGATAGATAGATACTTTATTAATCCCAAGGGGAAATTCACAAATTATCACTTACTGTAAATTTGCAAAGAATGGCTTGGGATCTGTGAATTAATCTCAATAAAGTAACAGATTTGGGGTTTCCCTACCAAATTTCTTCTAACCTGCTTAAAGTAAATACCGATGTTTGCATCTGCTCTATTTATGTATAATTCAAAAAGGCAAGAGTTTTCTCATTTTCAATCAAACTGTGTGACATTGTAGAAGAATACACTGATTACTTGAAACATTTTATATCTTCCTACCCTTTGTACTGGGGATTGTCGCATACTTTGGTTTTTTTGTGACTGGTAATTTATCTTTGGATTGTAGGTGAAAACAATGATTGCACTTTAATCCCATGATAACATTGGGGAAACATGAAAATTACAATAAAAAATTAAGAACTGAATCAGGAATCAAGCTCTGTAAGGCTGCAACATTACCCGCAGTGCTGCTGTCCTTTTAAACTGAAAACAATTTTACCAATAACAATAATAGTAATCATGATTACAAAGTTAAGATTTCTTTAGCCACTTCAAACATCCATGACTTTTCAAAATAAAAGTTAACTATCAATTCATTGGGAGTTTTTTTCATGATACTCTTTTCATAAACAACTTTCAGCCTCAGCCATACAGCCCAAGAAAACATTAAATAGTTAAATAAAAAAACATTGCCAATCACAAAAATTGTGAATATATTTAAATAAGTATTTTATCCAAATATCAGTGTTAACTGCAATATACATATGTATATAAATAATTATTTTTAATGTTGCAATACTTCTTTTTAATGTTGCAAAGCTGTTAATGGTGTTGTATAAAATATGGATTGGTCCATTAATTGATAAATAATATATAGAAGAAATCAAGCTTGAAATATGAACAACAACAAAGTGTGAAAATTGCTACATATATTTAAAATAAATTTATTTTTTATCCAGTGCATTGTAGATCATTCCATTATTAGTGTTGTAAAGATGTGATGATGCTCATTAGAGTTTGCATAGAATAAAGCTCGATCAAGGAAAGGATTTGACCTGATACATTTAACAGCCTAGATCACTTTTGATGCCATAACAAAATCTCACATAAGCCAGCTGTGCCACGTAGACAATGCGAACAAAACAAAAATCATGCATAAACTTTTACAATGGATAAATAAATGGCCTATTTTTCCAGTAATGCATATCCTGATAATCCTGATGTACAATTGTTCATTAGAGAGAAGAAAAAAACTAAACAAAAGAGAGTTATAAAAGGTTCAACAACTTACATTGCCAGCCCCATTCCTGTACTATATAAACATGAAAATTATCTTCAGACATGTTCATATAACTAATATGATTGATTTAAACATAGGTTCTCTCCTTCAGTAGCTGCAACTATAATATAATGTTATCATATCATAAGAATCATATGAGTAACAAATAACAGACTGGCTTTAGTTACAAAGACACAGGAGAGTTTGTTTAACTAAAGGACGATTTGTTGTTGTTTTCCCCCAAAAAATCCTAAACAGCTGCATGTGGCAGACAGTGTGCCTAAAATGCTGGAATGAAATCACAAGTTTCCAGCTCTGAATGCCATTCCTGGCTAATTGTATGGCCCAGTGCCTGCAATCCATGTATATATCTGCTTTCTAACTTTTATTTAAAGTCACACTCAAAAGCACTACTGTATTTCAAGCAAACCCTGGTAATGCCCTTTTCATGTCAGAATGTACTTCAGTCTTACTAAACTTTCCTGGAACACCGCATAAGGCTTGTATTCATTATTATCTACTTCAAATAAGTCAACAAGGATCTGGGAGGCTCTTGAAATTTCTGTTAATGTTTTTGTATGGGTAAAGTCTTCTTTGAATTTCAATAAGCCTGGATTTCCCAGGAAGAGGCCTTCTAAGAATGCTGTCAAACACTATAAATACGTGGCTGCTGCATATAACGACACAAGTCTTAAAAGGTCTCCGGGCATAGTTTTTAAAGAAGCATCACATAATTCTTTGCAAGGATGAAAAAACTTGCACATTTACTCATACTCATGGTTGTATATGTACAAAAATGTATGAGTACAGATAGATAGATAGATAGATAGATAGATAGATAGATAGATAGATAGATAGATAGATAGATAGATAGATAGATAGATAGATAGATAGACTGTGTGTGAGCACAATGTATTCATATAATATATACTCACACATATATTGTGAATATCTTACATATTAACATACATACATACACAAAAAGTATGTAATATATACGTCATGAACAGTTAAAAATTGTAACTTTGAGTGTGCGTCCTGCAAACTAATTTAATGTTGTCAAAAGGGACAAACCATAGACCATATTTTACTACTAATATTTTTATAAACAATTCTCAATTATACATTTTTATTTGTGGGATCTACAATATGATGAATTTCCTCTAAAAGTAGTGTAATCATTAGCTTTAACAGCATAAAAAAATATTGGAAAGGAATTTAAGATGAAAGACTTTCGGAATTAGATACCACTAAGAAAAACGGATAGAGAAACTTATAACGGATTCAGAATGCTAAATATTTCTTCACATTGGGCGTTTGATTTATGCAAGGCTTCGTTTCACTGAATAGCCCAACAATTTTATTGCTGTCGGTTAAGTTTTTGAGTTCTGCGTTATTTAGTCAGCAATTTAACAATTAAAGTGGAGCGATTTGCACTAACATATTCTAAAGACAAGGGTTATTATTGGAAAAATATAATACCGACGTTACAAAAGATTTTATAATGCATCATGACAAAAGAAAAAGTTTTAAAGTTATCCGTCAATGTATTAGGCGAATGTGCAGTTCTCTCCCCCACAGATTTTCTCCCTTTATACTAAAATGGGCACATCGTGTAACGCGATTTCCTCCAATTGTTTTTAATACATGTATTTGCGAACCAAGTTTTAACGGGAAAAAATGGATGGCCTTGACATAAAACACATGCCGGGTATAATTACTTAATACATTAAAAGCGAATAAGAAGCTAATTTAGAACTCCATTAAAGTAACAATAATACATTAGGTTAAAACGGAAGTTTTGTTAAAGTTTCGATATCCTGCGTTTCCCAAACCCATGTATTAATGAAAAAGAGCCGCTTCTTCATTCAAAAATACGCCGAGATCCTCACGAGAAAAACAGGCGCGTATCCATTAAGATCACACTAAAATAAAGATGCGATGCACATCTGCCTACGCTCTCGCTCTTTTTTGCTTTCACTCTTTAAATATATGACTAATTTTTCGCAATATCTAGTGATTCTGTGAAGCGTTCGGAGTTGCAAAAATGCTTACAAGTTCAAAACTTCTCGGCTCCATTAAGTAGTTCTGCATAAGGTTGTCGCGTTGCTTGTCCCTTCCTCTTTTACAGGTTCCTTGTTCATCCATCCATTTTCTATTCATGCATTCCACGCTTGACTAAATTTTTATAGTTGAGCAGCCACGTATCGTGGTAGCTTAACATCAGAGCGAGTCAGGAACAATGCCCGGACCCAAAGACGGTATAACATAGCATGAACCTAAATGGCCACATCAGCTTATTTATAATTGCTCCATTCTAATTACTTTCACCCCCTCTTCGACTCTGCTGTGCTTGGATGCTAACCTTACTGTACATTTGGTGATTTATTATTTTTATCAAGTTGAGGTTCAATACATCTCTGCTAATCTGAAATATAATAAAGACTGTGTTCTATTAATATGCTTCCTATTCACCTTCACCATATCCTGTCATCTCAGCACTTAAACTGTTATTAGATCCAGTATGGGTGGATGGATGAATAGATGGGAGGTAGAAATAGAGAAAAATCCAAATGCGGATCAGGAAGCCTTCCAATACGAGCCAAAGAAATGTTCAACTATCCCCAACGAGAGCATTTAATATGCTTACATTGGGATGACAGAGTTGCATTACGGCATCCTCCATATATTTCTGAGGATACCCTGCACTACAACAATGACTTATTTTATCAAAAAAAATACAACTTTTTGAATGTATAATTATTGGTAATATTTTAAGAAATACCGTTTGCATTTATATATGACTTTTAAATTTATATTTTAAAAATATCAAATAATCCCAGCCAAACTGAATATAAACCCAATTTTCTACATCAAAATGGCTATGAGCAGACCTTTAAGCATAAGATTATGAATCATTGTAAAAAGTCAATAAACATACACACAAAAAATAACAATACATCTAATGTAGTGTTTTATAAATAGCACTGGCAAAAAACTGCAGGTACAAGCGTTAAAAACACGGAACTTAAATTTGACCTACAAATACACAACCCACAAAAATGTCATAAATATGCATAAAGGTCTAAATATACAGCACGTCATTTCTGATTATAAAATAATACTGGTATTTAACCCCTATGAGTATTGTAAAAAAACTGTAAAGTATTTTGCATTTGAATGAATGTGTTAAAAAAAAGCATTAATATAGGTACATTTCTAATATTTTGAAAAACACACTGTACACATCTGTTTAAACGTCATGTAATTCGGTATAAATATGTGAAAAAAATACATTGAGCCTACAGTTATGTAAAGTGGGCCAAAACTCGTATGAAAGGTATGTACTCACTACCTATATATACTTTACTAAATAAGGTTTTAATATTATTTTAATACTTAATATTATAACTGAATATGCGAATACCAAAGCCATATTTTGTTTCTTATTATATCGTATTTTTTCCTTAACTAAATGCAAACCATTTTTCTCAGAAATAAATTGGATGGGAAAATAGATAGATAAATAGATAGATAGATAGATAGATAGATAGATAGATAGATAGATAGATAGATAGATAGATAGATAGATCTAAGGTTTTATTTCTCAAAACCTTATTTTTATATTCCAAAATTTTAAAGCCCTTCATAGGAATAACATATGAAAATGGCTGCAAACCCGTTATTTGCTCCTTGGAGAATATTTGGTTCAAAACACTAGACATATTTGGATTCCACAGGCTGTTTATGACAAGTATGCTTTCAAAAGTAATCCCACAATTTAAGATTGCACTGAAAGTTATTTGTGCAACATTGTTATTTGTTCAGCTGAAAAGCAAATCGGCCGACAACTGTATTACTTAAAGAATCGCGCATTTAGAAAAGCAAATCGGCCGACAACTGTATTACTTAAAGAATCGCGCATTTAGAAAATCGTGGCGATGAAAATGCTATAGGATGTGAAACTTGTTCGAACTGCAACTGCTGTGAGTCGTGTGCTATTTAGTTGTAGACTGTAAATAGAGTGGCGTACTTTCCTCGGCCGCATTCTATTAAAAATGGTGTTCGTTACTTGTAAAACCGGGGTTCGCCTGGTTCCGGTGAACACTAAAGAACGGACTGCTTGTGCTTTGACGCGGAATGCACGATGCCTCGCACGGAGGGCAGCGGACCACCTCCAAGCGATCTAGGACAATTGGTAATAAAGGTTGCGTGTCCAGCTATGTGTAGTAATGTAGGCAACAGGTAGAACCTGATTGGCTTGTTGAGGGGAATATTAACGTTGGTTAATATTTAATTACGATTTGCTCTGTGCAATGGCATGTGTTCCTGCTTTCAGGATTTACCCCTTAAGCGACAATTTTTCTGATTGTCTAATGTAAACTAACTAAACTGACATTTTAACTTTTTTTGGAAAAAACTGTGAGTAGTGCAAGAGAGATAAATAAAACTTACTTCTTTAAGAATGGATGCGCACATCCAGATTATCATAAATACAGATGTCTTTGTTTGCGATCAATCCTAGAACATAGGGTTACTTTGACAGGAGGAAATCCTTGATATTTCCTGCGGCCCATGACCCTCCGAAAATCTCTCCGAGGTGTTACCATTTATCTAATATAGTAGAAGTCAACAGGCGCATTTAGATAAGTCTAAGAAATTTTCAGGGCTCGGACCCTTTGAAAAGTTTATCTCATTTTTATCCACAAAAGATAGTGTCTCCAAAAATGAAATGAAGAATAAATGTGACTACCCCTTCTCAAGATGCGGCAGCCCGTTACGGGACCCCCTACTTCTATTAAGCGACCGTGACGGCGGGAAGAGCCGCGACGGGAGCAGGCGGGAGACAGGATCACCAGGTGGCGGATCCACCTTAAGAGAGTCGGGCTGGAGCCGCTTTGTCACGTGACGCGATTCCTGGAAAGTTCCTGGAAAGCGGCCTTTGTATTTAGCAGGGCTCGGGTGAGCTGCTTCTCATACGGATTGGATTAAAACACAAACACGCGCAGACGTACGTGTTTGAAAAAAACGTTACAGAAAGCTAAGACCTCCAGTCCAGAAAATGCATTTTGTCCACTTCTGCGTCCGTTTCGACAACATTTACGCTGCAATGGGACTTTTCAATTTTAGCAGAGCGGCGTCTTTTATTTCTGTCCCCCGGGTCTGAAGTGGTAGTGGAATCTGGTAGGATCCAAAAGCAAATTTCATTGAAGGGGTGCTGTGGTTTCGGGACAGGGGGCGTGGGCAGGTGGTGGTGGGGGGTCACTTTTCGTCTTTCAGTCTGTAGCACTCCACCAATAGTAGCATTTTACTGGTTGCCAAGAGGTGTGATTTTGGGGAAACGTTTTTTTCCTGCTGTGACAGTAAACAAAGCGAGAAAGGGGTAAAAAAAAATCATTTGTGAAGTCACACATCCCGACCTCCCTTGAATTTTCGTCTCCCACTCAATTGACACGCTGCGCCCATAGGTGCTGGACGTAGATCCAGCTACTGGCGCTCTAGGCACCGACCGCTACGACTCCCTCTTTTCCTCTCCGTTCTTTGGAAAGCGTGGGTAAAATGGAAGCAGGTAAGTTATCTGACGAGATTTTTTCTTTATTTCAGTAAGATTCAATGTTTTGTGTTGCATAAATATAGAAAAAGATCGATGCGCTTTTTGGTACTACTGCCTACTTTTGTACAAACGTTGGTCAGTGCAGCGACACCTTAAATGGACCATTCTCTCACTTAAATTGTGGGAATTCTCTGAAAACCAAATGATTACCGTTTATATGTCACTGCATTATTGATAAAAATTACATTACTGTATCGTTTCAAAATATTTTACGCATTACAAGACAAGTAATAAGTAAAATCTTTACTTTTATTTGGTAATATAATGTTGCCCCAGGCTGCTTTTTTAGAGGAGTAGTTATGCAAATATATATTTCTAACAGTGCTGAATATTAGCTGTTCCCACGTTAAAAGATGTCACTTTGCAGCTCTTTTACTTTTATTATACTGCAGCATATATCGACCAATAGTAGATACTCCCCTGAAATTTTGTTTTGTGTCCTTTTCCAGGTAGAAGTTCTGTTGTTCGTGAACCTGGACGGTGGCGGTAAGAGAGTTAGCTCACATTCTACTTTTCTGTCTCCCGAGAACACCTTGGCGGCCTGACCAGTACTTGGATGTATAGTGGAATCATTTCAAATGACTTGTCATTCATCAGATTCAACAGAAGCCATAGACAATGAAAGGAGGTCTGAAACTGAATCCAGAGCAGTAGATTCAGATCAGAACCGCATTGCAGCAGCCATGAGAGAGCTGAGAAGCACAGGTACTGCCTTCTGTTTTTAGTGCCTCTGTCATGTGCCACCTAAGGTTATGAGTAAACACTAATGTGTAATTCTGATTTCTGGAAATGAAGGACAGCAACTTTAATAAATACAATGCCAAATAACTACCAACACTGTGAAAAGGTACATATAAGTACAGTACTGTTTTATTTTAAATTATGTACATCTATTTTTAATTTTTTTCATACTATTTCCTTACTCTACCATAGAATTCTGAAGTCTTACTGTACAATGTCAGTTTTATTAAGCATGCTTCTCTGTTTTATTGTCACTTGGCATTTTTTTCATACTGTTATGGCCCAAAACAAAAGAGGAATTATTTATTTTGTGAATTCTTTCTAGACACTAATGACATTGTAATATGATAAATACAACATTCCATGAGACATCTGTCATATAAATTGAATATACTGTATAAGTAAATGATGCAGTGTTGCTCATTAATGTATGCAGTTTTGTACTGTAATTAGTACATTATATGTTAACAAATACTACATTATGCTTACTTAAGAGTTTTTGCATTCATTATTTCATCATAAAGCTTCAAATTGTTTGACATTAAACAATGTGGGGGTTTTAAAGAGAAGGAGTTTACATATAACTACTAACATATACAAAATGTTCAGTCAATGCTGTCTCACGGCGTGTACTATGTTATAACAATGTGCTTGAAAAGTGAATTCTTCTCATTTATTTAACTGTGCTTGTTTTGACCCTAGCAAGGACGGTGGTAAAAAGAAGGATGCTAATATATGCATTTCTTTTTATACCATTAATGTAACTTTTACTTTTGGGTAACATTGGACAAATTTCACATTACATTTAAAACTGTCCATTAAACAGTTACATGGCGGTGTAAAGAAATACAGGTTTCCTGCTGCCAAAGTCGGTGAGGATTCAGCTTTGCTGACTTCTAGGAATTAGAATTAACTTGTCTAGTGGATTGGCCTGCCCCATTAAACAGAGGTAGATTTCTTGGTCAAAGTTCAAAGTGACTTTATCAGGTTATGTTATGTGGTGTCCATGGAAAAAGGCTGTACTTCAGGTCAAGGCAAAGTCCAGTGTGTGATTATTTTATCCGTTAACAAAATGAAGGTGCTTAAAATGATACAGGTTTTTAAAACTGTTTTACAAGGCTGGGGCTTTGATAAAACTCGTACACTTTAAATTTAAGAATGTACTGGGCTTACAAAAATGATTGATATGATTGTGCAGGTAAAGTATGAAAATATCTTACTTATTTAATTGTTTAAATGGGAATTAAATTATTTTTGGAGCTTTTCTGTAGAGAACTGATTAGTTTTAACTTGAATGGCTGGTGGACATGTGACCTTTTTATATATTGGACTGGCAGACATTTGCAGAAAAGTAATATTTTATTTCAATGGTTGCATAGTACACAGGAGGCTGTAAAAAGGCAAATGTTTACTGTGTGGGTGAAAGAAAAATGCTGTGTACATCAGTGAACTGCAGTTCTTTAATATCCGTAGTTACAAATGTAGATTATGTGACAAAGCAAAAAAGCTTTACTAACTTTCTGAATTAAGGTCCACTGTTTTAAAATATTGCCATTATTTAACATTTCTGATGTGGAAGTGTCAAATGTGAGCTTTCAGTTTGAAATAGTTCTGGTTGTTCTGTCCTCTTGCTGTGTGGAATACTGTGTCATAATGTAGTTAACAGTTGTCATTTAGTCTTTTATATAACGCTGTAAATAACATACTAATAACTAGATGTTATGTTGTACTGAATATACAATATAATATCTTATAGGACAAAAGTAGTATTTTACTAGAAAAGTATTATCTTAAAGAGGAGCAGCTCATGCAGCAAAACTTATTTAGATTCTATATTGTAATTTAAAGAAATATGCATACAAAATGCCAGCATTGCATCAATTTTTTTAAATGTGGTGAAACCTGCTTCTAAAATATGTACAGCAGCAGACAAGACTTTTGTTCCCAAACTTATTTGCTCACACATGCTCATTATTTTGTATTTATTATAATAGTACTTATATTTTTATAAATTATTTTTGACATCCAAGTTCTTTTTACTTAATTCAAATATGCTGACATCACTAAGCAAGATAGATAAGCTGTAATGGTGGTAATTTTCCTTCATTGAAGTGTTGTTTTTAATATGTTTTGTTGAATTTGCATTTTAAAACAAATCACACTATTTATGAATGTAAATGTTATTCTTGTAGAATGCATGTGTTGTTTGTCTAGTCACATTTAAGATCATTGTAGTTTTCTTTATTGTTATCATTTATATCATACTCAGGTATCAGCTTTTGCTACCATATAGTAAAAATAATAATTTTTAAATTACATGTTATATATAAGATTTCACATCATTGTCAATTGAATTGTCATATATTTCTTGTAAAAATGCTAAAACAGTCTTGAGGTACTTTATAGTTAGAGTTAGAGTTGTTGTATATACATATGTGTATTGGTCTTGTTTATATTGTGGTTATTTTTTCCTTGAATACAATCCATAACTGTATTATTAGATCATAAGAGAAGTAGGGACCTTCACCAAACTATTACTTTGGGTCACAAATAGTCTACAGAAAGTATCAGAAGAATATAGATTTCAACATTTTATAGTATTTCTGCTTATTCATTTCCTGAACTGCTGTAATCATTTGTGAAGTGTGGCTGTTCATCAAAGTTATTATATTAATGTTATGTTTTATGATTGTATCTTTCATAGTTCTGTAATTTTTTTTAAGACTCAAAAGTTCTGTTGTTTTCATGTGGGTTAATAGCATACATGCAAATTTGTGAAATGCTGATAGCTGAAGAAAAATGGATGCTTGTTCAGTTCTATGGAAATTTTATGGAAAGCATGAAATCTTACTAAAAGAAACTAATAGTTGTGCAGTTATTGGAGGAGATTATCTGATTGAATTTGGATAATGGTTTGAAGTGAGAATTCCAGGTGTTTGTTAGTCAAGCTCCAGCATAATGTCAGAGTAAATCATTATAAATGCAATGAATTGTTTGTTGCATATGGAATCCTGCCTGATTTTAAACTGTTTACCCCCCTCCTCTTTATTAGGTTGGTACTGGGGTAGTCTGACTGCCACTGAAGCCAAAGAGATATTACAGAATGCAACAGAAGGAACATTTCTGATTAGGGACAGCTCTCAGACGAACTATTTGTTTACAATTTCTGCAAAAACATCAGTGGGACCAACAAACTTGCGCATAGAATACAGGGATGGCAAGTTCAAGCTGGACTCGGTGGTGTTTATCAAGCCCAAACTCAAGCAGTTTGAAAGTGTGGTTAATCTTGTGCAACATTATGTGTTTTTGTCCAGTGCTTCAAAAACTTCAGAATCTTTACTGCCTAATGGAACAGTGCAACTGCTATTGATCAAGCCAGTTTATATGTCCACTCCATCCCTGCAACATCTGTGCAGGCTCTCCATTAACAAATCTACTAAGAAGATCGAAGAGCTGCCCCTCCCTAATCGATTGAAGCAGTATTTGACAGAGTATACTTACTGTGTATGAACTGTATGAATTCAGTTGCACATACAGCATCATAACAAGAACTTTGTACCAAATGCTTAAGCACTTTTATTTACTGTAACAATACTTTAACAATCCAGTTTAATTGTTATCATATCTGCGAATGTTTCAGTGTACACTATGAAAAATCTTAAGGAACGACATTTGTTTTTGTTTTGTTTTTTTCAATTGATGTATTATCGGTCCTGTTTAATGAAACTTGACTATTTTTTCCATGGGACCTGTAACCTTCAGTTTGAATGGATGTTCCTTTAACAATATCTATAAATAGTTGCACTACAGTACTGTTATCTTGCTCTCTGGCCCAATTTTTAAAATAATGCCAAATTGTAAGAGCAGCTCTTGCCAGAGCAGTCTTTATCTTGAAAAGTGCACATTTTTTGTATGTGTTTATTGCAGTGATGTATGTCATGCCTCCAAAATATTTTGAAGAGATGTTAGTTTCCTAATAAAAGTTGTCATACAAATTTTATTCCTTGTAAGTTTTTTCTTAATACTATATAAATTACAGAAATTGAATATAAAATCAGTATTTTAAAAAGTCTACAACTTAATATCATGTGTTTGCTAAATTCAGTTTGGTAAACACAAATATTTTTATATTGTGTGCTACTTTAATACATTTGCAAACATTTTTTTTATTCATGATCCAAGATGACTTCCATATTCATGAATCCAATTTAGACAGAATTTTTATGCATTCAGAAAAGTCAAAAATCCAATTTCTGGAGAATGACACATGTAAATGTACTTTTGGTATTAAATCATTAATAGTATCGTTTCCTAGCAGTTTACTTGAATCTGTTGGATTCTTATACCACAACTACCATCCATTCATTTACAATCTTTAATAACTGTACAAAGATATGGTGATATATTGTTACATAATATTATACCTTTTGGTTAGTAATTAAAATGTAAGTGTTAGAGCATTTCTAAAAGCTGTTGTATTTAACAAAAATTGATATATGGTTAAATTTAATGTTGTGCCTTGTAGCCATTAAATAGTTTTAGGGGTAAGAAAAAATAAAAATGTATTTTTGGTGATATAATACCCTCTAATATAGCACTGCATTGGGAATGTTAAATTGTAAATCTAAAAGTGAAAGTAAAAGGAATATTTTTTTTTTTGTTTTACATAAAATTAGGAACTCATGTTGCAGGTTAGGAAATAGATGGATTAATAAATCACTCAACAACTAAATCAATGGCAATGTGCTGAAAAAAAAGTAAATCAATTATATCATAGTAAGTGGTCTTCCATTTCTTGTAAATTACATGGTTTACGACTGAAATAGTGCATTTCTTTTACTATACCTAATATTGTCAATGTATTTTTCTGTTAATTTAAGTTTACGCTACCCAGATTTGAAAATGTAGGCATTTTCCCAAATGTCAACTATACGCGTCTAGAGATGCAGTCTTTGTCTTAATTTTTTAAAACAGATTTTACTGGGAAACACTTACAGCTTGACACAACACAGAATAAAATTTATCCGTGTAAATCTTAAAAACAGTTTTTCTCAAAGGTAAAGGTGCATTTGTGGGAGATATATTGAAAATATTCTCATTAAATCCATTGGGATTTAACAGCTGATAGAAAGACTACTTTAGACTACTTTAGAAAAATATAATAAGGATTTAAGATTATATTATGTTATTGCAAATAAATATTTAAAATGTATTGGGTGAAACTTTATTTTTAATAAAATAACACTTGGTATGGAAGAATAATTTGGATATTCATTTGTTACATTAAGATGAGATGGTGCCAGGATGGTTGCAGTTTTGGGAAAAGATGGTAACTTCCATTCCTTAAAAATATAAGGACAAGTTTTATAAAAAAAAAAAAAAAAGACTTTCCCTTACTTTGTGCATTCCTTTGAAACTTATGGGTTAAAAAATTTTCTTTTCCACCCCAACAACTTTATACTAAAGTTTATACTAAATTCAGAGATGGTTCTGATGGGACTATGAGCCTACTAAGCATATTGTAAATTAGAAAAATGAAAATCAGTAAAACATTATTGACAGTAGTAGCAATATTCAGCAGTCTAGTCAATCTGTTTGATATTTATGTGTAGGTTCTGAATCATTATAGAGGCATGTTTGGGTCAGAAACTTAAATGCAATGTGTGATTTTCTTTTAGAAAACAGAGTCACGATTCAAATAAAGTTATTGAAGTTGCAGTTAATTGGAACTGTTGACATGTCTTCGGCATGCGTAATTTTGCAAGTAAAATTGTTATGCTTAAGAGTATATTACTACCTTACAGCATATGATCCTCAGCTTATAGGCCACATATTGTATGTATCAAAATATTTAGAGAGGACTGACACAATTAGCAGACTAAAACACACACATGCAGTTAAAATGATCTGAAAATGATCATGGAGAGACAACTGACTGCAAAGTGCTAGGGTGTTGCATTCAAAAAATTAAACTTTAGTTGGTAGGCAAACCTTCAATACACTGAGGTATGAAGTAAGCTAAAAAGAAGTGTTTGATTTTAATCCAACGTGCAGAAGCCACATGGTTCTTGTTTTCACAATGATGAGGATGTTTGCCAATATAAAAAATCCTTTTTTCAAAACCTGTCTATTTATGTGAGGTTATGGCTATGGAGATCTTACACAAAGAAGGTGCCTGCCGTGGAAGGGACTTCAGTCCATTACAGTACACATTCATAGATAAAGGACTAATTTGGAATTTTCATTCTAGTGGAAGAAAGGTTTGTTGGAAAAGTGATGTCTCATGAGCAGAACAGTAAGGTGTTAAACACTTATTTTAGTATAAACAGCATATTACATACATGTAATGGCACTTTTTTGGGAGAAATATTTTCACTAAGCCACTTAACAACAATTTTATCTTTCCCCAATTGCTGATGGGTTAGGCTCTGGCTCTTTTTGATCATTAATTGGTTAATAAAATGAATCAATGAATACTGTTTTGGATGCTGTCAAACATTGATATTCCAATATATGTCAGATTCACAAAACCTTTATGTAGCCTCCAGATAGCCTCTATGCAGTTTTTACATAAAAAGCAGTTGCAATCTGTATTTTAGTGCTTATTCTTTTGACACCAATTCACTTTCAAGAATCAAAATTGTTAAGTAAATTTAAAAATGGATATGCTGTTAATTTAGACTGCTTTCCTCCTTGCTTTACCAAATGCCTTTTAGCATATGGTTGGAAGAAGAAGCTTTATAAGATAAAGATTGATGGATTAATTTATGGGTTGCACAATGGTGCCGCTACTGAATTGCACTAAGGAGATTTGGGTTCAGATCCCAGGTGCTCCCTGCATGGAGTTTCTCTAGGTGTTCCATTTTCCTCCCATAGTCCAAAGATGTGCAGATAAGGTGAACTGATATTGTTAAATTGGTCCTAGTATGTGTGTTTGGGTCTGTCCTGGGATGGTTCCTACCTTGCATCCCATGATTGCTGTGACGGGCTCCAGCTGCCCACAACCCTGCCCTAACTTTGCAGGCTAGGAAAATAAATGGGTGTATTAGTTTAAATAAAAAGAAAGTTGTTTTTTTGTGCTGAATTCACTTTTAGATGCCACTTTGCCATTACTTAAAATTTTGTCAGATGTTCAATGTGTACATTTTAATGCAATAATCAAAAGTCAAAATGACCCTGCAGCTCCTTTGGTCTAGCATTCAGGTACTACCAGATAATAGAGCTCATCCTTTCACAAGATTCTTACAAACATTCCCTTATCTACAACTTTTGCTCTCCTAAGATTATGCCTCATCACTTCCTTGCCCATTTATTTTACCACAACTTCCAAATGTTGACTAAAGTGACAGTTTATACCCATTTCTGGTCTCGCTTCCTGTATCCAGAATAGAAAGGTGCAAGGTCACTAGACTGCAGCGCCCTGTTGCCGGAAAGCTGTTGCTCCCATTTTCAGCTTGACAAAACTAGGCACATGTACTGTAAGTGCCATACAGTTGCCTGCTTAATTAATTTGTCTTCAAGTTCTCAGTCAATTTCTTCTGGGTGTTAGTTCTGTACTAATAAGTAAGACGGTATTGTAACAGGCCCTGCGCCAGACTCCCCAAATGTTTCCTTTAACCCAGTGCCCTTGTCAATGTATTTCTGTGACACCAGATATAAACAGTGGGCTACTGTCCACTTGCAGACTTCTTTTAACCACACTGCCTTCAGGATAGGTTTATTCATGTAGTTTTTATCTTAAATAAAGCCATTTGTCTGTCTTGTGTCCACTTTGTATTTGCTTATCCTCTGGCAACTGAACAAATATACATCTAAAAGATTTGATTTTTGTCTTATTATATTATTACTTTTCACTTTAGTTTTGATTATTATAATACATTTTCCCATCACATTTCTGTATCTGCTTTATCTATTTTCTGTATCAAGTATTCTGGTTATGGCTGTAGGGTACTGTAAAATCTCACAGAAAAATATTAGCTCCACATTTAAGAAGTCCCTCCAGTCTTAACTCAAACCTGATGCCTGAGGCTTGTGACAGCCTGGTGTGTCAAACATAAATAACATAATATACAATACAGTACTTCATTCATTAAAAGAGCATCGGGCATACTGTAACTGGGAAGCACAAAATGCAGTGTAGGAATTAGCATTAAAAAAGATATGCAAATCCATCATGAAGTCTAGTTACACAAACACTTACAGGGGCAATCTAGGATTGCTATATCTTAGTGATGTGAGGGGAAATCTGGAATGCCCGAAGAAAATAATGATGGTAATTTCAAGCAGCAGAGTAAAGAATAATAATAGTATTACATCAGAACTAATCTATTATAAGAAATAAATAAAAACAAAAATACAAAAATAATTTAACACTAACTGTGAAACCTAAGTAATGAACATTGACCTCAGTGTTAATGTTTGCAGTGCACCCTGCAATGCATATTGTAAGTCTCTGTTTTATGCCTTTTGCAATGAGATTTGTAAAAACATTGTTAATGTTTGTGATGTGCCATCCATTGGAATGACAAATTCAAAAATTTTATTACTAAAAATGTTTATGATGCACCATCTTTTGGAATGACAGAGACACAGCAATGTGTTGGATGTCCAGACAGACACTTATCCTTTTATTAAGGTGGATATGCGAAAGAATGCATACAGTGGTGTGAAAAACTATTTGCCCCCTTCCTGATTTCTTATTCTTTTGCATGTTTGTCACACAAAATGTTTCTGATCATCAAACACATTTAACCATTAGTCAAATATAACACAAGTAAACACAAAATGCAGTTTTTAAATGATGGTTTTTATTATTTAGGGAGAAAAAAAATCCAAACCTACATGGCCCTGTGTGAAAAAGTAATTGCCCCCTTGTTAAAAAATAACCTAACTGTGGTGTATCACACCTGAGTTCAATTTCCGTAGCCACCCCCAGGCCTGATTACTTCCACACCTGTTTCAATCAAGAAATCACTTAAATAGGAGCTGCCTGACACAGAGAAGTAGACCAAAAGCACCTCAAAAGCTAGACATCATGCCAAGATCCAAAGAAATTCAGGAACAAATGAGAACAGAAGTAATTGAGATCTATCAGTCTGGTAAAGGTTATAAAGCCATTTCTAAAGCTTTGGTACTCCAGCGAACCACAGTGAGAGCCATTATCCACAAATAACAAAAACATGGAACAGTGGTGAACCTTCCCAGGAGTGGCCGGCCGACCAAAATTACCCCAAGAGCGCAGAGACGACTCATCCGAGAGGTCACAAAAGACCCCAGGACAACGTCTAAAGAACTGCAGGCCTCACTTGCCTCAATTAAGGTCAGTGTTCACGACTCCACCATAAGAAAGAGACTGGGCAAAAACAGCCTGCATGGCAGATTTCCAAGACGCAAACCACTGTTAAGCAAAAAGAACATTAGGGCTCGTCTCAATTTTGCTAAGAAACATCTCAATGATTGCCAAGACTTTTGGGAAAATACCTTGTGGACTGATGAGTCAAAAGTTGAACTTTTTGGAAGGCAAATGTCCCGTTACATCTGGCGTAAAAGGAACACAGCATTTCAGAAAAAGAACATCATACCAACAGTAAAATATGGTGGTGGTAGTGTGATGGTCTGGGGTTGTTTTGCTGCTTCAGGACCTGGAAGGCTTGCTGTGATAGATGGAACCATGAATTCTACTGTCTACCAAAAAATCCTGAAGGAGAATGTCCGGCCATCTGTTCGTCAACTCAAGCTGAAGCGATCTTGGGTGCTGCAACAGGACAATGACCCAAAACACACCAGCAAATCCACCTCTGAATGGCTGAAGAAAAACAAAATGAAGACTTTGGAGTGGCCTAGTCAAAGTCCTGACCTGAATCCAATTGAGATGCTATGGCATGACCTTAAAAAGGCGGTTCATGCTAGAAAACCCTCAAATAAAGCTGAATTACAACAATTTTGCAAAGATGAGTGGGCCAAAATTCCTCCAGAGCGCTGTAAAAGACTCATTGCAAGTTATCGCAAACGCTTGATTGCAGTTATTGCTGCTAAGGGTGGCCCAACCAGTTATTAGGTTCAGGGGGCAATTACTTTTTCACACAGGGCCATGTAGGTTTGGATTTTTTTTTCTCCCTAAATAATAAAAACCACCATTTACAAACTGCATTTTGTGTTTACTTGTGTTATATTTGACTAATGGTTAAAAGTGTTTGATGATCAGAAACATTTTGTGTGACAAACATGCAAAAGAATAAGAAATCAGGAAGGGGGCAAATAGTTTTTCACACCACTGTATATGCATGGCAGAAAGCAATAATAATCCATGAAAAAAAATAAACATAGTAAATAAAGACAAAAAGAAAAAAATAGCTGATACTAAGAATGCAGGAAAATATTGGAAATAAACACATATGTAAAGGTGTCAGCATTATAAAAGTACAATAAAAAAGGATAATACAGTATATTACCATTTGAAACCAGAACTCAAAACCCCAGCATCTATTTTTAACTGTTATTTTCAGTCTGTAGTTTGATCATTCATTTGAATTTACCCATTAGCTAGTCCTCAGTTTAACTTGATCACAGAAGTGAGCCCCTTATTACTTTTTTCTTTATTTGTTTATTGACCACCAATTATTTATGTTCTAATTTTCTTAGAACCTCTGTACTTATTAATTAATTGTTTTCTGTTTTGGTTCCATTTAGTATCCCCATCCTTTTAATACTATTGGTCTGGTAATACTTTTTGTAAGATTTATCCTTTGTGCAACAGGTATCCATTTCTTCTTTTCCTTCTCCCTTTTGTGCCTTCCCATCATACACAGTCTGTTTACTTTTCTTCTTTTTTACTGTTCTTTCTAAAATTCTTTCTAATTCTAAAACTGTTCTTTTTTGTTTTAGAATTTTTCACAAGTGGACCAATAAGAGTGTGTTGTCCTTGAAATGCGGTAGCCCCTTCCTTGAAATCTCTTTATTTGTATTCACTATTATCCTGTCATTTATATTTCTCTGGATATATGAACTCTGTTTATAATTTTACTGTTTATTTTTTCAATCCACTAATATTACTCTTTGGTTATTTTGCTACTTACACTTCTTTAGATATTTTTTCTGTGTGTATATGTTTTGAATTTCTATTTTTCTAAACTTGTTTTGGTGTATACTTACCATTGCTAACTAATTATTTCATATTATCTTTATTTACTATGTTTATTTATTTTCATTGAACGCTATTGCTTTCTACCATATATATTATATATACATATATATATATATATATATACATATATATATATATATATATACATATATATATATATATATATATATATATATACATATATATATATATATATATATATATATATATATATATATATATATATATATATATACATACATACAGTGGAACCTCGGTTTGCGAGCATAATTCGTTCCGGAAATGTGCTTGTAGTCCAAGGCACTCGTATATCAAAGTGAATTTCCCCATAAGAAATAATGGAAACTCAGATGATTTGTTCCACAACCCAAAACTATTCATATAAAAATGATTAATACAAAATATAAAGTAAAATACATAAAACAAATTAACCTGCACTTTACCTTTGAAAAGAATCATGGCTGGTGTGAGTGAGTTTCTAAACTCTTGTGGGATTCCACCCAATGGGACGACACGCGGAAGAGCGTCCCAAAGCAATCACAGTCTCCCAGCGCTGTAGCAGTTCGCCGTAAAAGCGAATCCGAAAAGATCACGGACATGCTATAAGCGCCTGCCATCGATGGGTGATACAAGGAACATTATATATGTGCAGGGCCCTGCCTGATGCTGTGTCTGTGTATAAATAACCACGCTGTTTCAAGCTGAATAAAGCTGGTGTTGCTAAAGTACCGAGACTCAGCTTCGTGTTTTAGGGTGCAAGACGGGGACTAGCACTTCACAGCACGCACACGCACGCGCACACACACACACACACACACACGAGCGTGAAGAAGAACCATCAGCTCAGTTGTGATCACATGACGCTGAGCAGACAAAGCGTATACATCCTACTTGTACTGCAAGACCTCGCTTGTTTATCAAGTCAAAATTAATTAAAAATTTTTGCTCGTCTTGCAAAACACTTGTAAACCAAGATACTCGCAAACCGAGGTCCCACTGTATATATATATATACATATTATTATTTTTATTTTTGTATAAAATTTTTTTGTTTTTTATTTCTTGTAATAGATTATGTTCTGAAAGAATAGTAGTATTATTCTGTACTCTGCTGCTTATAAACCATCACAATTAGTTAACCTAAGATAAGCCATAAGCAGGCATTTAGAGAATGCACACACTAACCACAGACAGGGACAAAGGCTATGGATTCAAATGAAGGACGCTGCAACAGTGTTCACTGCACTACTATTGTGTCCACTCACTCATACAATTAGCCCAGCTACATTCTTTATGCTTTAGATTAGTTCATACATTAGCCTGAGCATCGAATCTTTTGCATATAATACAAAATATTACAGGATGATAGAATCTTTTGCATATAGTAGTGACACTTATCAATTTTTTTAAATGAGGGTTAAAAAACATGAAAGTGATACAAAGGGAAAGGACTGGCACACAGACATCAATCAATCAATTATAAACAGAGAAAGAAAATCTATTTTCAGAAGGAATGCCGGTGATGATGATATGTTTTTCTCTCTTTTTGCATTCTGTGTTCTTTTATAGCTTTATTACTCAAAGTAGAAGACTGGGTTCTGTTCTGTAAGAGATAAGTTAAAACAGTCAAATTAGCTATACTGTAATCATAGACTAAATCAAGAGGTGGTAACATGGGTGACCAACAATCTGGAAAAGTGACTTTGCTCATGATATGTAAAAAATATATTTACATTTGATATAAATGTAAAATGTTGTAGATAGCAACTACAAACACTTTAACCGTTTCCTGAACCTGCTATATTCAGCACATGGTTGTAGAAAGATGAACTCCAGCAGTGCCCAGGCCAAAGCACAAACCACCAGTGTTTGGCACACTAATGCACACATCCACACTAGACAAGTAAGATCAGTGTTTAAGTACTAATTATTTGACTTGAACAGAGCATTGTCAAATTCAGAGTTAAAAGCATGTAACATGTCACCACTCTCCGACACTATGGTCAGCAAGTAGTGCTACTTAAACACGCTTAGCAGTCAGTTTAGGATTGTGGAAGCAGGCCAGGGTATGCAGAAGAATCTGAAGCAAAATTCACTGAAGCACCACATACTCCAGTCAGAAGGCTTCCCAGCTGGGGATCAAAGAACAGACCAAGCACTGTGCCACTGTGCTATTCTCCTGTACTTTGTAACTGAAATTGTAACTAATAAACAGTGTCTAATCCCCTCTGTGGAACCTAGTCATGATGCATTTGACACTTGAAGACAAAGCCGACTCTGAAAAAGTGTCTTTGTTCATTAAATGTAAATATAGTATGTACGATCTGTTAAAGTCATCAACCTTTATTTACTTTAAATGAACAGGAATTTAAATTAATTTGGCACAAAGACAGTGCAGTGGTTAATGGTACTGCTTCATGGATTCAGTGACCGAGAATCATTTGTCTTTCCCAGTTGTTGCCTGTGTGGGCTTTGAACCCCTTAACCACATCCTCAAAAACATGCAGATTCAGTTAACCGGAGATCTTAAACTGACCCTTGTGTGGGGTGGGTTTATGAGGGACTGGTGCCCCCCCCCCACCCCCCCACCCCCCCCACACACACACACACACACATACACTTTGAACAGCATTTGAGAATTTCATTTTAGGCTGTTCAGGATTCCAGCCTTGTACCCAGTGCTGCTTGGATATACTTTGGCTTTCTAGGACCCCAAATCAGATTAAGTTTTTTGAGAATTTTATACTTAGAGCATTCATCATAAGGTGGCATAATAGTAGTGCTACTGCCTTGGTCAATCCAAATTGTTCTGGCATAAGTGACAATGGTTGTAAAAGTGAAAGTGTTTTGTGAAGAACTGGCACCATCTTTGTGACCTTGAACTGAATAAATGGGCTAGAAAATGAACAGATATCTAGTCATGCAAAAAGTGCAGCGGCAATTGATTTTACCCATCTAAGCTTTTTTTCTCTTTTTGTAATGCAGTTTTTTTGCCAATTTACTATAAAAACATAAAATAGTTTATTTAAGTCAATTATGTTTGTTAGTTCCTCATTTTATATTTTCAATATAATTGTAAATTAGTGTGCCAATTAATCAATATTTTCTTCTTGGTGTTGAAGCTGTGCAACTGTGATTTATTTATTTAATGCATTAAAAGCAGATTCAGACATTAGGCAGTAATCCAGCTGGTTTCACTTGTGTACAAGTGAATTGGTAATTTCTGATTTTAATTCTAATCAAAAGCAAATGGCACAGTTCCTACTGCACACAATTTAAATCCACTCTAAACCATGTCAGATTCAATGTATTTGAAACTTTCTTTTGCTAGCTCTAAAAGAAACCCATGATATTTTTGAAAATGAGGTTTGCTAGATAAATTATTATTTGACATATTTAGTTGTCTCGCTCAGCAAACTTTGGAGTGTAGAAAATGCATTTAAAATTTTTTGAGAAATTGATATGTTTATTCATATAACTTTATAGCATGGAGAATATGTAAACAAATGGCAAGATACTATGGTGGTTATTCCCTCACAGATCTAGCTTCCTGAGTTTGAATCCAGCACCCAGATGTGTGGAGTTTGCATGTTCTCCCAAAGTATCTGTATTTTCTTCCAAGTATTCTGTTTTTTCCCCACTTCCTCAAGTGTGTGTGTTTCATTAACAAGCGATTCAGACTTGGCCCTGTGTGAATGCAAGTATGTGTGAGTAGGCCCTCCATGGACTGACATTCTGTTCAAGACTGTTTCCTGCCTTATGTCCAGTGTTCCCAGCAAAGACACCCTCACATATACCTTAAGTTGGATTAAACAAGTTTGAGAATGCCATTTTTTTAAATATGAGAAGAAAAGACAGCAGAGGAATTAAATAACAAAAATGCATAAATACAGAAAATAGAGACGAAGAGACTCTGGACAAGAGTTGCAAGAAGCCAGAGCAGCACTGTACAAGTCACAAATTATGGATGTGATGGCAATGCATAGAGGATATTCACATACAAATATACTCTCTATATATATTTATATATTTATCCATCCATCCATCCATTTTCCAACCCGCTGAATCCGAACACAGGGGATTTATATATATATATATATATATATATATATATATATATATATATATATATATATATATATATATATATATATATAGTGGAACCTCGTTCGTTCCAAAACTCTGGTCGTAACCCGATTTGGTCGTGACCCGAAGTAATTTCTCCCATAGGACTGAATGTAAATACAATTAATCCGTTCCAGACCGTACGAACTGTATGTAAATATATTTTTTTAAAGATTTTTAAGCACAAAAATAGTTCATTATACCATAGAATGCACAGCGTAATAGTAAACTAAATGTAAAAACATTGAATAACACTGAGAAAACCTTGAACAGAGAAAAGTAGCATTGCAAGAATTCACGCTATAGCCTTACGAACCGCTCACTGTAAACACTTTTTTTTTAATGAGTTTTAAGCACAGGGAAAAAACATGAACATTTGAAAAATCCGTAATTTAATAAACAACCAAGAAAAGTAATATTGCAACAATGCACGATACGAACTGATCGCTGTAAACACTTTTTTCTTAATGAGTTTTAAGCACAGGGAAAAACTGTAATTTTATAAACAACCAAGAAAAGTAACATTGCAACAATGCACGCTACGAACCGATCGCTTTAAACACTTTTTTTTAATGAGTTTTAAGCCCAGGGAAAAACATGAACATTTGAAAAATCTGTAATTTAATAAACAACCAAGAAAAGCAACATTGCAACAATGCACGCTATGAACCGATCGCTGTAAACAGAAGTGAAGTGGAGGTTAAAATCCAATAGAAAAAAGTCTTCATTAAATACAACGAGGTTAAAGCAATGCTCGAATCAGTCTCTTTAAAAACAAGCCCGGTGCATTCTTTAACTGCCTTCTCGGCCTTACGCGGCCAGCCCTCTCTTTCTCTCGCGCTCTCTCTCTCTCACTCACTCACTAGCGCTCTCTCTCTCTCGCTATCTCGCTCTCACTCGCTGCACAGGTAATGCACAGGGAGAGACTGAACACGGGCGGAAATCATCGGCGCATACAAACCGGAAGGGAAACTGGTTTGTTCGTCACCCGAGTGTGTGGTCGTGAACAGATGCAAAAGTTTGGCGAACTTTTTGGTTGTAACCTGATTTGTATGTGGTCCGAGACATTCGTGACCCGAGGTTCCACTGTATATATATATTATATATTGTCACAAAAATGAGACATACACAGATAAAGGTTTGGGGCAGCCACCCGTATAATCTGGTATCCTGGCTGCAAAGTCGTTTTTTATCAAATAAAGAGCACTGATGTGCATACAACTGAGTCCAGAACAAGACTGACAAATAGGGAAAAGGTGTAGACTTTTAAAGGGGAAGACAGGAAATGAGGTCATAGGGATCTGGCTCATGTTCTTCAGCCATTGGTTCGAGCCCGGAGGTGACATCACAGGGGCCGGAGCCAGTAAGGTCTTCTTCCATTGGCTCGGTCCCGGAAGTGACGTCAGGAGAGCCAGGTGAAATCTCCCGGAACTGGTCTACAGGTAAGGGAAAAAAAGCGTCAGTGCACTCTGCCACATCCCGGCATGCCTCAGAACTGCCTTCACTCAAGCCCTTTAGCTGCGTCCCATGCGCACGTGTGTGACAATATATATATATATATATATATATCCATCCATCCATCCATCCATTTTCCAACCCGCTGAATCCGAACACAGGGTCACGGGGGTCTGCTGGAGCCAATCCCAGCCAACACAGGGCACAAGGCAGGAACCAATCCTGGGCAGGGTGCCAACCCACCACTATATATATATATAGAATGAGGGCGAAACACGTGTCGCGTGCTCTTTGCATTTATTTGACAGTAAACTATTTCAACCATATATATATATATATATATATATATATATATATATATATATATATATTTATTGTATATACACACACAAGGTAGGAAAACTTAAATACTGGAACAGCTGTGTAGTGTTGCCCATACTACAAAGTACAAGTCAAGCGTTGGAACTGTTGAAAGTGTTGTATGGTGAGGATGCTATGAAAAAGTCAAGTGTCTTTAAGTGACATAAGAGGTTCAAGGAGGGGCGAGAAGATGTGAATGACAACGGCAGAAGTGAATCATCTATCATGACAAATGCACCAAACCATGATGTGTTCACTGTTCATGACTTCTAAGGCTAAGAAATGAATTACTAAATTGGATCGTCCATCCTATTCACCTGACTTAGCCCCTTGTGATTTCTGGCTCCTCTGAAAGATAAAAACTGCCATGGAAGTCTGAAGATTTTTAGACATTTCTGACATCCAGCATAAAGTGGCAAAGGAACTCAAGGGTATCCCAGAAACGGAGTTCCAGGTATGTTTTTGTCTATGGCAACATCATCAAAATAAATGCAAAGCTGCTGAAGGAGTTAATTGTTAAGGTGACAGTAGTGCAAAGAAACACACATTTTTTTGCAGGGAATTAAATTGGCACACGTTGTGTGTGTGTGTGTATATTCATATATAAGTTCATATTTAAGTAAGAGGAGAGAGTAGTTTTGTGGCATCTCTGGCAATTCCCCATATCAGAAAATGACTAAAGGATATTAAAGATATAAATAAAATATTGATAAGGTAGAGAAAAGCCAAGCAAAATGATACCTTTTATTGGCTAACTAAAAATATTACAATATGCAAGCTTTCGAGGCAATTTTGCTTGGCTTTTCTCTATATTCATAATGGCTAACACGGTACAACACCCTAGTACTATTGATATGGTAGAGAAATGCAACTGAGAACTCAAACTGCAAAATTAATAACAAAAAGGCAACCTGTTATCTCTTTGGGCTTTCCTGAACTGGCTTGAACCCCTATTTGTTTGGTGAGGTGGCTCAGACTTTTCTTTCAACTGCAGAGTTAGGTATACCTTAGACAAATGGTGAATGTAATCCAACTATTGAGTTCATTTCCAGTGAACCCTTTAAATCACTTTAAGGTCAGAAGAAGCCCTTCATTGCATCTGGGGACAACATGTTAGAAGTGCCCCTACCTTCCATATGAGCCATCAGGAGCCTTTACGGTGTATATCATCAGTTGTTCAATCATCCATTCCCTTAAATGGGCAACATGGTCCCATAACTTGACTTTCATTTAAGTGTTTGGCTTGAGAAGTCATCCCTGACTTTTGTCTCACGCAAAGTATGGTAAACCTGGAAACTGCAGTTATCTGCATGATAATCTTTCAAGAGAAAGCTGCTGCATGTTTCTTATGTCAACATCTCTTTTCTTCTTTGGTTTATTCTGCTCATTGTGTTTTCAGGGATTTACTGTTAACAGCTGCCTCTGCCTTCCTACATTGGCATTTAAAGGATCTCTCCTTTTGTAAATGTATTTCTTCTTCTTTTGCTAAAAGCCACCTTTGCATGGCTTTCATTTGTTACCTTGGTAGTACATTTAGCCCTGGAAAACTATTGGCAGCTAAGCCCAACAAGAATTCCAACAAAATGTGAAGTGTTGTAAGATCCAAGAAAGAGTGTGGTCTCAGGTCCGGAAAAAGAGATGACTTGGAACTGTGGGTGCTGTCCATGAGGTCACCAAAAAGAATACCCAAAAAAGGACAATTTTTATATAATTTACTACATTGTTTGTAGTGATGGCCAAGAAAAATTGTTAAGCTCCCGTTTAAAAATATCAAAATTCATGATACAATAGACTTGAATAGGGACCCCACAATGAAGTCTGTGAAAAAAAACTAAAATTAGTCTTGTTGTATAACTCAAATATCAGGTATCTAGCCATAGCACATGACATGCCAAACATGTGTTTTTGCTAAAATATTTCTAAAGAAACCATTTCTTTAGAAATGATTTCTTACACAACAGATAAGCATGCACAAACGAGATTAAGCCTCTGTCTCTTTCACTGGCTGGCGGTCTCACTTATTCATTAGCTACCCGGATGCTTCACATGCTCCTCAACTTATGGATTATGGTTTTATGAAACTGCACTGGTGACGTGGTCTTGTATTAGTTGAAGTACTTCAGATATGCAAAAATTCGAGGCATATGTTGGCCCGAAAGGACTTTCACTCACTTTCCTTTACTTTTTCAATCCTCTAATTGTACACCCCTCTCAGACCACGCTTTGCAATGTGAAGCACCATGATAGCCAATGAGTGAGAGGGAGGCAAGTCTTCAATTCAAAACTCAATATTAATTATGCGTGCTTCACTATCATGCACAACAGGGTTTCACCAGGTTTAGTTTATCTAACAATAATTTAGCAAACAAACTGTACAGATATTTGGGATATTGTGAACATACAGCCAGATCTGTGACACATGAGTAATGCTACACAACTAATTTGAGAATGTTTGTAGACATTTTGATATTGTTTGCTGCTCTTCGGTATGGTCCCTATTTGAAGTCCTGTGTATCAGGAATTTTGTTAACTCTGTTCCCCATGAAAATATGAGATCTGACATTTTTTCAGTTATTACTTCAAACTACACATGGTAAGTAACATGAAAAATTATAATTTGTTTGTGGAGATTTCCTTTAAACTTAACATTTATAAAGGACATGGGAAGAGTGTTTTTTATGGGTTTGTGCCCAAACAGAGCATTAGATTTGCACATAGTAATATTCCTACTACTCTAGTTCTTTAAAAGGTTATCAGTGGTTCAAAAGGGTGATGTGTTCATGCCTTCTTTTAGAAGTCATACCATATCTTGTTCCCAAGATGCCCATAGAGGAAAGAGAATTTCAATTATTGCATTCATAAAATGTTATGATTTTACTTATATTGTCTGACAGATAAATTACACCAAAAGGCTACTACCGATGCATAACAGATGTAAAATGGCTGTTACAATTGCTTTGCAGCCTCACAGATTCAGAGTTCAGATCTTAATTCTGCACCCTAACATTGCCTTTGTGAAATTTGTGTGCTTTCTCCATGTTTGTGCAGTTCTATAGTGAGTCAGGATGGGAGTGTACATGAGTGAGTGGACTTTGTAACAGACTACGATTCAGTCCAGGGTTACTTCCCTTCTTGCGTGAGGTGCTGCCAGGATAGGCACCGGCTCTCTGTGACCCTCACCAGGAAAAGCTTGAAAATGGATGGATGGATTTTAGGCTGTAGTATGTGCCCTGTACGGTCCTTCTCTGATGTCACAACCAGAGTAAAAGGAAGAGATTCAACTCAGCTTTTCTTCCTCATGTCTTTTCTGTCTTTCTGAATTTGGACATATTTACACCATCAACTATAGAATTTATTTTCTTGTAAATGAATACAATCATTTAGTAATGACTTCTGCTTATCTTGTTCAAGAATTACTAGATGCACTACCCACTTACTTTTATCTTGAAATTCTATTTAAAATTCTTTAGAAAAAATGTGACCTGGTGTAAATCAGGTGAAAAGGGGAAAGCATTAAATAACAGGCAGTTCACCATGATCATTGTAGAGCGGTTGGTACAAGCCAGATATTTCTATGGCTGCAATAGTATTGACTTCTCATTGTTTCCATGGTAAAAGAATTTTGTGCACAGATTGCTTTTTGCATTTTTACAAGATGACATGAAGACAGTATAAAGATTACTCTGTGGGAGTATCAGCCACAGGATCATCAGCAGAGATATTTTGGTTTTGAATGGCTTTTTCAAAAGTGGGATTTGATTTGCTCACTTAAGGAAACACTTCAGTATGTTCAAAACATCTTTATGGATCTTCATTTTGAGAGCTTCTAAAGAAATGCAAATATTTAGTTTTCTGTTTATATCATAACATTCTCAAACCTGTCCAATACACAGCCATGAGAGGCCAGAGCATATCACCGGACATGAGGTTCTCTCACAACTTCATATTCTCTTTGGGTTAAGTTAGAGTCACAAATTAGCCTTACCAGCACATCGCTGGGGATGTAGGCAGAACGTGCAAACTCCATATGAATGCAGGGTTCAAATCCAAGATCCTGGATCTGAGAAGCAGAAGCACTAATTGCATAAGATGTGCTTATGTTAAAAAAATCCCCTGCTGGAGGGCAGTACTTTGATGTAGTAGTCAGAGGTTCTGAGTCACATCTTATCGGACCAGGGTTCAACTCCTTTCACTGTCTGTAATTAGTATTTTCTCCCCATTAGAGAACCATAATTTTCTCTGACTGTCCAAAGATGCAACATAATGCTACACATAATCTAGTTCAGGGCAATGGGTGTTGGAGCTTATCTTGGCAGCGCTGGGTGCAAAGTAGGACATGTCACTAGTAGAGAGCCAACCCATCACAGGGCCCTCTTGCACTCACTTTAAAAATAGTGACTTTAGAACTTGGGATGTTAGGTGATCTACTGTATGTGTACTATAAAATAAATTGATGTCCTGTCTAGGATTTGTTATTTCCTTATTTATGATACTAATAGCATCCCTCCAACTTTGTATTGGAATAAGTTGGTTTAGAAAATGGATGAGTGAATGGAATTTGGTAGAGAGGGAGAAGGACAACACTATGAAATGGCAAAATGCATCACTTAAAAGCACAGATGGTAATTGTGTAAAGAGTACACAAGCTCTCTCCATTGCTGTTCAAAATATAACATTCACAAACCCACTTAGTTAAAGCAGGGTCACAGGAGGTAGCATCTATCTAAGCTGATACTTTTTATCCAGTGTGACTAATAAAACATCAGTGCACTGAACAAATGCCTCCAATTATTTCTGGTTAAAGGTCTTTAATATTGGGTAGCTTGAAGATTTTCAGCTTCAGTCAAGAGCCTTATCCACTGTGTATGACTGCAATGCCTTGTTTAAATTTTTTTTGTTCTGATGTAACAATTAATATATAACTGCATCCTTCATGTTCCCCATGCCTTGCAGCTTTTTGCTGATGCACTGAAATAAGTACAACACTGAAAAATTGAATGAGCGCCCCTCTATTGTCAAGAAGGCTCACCAAATCTTTTAGTTCCTCATTTGTTGGAGAAAGGCCAGAATGTTTCCATTTATGTTGATGAACTTCTACAGGTTCACAATGGTGTGAGTATGCACAATAGCTGCATTGCATCTTGCTATGGTATTTAGTCAGCCAGGGGCTGCAAAGTCCTGAAGAGGCTGGTGAAGTTGACATCAAATATTGTTGGCAACCAGTTGCTTTCTGTTTAGTTCATATGTAAATAATAACTTAGAAAGGCAGACAGGATAATTAAAGAATAAAATTATTTTTAAAATATTAAACCTATCGAGTTTCTGTGTAGCTGTGCTAGTATCCATGATTTACTAGAGTGACATAGCCAATGCAGCCATTCTGTGCAGCAGCTTCTCTCACACATCTATTCTGGAAAGTCATTTATACACATAACCACACAACAGCAGATTTGCTCACAGGGAATTAGATATATATATTGTCAACTGAAAAGACAAGAGCCAGAAAAATTGGGGCAGCCTCCTGTATACTTGAAGCCAGGCTGCAAATTTGAAATTTAGTTGCACAACAGAGCGATTTTGAGTCAAGAGCAGAAGTGACTTGGATGAGACAAAGATGGCGGTTTTAAAGGAAGGCTGAGGAAGTGACGTTGTTGGGGTCAGGCGGAATTTCCCAGAACTGGTCTGCAGTGGAAAGAGAGAGAGGATCAGCACACTCTGCCACCCCCTGGAATTACCTTCATTCGAGCCCTTTAGCTGCCTCCCATGCCCAGCCCTCCCCAACGGGACAACACACCGAAACATGACTGTCATGTCTGTGGAGGACTGCTCGTCTGTCGCCAAGGCAACCGTTGGTTCACAGCGCATTAGCAGAGAGTGCTGCAGAAACAAATGCGAGCTGATCACAGTCGCTCTATAAACACCTGTAGCTGATGGGTGATGCAAGGAACATTATACATGCAGGGAACAGTATAACTTGGCCAGGTTGATGCAAGGAACATTATAAATACAGGGAACAGTATAACTTGGCCACTGACCTGGCCCCGACTATGCCCATTTGCTGAGTTGGTGTATAGGAGAGTGGTAGCTCCTGCTGCAATAAGTAACCCTGCTGTTCCTGTTTCAAGTTGAGTAAAGCTGGTTTTGCTAAGGTCCTGAAGCTCAGCCTCGTGTTTTGAGGTACAAGACAGTGACTCACGCATCACAATATATATATTTATATATACTTTGAGGTGTCTCGCTCGCCTCCTGTCCACTTTTATACTTCCCATCTTTGAAGGCAACTCTCAACACATCCCTTTTGCCTTTACTCCGCTTTCTGTGTCTCACAGTTGCATATCCTCATTCGATTGTCACTAAAGCCCAAATGAACAGAACAATTGCTTGGAGGAAGCGGACACACAGAGACCTTTGCAGTTTATTATATGGTGGATTTATGTTGCATTCAGTTTATGTGATGTTGTTTTTTTGTGGGTTTTTTTTTTTTTTGCCCGTATGGTACTATTGTCACTAGTCAGATGAAGAAATGCAAATAAGAATTTCATTGTATTGTGCACACATGACAATAAACTTGAACTTTTCAGCCTCTTTCATGAAAGAACATATTTATACAAAACCCTTTATCAGACAAAGGGAAATGTCAAACACAGCCTACTGTAGTTCCTTCACTGTGAACTTAAATAGTGGGGCTGGCAAAAATTATTATGAAAAACAGCCTTCATTGTGTATATAATACTATTCATGATGGTAGGCATGGTTTATCTGCTCCACATTAAATACAGTCGTTTTCATGAGTAAAAAACAACGAGACTGATTTATTTATTAATTCTTGGAAATTCATTTGTTTTCCCTTTCACAAGCAAGCGCATCTTATTGTCCTGATGCGCATATAGTAATGGTTTGTGTACAAAAACAGAAAATAATCAACAACCCAAGACCTATTCTGCATTGGAAATGTTACTAAAATTTAATCTTTCAAGGTCTCAGACCCTCTTTATCCAAAACCTGGGTTGTGGTGGCTATGGCCTAAATTTTCAGTATTGGTTCAAAGGCAGGAACTAACTCTACCACCAAGGACACACTCATGCATATGGACTGCACAGGCATGCTAGCAGCCTGTTACCTTACGACTCTTGGTAGCTAATATTTATCTTCTAATACAGAAGAATCCATTCCAATTTTCAAATCAAACTTGTAATTGAAACAATAAAATTTATTCATTTTGGTTGATTAAAGTACAGGATGGTACACAAATAAATTGCCCCACTCAGTGCAAGGAGCCCCACCTCTGGTTTTAGAAGCAGCAAATGTTGTCAGGTGGAGCTAGTGGAAGTCCCAATGCAGGTTTTTTTTCATTTTGTTAGTTCTGTTATGTAAGTGGTTGTTGGGGAGATGACAAACTGTACTCATTGGAATGGGGTATTATCATTGGGGAGCTATATGTTCGCTCAGGGTTCTTATACATGATATCTGAGGGATTCAAGAAACAATGTCCTTTTGAAAGTGCTCCTGCAAAAACACAAATTTCAGCAGTGACCAAAAAGTGGCATATTACTGGTTCTGTATGCAATGCACCAAGACCAAGAAACCCTTACATCGGTATCCCAAGAGCTGCCCCAACATCATGGATCAGATTGAAAGAGGTTCTCATAAGTTGTCCAGCTGAGTGTGTCAAGAAACGTTAGGTCAATATTGGTGGTGTTCATGGCCATCATTTTTTATTCTTTTTTTACTTGTTCTCTCAAGGTCTTTTCTAGTTTATGTTCTGATTTCTTACTTATAGAATATCTACTTAAAAAATATACAAGTTGAACGCAGCACGTAAAATATGCGGTAGTGCAGGACTAAGTGGGTCAGTGATCAGCCAGTCTGGACCTGAACCATAGTCTTAACTTATTCTTAAAATGCCTGATTTATGTTTTCCATGATGGGCCCCAACAAATAATGCTACAGTTAGCAATTTATCCATCTAAAGTCACAAGTCCTGCAAGCTACTGAGACAGCATTAGGCATAAAGCAGGAACAACATCAGTCAGCTGGTTGGTTGCAGGGCACACTTAGAATCATTAGTCACATTTGATATTCAGATAGTTTTAAAAGATTTTTAGAAACAATGCTTTTACAACATTTTCAACGTGTGTGACTGTAACCAAGGATGTGGGGTTCCAGCCAGAAAAAGAAAAAAAAAACAGGTAAGTAGTGGGGTGGCCACACAAATTTTATAGGAATTATTTTAACTAGTAGTCATATTTCTGCTCACAATGTCCAGCCCTTGATCGATTTTTACCAACCTCTTCAGTATTTATGGTCAGTTCTTTGCAGTATGGGGCTATTTGAAAGTCAGGGATGTTGGACAAACGTTAGGGGACTAAAAAGTAGCTATGACTTATGTTGGCTGTGTTTACTGGATGTGAATCTGAAAGTCAGATGTGACATTGGCCGGCAGAAATCATCTGAACTCATTAAGCTCATCAGGTAAAAACAACTGTGAAGCAGCAGTCAAGCATGTGGTGAAAAATCAGGCCGAAAACGTGTTCTTAACAAAAGTTGAGCAGCCCTTTATCCCCTGAAATAACCTTGGGTTGTGGACTTGGATTTTAAAGATGTACCATGGCAGGAGGTCTTTAAGTCTAGAATTCAGCAGAGAGTTGTAGCAAACATTAACTGGTTTTAGGAATATTCACGAAAAATTATAATTCTCAAGTGCACAGATAATGCAAAAAATAATGTAACAAATTAGAACTGATACATTTTCAAAAAGATATTAGCACAGATATGCAATTTTCAATGTAGAAGTGAAGAAGATTATTTATTTAAAGAGAAGTTATTTTATATAGCTTTGTTCACGTCACACAAGAGAACATTACAAAGCAACACTGTGCAGATTATGAGATAATTCAAGTTCATCATAGATGAGCTTTACTTTATCAAAAGCCTGCAGCCACCCCCAATCGACCTTTACCATCACTCAGTAAAATCCCGTATAATGTTATATAAAGGTCTACAGAATTCATATTCCTGTATGTATTTTATAGGATGGAACAAACAGTTTAATGATGGAGAAGCTACCTCACACCTTTTCTTGTAGTTCACTTTTTCCATTGTTTACAAAATGGGTGTCTGCTCTGTGGGATCTGCATAGTCCAAATACATTCTAGAAAGTTGATTGAGTTCACTGAAATGTCTGTGCGTGAATGTATTTGCATGTGCCTTGATACAGGCTGGAATGTTTTCAAGGCTCCTCTGTGACCCACAATTCAATAGTTCAAGTTCAGTCAAGTCAGTCAGTGGGAGCCCCATTACTGCAGGTTTTTATTCCAACCAATTAGTGCAGCACTCTTTTTTTAATTTATATCAATGTTTAGTTATCTAGCCTACAGATATTTCTGTAAAGTATGTGGCAATGCTGGACAAGTGAAACTATGATTTTTTTTAAGATCAGTAGTCAATGAATTGTCCCGTCTAAGAATCTCATAAATATTTGTATTATATTGCTTTAAATGATTACATTTCTTTTGTTGTTATTTATCCTTTTTTGTAGAATTCGCTCCCTTAATTGTTTCTAAATGCTGTTGATTGGAGAATAGAAACTCACACACTGGTTCAAAAAGCTCTGAATACTGAAGGGGAGCAAAAACTTCAGTGTCATATTCACTTGTCTGGTCATTAAGAAATATTAAGAAAAGGGCGAATTAAAAGATTGCAACATAACTTAAGCATTTAATGTGTTGGTAAAATAATACTTAGTATTTCATAGAATAAGAGATTAAAAAAGGACATTCACTAAACACTGAAATCAGTTAAAAGTAAGAATGATACACTGGTATTAAAACTGGTTGGCATAAAAACTTGCAGCCACAGTGGTTCCCTAAGACTGAACATGAGAACCACTGCAGTCTTGCATGATGAAAGTAGGATGGTGGCTTGATGGATCTTACTCAAAGTGAGAGTAAGGCTGCAAAATTGCATAAATAGTTGATTGATTAAATTAAGAAACACAAGGAAGGCATAAAAGGGAACAAACAGAGTGACAATGATAAATGGAAACTGTTTCACTTTTTTCCAACCTGAATGATGACCAGGCCTCCCTGCTAGTATTAGATAAAAGAGAACAGGTGTTTCTTGACTTATGTATTATTTCCTTTCGTATTATTTCCTTTCTTGCATGCTAGCTATTATATGTCACATGTGTTATTAAATTTGAATATTTCATTTGAATATTCGTTTGAATAGGGACCAAAGCTTTTCAATTATGAACATAATGCTTAATGTGTGTGGCAGGGATTTTTTGTGTGTATTTTCCATGATGTTTCTAATATGATCCAAAACCAAAAATTAACATGCACTAGTCAGTCAGCAGCATTTTGATGCTAAATATTTATGAAAAAGTTAAAGCACCTTGTGTCATATTTTTCTGAGTGGTGCTATGAATCATCTTCTACATATCCGTGACATTTATGATTATAATGCCTTCAGCTGACAGTCAAATCAAGATTACAATTAATAATATTTTCTAAAACTTTACATAAAATTTTCTCATATTTAATAACTTATATTTTATTCTAAAAAATATGTCAATGAAGAAAAATAAGTTTTTGGGTTCCCTAAACTGTGTTACAAAAAAAGTTGTGCAGTTAGCATGGCATGGGACAGTGTGGAAGGCATGAGGGGATCTGACATTACTTTCCATTCAGGAGTAGGAAGGGGTCTGACATTAATTTCTGTTCAGAAGAGCAAGCATGCCATATCATCCTGGTCCTTTAAAGCAGTTCAGCGCCTAGTCTATGCTCTCAGGATCTTGTAGGAACTGTTAAGGACACTTTGAAACTGTGTGTGCCCTCAGAAATAGTACAGACTGGGAGATGAATATAGTTAGAAGTGAAAGGAAAAGTGAATCCAAGAAGGAATGAAAGGGAGAGTTAATCAATAAAACCTGACATGTAAAGGATAAAACACAGTCAAAAGGAGAAGCAAAAAGCTCTTAACTGTGACATCTTCTTGGAAGAATATTTTACTTCTAATGCTAATATGAATGGATTTTAAAATTTGTATCTTAAATATGTGGGATGTGATATGTCATAGGACTTCTCTATTACTTGACCTGGCGGCACTTGCGAATGAATCCTAAGATAAAATGGCACAAGGTAACATCAAAATTTAATGTAAAAAATGAATACATCTGAATATATGATTAATATCCAAAACTCCAACAAGTAAATAACCCTGAATTATAACAGCAGCAACTGTATACTGAGATTCCCTTATGTATTGTACAGCTGATTCTGTCCACAGATGTGATTGCGGAGCTTAGCCTTCAAGTTAACCCCAGGTTGATTTTAAATTCTTCTCCATACCACTTCATTACTGAGTCTTTAGTCAGGAGGAAAGCTTATGTGTAGGTTCAAAGAGAGAAAATAACATATTGGATGGAGAAAGAGAGTAGTAGCTGAAAGAGAATCCTCTTTGATGTTGAAAAATCGATAAGTGGGGGAGCCACCCTGGTGGACATAGAGAGAGAGACAGAGCAAAAAAATTGTGTAGTTAGCCCCAATGAGTTTGTTTGATTACTAGACTGCAAAAATGAAATCTAAGCAAGTGAAAGTGTTTATATCATGATGTTAAATCTTGTTTTCTTTATTGTAAGAACTATTGACTTATCAAAAAACTTGTATTTATAATTATTTAGCTTACTTTAAGAAATCTCGTCAAGTAAATTTTACTTACTCCATAAATAAATAAATAACATTTATTAATAAAAGCAAAGCAACCCCAATCTGAAGTTTTTTTTTGCTTAGTTTTTGCATATGCATTTTTTTTGCAGAGTAGTAAAAAAATATTTATCCTTTTTATGCGTAGGTGGAGCCGTCATCTTTTAGTACCATAATAAAAAGCTCTGGAGTACATTAGAATCTTTGAAAAAGTAACAATTAAATAGTTACTTGAAGTTTCTTGACCTGTCATAATTACTTTTCAGGCTTTAAAGCAATGACAAAGAAAATTTGTGATATATTACAAATTAACCACATGTTTTGAGCACCACAAGAAACTGTCCCTTATCATTGGCCAACTCAGAAGTTTTTTCTTCTGTTTGTAATTCTTGTGGGCAAGCTTGTTCCAATACAGGGTTGTGTGGAGCCTACAGTAGATCCTACTACCACTGGGCACAAGTCAGAGTTTGTTATAATCTGGTTTGTTTTGCTAATGATTTCTGTGTTTGGACTGTGTTATTGACAACATTTCATCTCCTGGTCCTCAATTCATCTAATCTGCCACATTCCTACTCTTGGCAAAACATTCCTGGGTGAACGTCTAATTCATTGCAGAGCACCCTCACTCACGGCAGCACAGTGGCACAGTGGTAGCACTGCTGCCTTGCAGTAAGGAGACCTGGGTTTGCTTCCCTGGGTTTCCTCCCTGAGTGGAGTTTGCATGTTCTTCCTGTGTCTGCGTGGGTTTCCTCCGGGTGCTCCGGTTTCCTCCCACAGTCCAAAGACATGCAGGTTAGGTGCACTGGCGATCCTAAATTGTCCCTAGTGTGTGCTTGGTGTGTGAGTGTGTGTGTGTCATGCGGTGGGCTGGCGCCCTGCCCAGGATTTGTTCCTGCCTTGCACTCTGTGTTAGCTGTGATTGGCTCTAGCAGACCCCCGTGACCCTGTGTTAGGATATAGCGGGTTGAACAATGACTGGCTGACTGACCCTCACTCACACTGGTCCAACCTAATTTCTAAGACTTTTGGATGTGGAAGAACAGCAGAAAACCCAGACATGGAGTGGATGTTCTGAGTATACAGAAATGATGAATGGGCATTGAACTGTATTCCTGGAAGAGTGAAGTAGAAGTGCTGACAGCTGCATCGCTGTTATGATTTGGAGTCCCATACATGGCAAAAGGGTGTGAAGCTTTAAAAATGACAGAATTAACTAGGCTGGGTCTTTCATAGCCTACCCAGAATAGACCCGACTCCAGGCATCTTGACCTGAAAATTTACAGGCTGGGTTTAGCCTACACAGGCTTAAAATGGGTTTTGGCTGAAAAAAGTAAATAATTCCTTTAAAGTCCCAAATATCTTACAACACTCTCAAGGGAAAGAAACAATGATAAAACTCAGGCTTGAAGATCCAATTCTCACCAAAGGAATCTTTATAAATGAGAAAATGTATCTGAAAATAAAAAATATAACAAAAAACACAACAAGAGCAAAAAGGAGGTGCCTTAAAGGCAATCCTAGGTGAACAAGTCCTAATATGCAATCCAATGTTAAAATCCAATTAACAGAGCAAAAGAAGATGAAAAAACAGTAAATCCAATACAAAAATAATACTTAACAAAAGTCTCCTACAACTTCAATGCACCACTCCAGAGGTCCTCTCTCCTGGCTCTTATATTGGCAGAGGGAGGTTAAGGTGTGGTGAAGTCTGGGTGGCCCTGCCTCTTGGACCACCCACAGAACAAAATAACTAGTTTAAAGGGACAAAATGTAAATAACAAATAATAAACAAATCTAGCAGTAATAACTCAAAAAATACAAAAATAACAATAACAATAAATACAAGTCGGGGGAACAAATCCTGTTTGAAACATAACAATCACAGAATCATCCAGACAAAGAAAACATGTAAAAAATAATTTCAGTAAGAATACCTAGGACTAGCTTAGATGTACCTGATAGACAAAAATTTGATGTATCATGGATAAGAAAAATGATTAAACCTCAGACAAAAGATCATGGTGTATAATTAGTCTGCATACTTTATAACCATGCTACCCACGTAACACACACTGAAGTCTTTAAAATAATGTCTGGAAATTCCAGGTAGATTTTGGATGGATTAGTAGAAACTGATTAATTAAGGATTATTTAAAATAAAGGAATTGGAAAGGAAAGGGTGCTTAAGAAATGCTGGGTTTAAACAAAGTGATATTAATTAGGGTTAGGCTTAGGGTCAATAATTATTCTTGATCCATTAGTCTCTTACTGTTAACATATTGAAAGAATGTCTCACTGCTAGGTTTTTTAGTATTGTTGATTTATTCAGATGATTTTTCATTTCAGAATAATCTCTTTTATGAGACACCCCTGCCAAGACAGTAATCAAGCAACAAACACTATATTCTTCTCCAATGGCCTTTTCAAAATTCCAGTTTTTCTGTTAACTGTCCAAGTGTTATAAAGCTTTATGGTTAACACGCTTGTTATTCTTTGTTAAATCTTGCTCCCTACAACCCTGTGATGAAAATTGTGGATTCATAAAATAACTGGGTGGCCAAATAGATGTGGTAGAGCTAACGTTCCACTGTTTTTCTTATGTTCTTCTTTATCCATTGAGAAAATTTTGATAATTAGATTGAGATGTTCAGATGTTGGTATAAAAAGTTTACCTTATTATATGAGCTGTTCTTTATTCCTATTCCATATTTGTCATCCACCACGGCTGAATTTAAGTTTTTCTTTAAGGCTTTTCAACAATTTCTGTCAAATTTCTTTTTGAAATTAAGTATAATAATTTTTCCAGTTCCCATAATATATTCTTTTTCTTGTATTCCACATTTTCTTGGAGTTAAGCGCTTTATAAGTTAGTAATGTTAATTTGTCAGGCACCATCCGACCAGAAGTGCCAACCTGTAAAGTGTGACTGGCCCTCCTCTTCATAGTGGGTATGCCGGTTTGAATGAGCTAACAGAATGAATGGCATGACATATTAAAACAAACTATATTAACAAAGTGCAGAATCCATTAGGGTAGTCAAAAGTAGGCAAGCAGATAGTCATTGGCAAAAAAGCAGAATGAGAGTACCAAAAATGTGAGGAAAAAGTTGAGGAAAAATCCAAATCTTGTAAAAACACGAACATATTACAGTCACCAAGGAACTTGGCAAAGGGCTCACTAAACAGACTAAACAGACAAGCGTTTGTATTAATCCAGCACTTGCTTAAATACTCAAAAATAACAAACAAAAAGGGGACTGCCACTGTAATGTAAGCACAGTCTGACATGAAACTGGAGATGCCAGCAGCAAGAGAAAGTTCCTAGATAGAAAACAATCAGGCATGGCAGAATCATAATATTGTTATGATCGTCATTACAGCTAACTGTAATGTGCTTTACTAAGTGGTAAACACTGCAATCTTTAGATAGGAAGGGCCAAATGAGGTGGCTTGGAGCAGATCCACCAAATCCTGATATATATATATATATGAATGGCAGCGAAGGTCTGTGATATGGTTTGCATATTTGCAGCTGGAGATCCACAAAGGGAGAAGATGAATCAGGTATCATAAAGTAGTTTTTATTCCTGAGCTTTCAGCCCTTGCCAGGAGCTGTCATCAGAGGGTAATGCTTAGACATACATGAATCAAAGGCAATGTATAGCAAAATTGGTGGTGGGGTGGTCTTTGGTCAGTGTGTGCGTGGGGGGGGGGGGGGGGGGGTAATGAGGTAGGGGTTGGGAGGAGTATTGGTCGTAAATTTTATTTGTTATGAACATGTTCTTCTTAAGTATGTATATGCTGGGTTTATGTCCAAATGTCTGTTAATGGCATTTTCGTAAAAAAAAATCTTGGAAGGGAGACCAGGGAGACCAGACGTGATCTTCTCGGAAGACACTTAAAAGGCCCGCGAGACGAAAGAGATTGGCCACGGAGCTTCTCGCGGGACCTTAAACATGACACTTGGTGACAAGAGATTGTCCCAGGACCGTCTCGCGGGGACATGGAAAATGAGATTCTTGCAAGTCAAGCACTACTTACAACCACTTTCAAATAAGTCATCAAAAAAAACGGTCATCAAAACTCTCAGTCGTGTAAAGGCTTTTAGCAGACACAGATCCTTTGCTCTCAGCTCATATGAAGTATATAAGGACAATATGTTCTAGATGAAACGTCAACGACTAAGCGAAGAAGAAAGAGCAGAGCGGAGAAAAGAGAGCCAAAAGCATTGGAAAAAAAATGCAGATAACAGATTATGAAAGCAGTGGAATTCGAAAGGCTCAAAAAAAAAAAAACAATAGCACAATACACATGCAGAGAAAGCTAAAGAATATGAAAGCAGTAAACTTCAAAAGTATTCAAAAAAAGATAGTAATGATCGCATTAGCGCAAAGAAACGGAAATTATTACTCGAAAAAAGGGAAAGTAATCATCACGGGCCAGGTGTACAGTAATCCCTCCTCCATCGCGGGGTTGCGTTCCAGAGCCACCCGCGAAATAAGAAAATCCGCGAAGTAGAAACCATATGTTTATATGGTTATTTTTATATTGTCATGCTTGGGTCACAGATTTGCGCAGAAACACAGGAGGTTGTAGAGAGACAGGAACGTTATTCAAACACTGCAAACAAACATTTGTCTCTTTTTCAAAAGTTTAAACTGTGCTCCATGACAAGACAGAGATGACAGTTCCGTCTCACAATTAAAAGAATGCAAACATATCTTCTTCTTCAAAGGAGTGCGCATCAGGAGCACAGAATGTCAGAAAGATAGAGAAAAGCAAACAAATCAATAGGGCTGTTTGGCTTTTAAGTATGCGAAGCACTGCGGCACAAAGCTGTTGAAGGCGGCAGCTCACACCCCCTCCGTCAGGAGCAGACAAAGAGAGAGACAGAGATAAACAAACAAGCAAAAATCAATACGTGCCCTTCGAGCTTTTAAGTATGCGAAGCACCATGCAGCATGTCGCTTCACTAAGCAGCTGCACAGAAGGTAGCAAAGTGAAGATAATCTTTCAGCATTTTTAGACGAGCGTCCGTATCGTCTAGGTGTGCGAACAGCCCCCCTGCTCACACCCCCTACGTCAGGATCAGAGAAAGTCAGCGCAAGAGAGAGAGAGAGAAAAGTACGTTGGGTAGCTTCTCAGCCATCTACCAATAGCGTCCCTTGTATGAAATCAACTGGGCAAACCAACTGAGGAAGCATGTACCAGAAATTAAAAGACCCATTGTCCGCAGAAATCCGCGAACCAGCAAAAAATCCGCGATATATATTTAAACATGCTTACATATAAAATCCGCGATAGAGTGAAGCCGCGAAAGGCGAAGCGCGATATAGCGAGGGATCACTGTAATTGAAAAAATAGCAGGACAAAGCGAGGTCAGAAATAAAAGACAAAGAGTAGAAAACAAAGTAAAATGTCATAAAGATGTTCAAAAACGAGGGGGCAAAACACATGCAGAGCTGGTTAGAGATAATGAAAACAGTGTAATTCAAAAGACACAAAAAAAACATAGGCGCGATATACATGCAGAGCAAGTTACAGAATATAAAAGCAGAAAAATTCAAAAGTATCAAAAAAAGATAGTAAAGATCACATTAGCACTAACAAAGAGAAATTATTACTCGGTGAAATAAAGGAAAGGCAAATAGAGATTGAATATATGGACATAGGTGATATGTCAGAAGTATGGAAATATTGTAAGGCTTTGAAGTTTAAGTCAGAGACTTGTAGATTGTCTAATTCAAGTTGCCATCAGGGAAAAGTAGTGTTTCTACACAATGTGGAAGCATATCCAAGAGAATTAAAAGTTTTGATGTTTGGGGAAAGTGAAATCCAGAAACAGTCAGTCAGTCAGTCATTTCCCAACCTGCTATATTTGAAAACAGGGTCATATATATATTGGCAGCTGGAGATCCACAAAGGGAGAAAAAAATTAATCACATATCATAAAGTAGTTTTTATTCCTGAGCTTTCAGCCCCTACCAGGAGCCTTCATCAGAGGATAGTGCTTAGACATACAAGAATCAAAGGCAATATATAGCAAAATTGGATAGTGGGGGGAGCTGGGTCGGGGGGGTATTGGTCGTAACGTTTTATTTTGTATGCGTATAGATCTGCGATCGTGATTCCTTCTTATACGCATACAAAATCAACAGGACATACATTTAACTGGGACAATGTACAAGTAAGATTTAAGGCCAGTACTAAAAGTGCCTGAATCTTGGCTATCAGACAAAAACGCCATTAACAGACATTTGGACATAAACCCAGCATATGCAAACTTAAGAAGAACATATTCATAATAAATAAAATGTTACAACCAATACCCCCCCCCACCCAATTTTGCTATAAATTGCCTTTGATTCTTATATGTCTAAGCATTATCCTCTGATGAAGGCTCCTGGTAGGTATCACAGACCTTCGCTTCCATATATATATATATATATATATATATATATATATATATATATATATATATATATATATATATATATATAAAACATACTGACATAAACTCATTACCATTCCTACTGCAACTGCATTAGCAGAAGGGGAAAATCCATAATATACTTTAAGTGTCATGTTCTTATTTTTACATCTTCTTCATTTAACCCATGCATGACCAATGAAGGGCATTAGGCCAACTAGGACACAAACTCTTGCATAAGATTATCCATCTTAAATGCAAGATTGAATTTATTACAGTGAATAAATCCATTCATACAAGTTTAAAGTAAAACAACGGGTCTTCATAAGGTTTTCAGAGTCAGGTCTCAGTTAGAATAACAGTTTTAAGGTCATTTTAGCCTCTCTGAGTTTCAAAATTTCATTTAAATTGTCCTACTGTCTTAGTATAGGAATGCTAGCAAATGTACTAGTCCATAAGGTTTGAATCACTTATGCAACTTAGTACAAAGCTTCTTGTGGACAGAAGTGTGCTGACAGTACTCCATCATTATACACAGAAGTGAGATATGGTGTCCCGCAATGCTCAGTACTGGGACCTTTACTGTTTTCACTTTACATGCTTCCACTGAGATCTATCATTAGGAAAAATAATGTTAATTTTCACTTGTAGGCAGATGACACTCAGTTATACCTTTCATTTAGATCAAATTAAGTTTCTCCGATGTTGTCTTTAATTAGTTGTGTTAGTCTTGAGGCAAGGAGTAGTGTCCAGCTGAAAAAATCTTATCCTCAAAATACTAAATATAATGGATATTGTGAGTATTTGGCCATAGTTCTCCTTTTTTGTCCTGTCTGCCTTCTCTGTATAATGTGTATTAATTAATATTATGCTTGTCTCCATTTGTTAGATTTAGTCATGTTTGTCTTTGATGTAATATTATACTATGCAAAATATCAAGTACAATTCTGTCATTTTTTTATTTCAAATTAAAGTAAGCAATTTTTAAACATCCATATTATTATTCCTGTCCTTGCTGTTTATATACTCATGTTGTTACATTTTATTTTGTCCCCAAGGTTCTGCTTTTCTAAGTATTCATTAATATCACTTAATTTAATTAATATCAGGGTTAGGGTTATTGTAAACAGCAAATGTAAATATTAATTTATTTGTACTTTACTGACTTTTTCACCAGTGAAAAGACCTACAACATTCCAGCTGCCACAGGGTATACTCAGGTCAAGCAAAACAGATTGTAGATTATAGTGAGCAACGTGCTGCAAAGATTAAAAAGGGCAAAACACAAATAAATCTCCAGGATCAGACAACCTTTATGCAAGAGTCTACAAAGAAGCTAGTGATTATATGTACAAACCCTTAACATCTAATTTTATGAAGTCACCACAATCAAGAAAATTCCTAAGGAATGAAAGTAAGTAACATTAAGGCATTATTTAAAAAGGGAGAACAGGCTGACCCTACGAATTACAGGCCAGGAAGCATAACTGGTTTCATATGTTCATCAAAGTAAGCAACTATAAAGACATAGTAAATCTGATAAAAATATCAGTAAGTTGCTAACAGACAACTAGCACATAGCTATGGTTTTAATGTACATGAATGAAGTAATGATATTAATAAGAAACAAACATGTTATAGAAGTAGAGAATATATTATCTACCATTAATCAACGTATTTTTAGAACTCACTTTTATCTGAGAAAATCAGGTAGCTATAGCCAAGTGCTGCTGCTTTGCAGTAAGGAGACTGTGGAAGATTGTGGGTTCGCTTCTCGGTTCCTCCCTGTGTGGATAGCGCTTTGAGTACTGAGAAAAGCACTATATAAATGTAATGAATTATTATTATTATTATTATTAAACCAGTCAGTCCACAAACCATAGAGTATAGCATCAACATGTAACCCATATTACTTATGTTGATATATAAAAAAACTTAGTAAGTAAAGTACCAAATGATAGCCTTACCATCAAACTTCCAGCACAAAGGATTTATAGCAGAATGAACTGGTTGGTGCAGCATTGGCTTAAAAACAATAACAAATTACTGTGTCAGGACACTTTATGACATAACACAACATTTTCTAACTCACTTGGTCTAATTTAATCTTGTGGGAGGTTGAGACTATCCCAGGAGCACTGGACTCAAAGTAGCAACCAACCTTTGATGAGGTGCCAGTGAATGGCAGCAACTCAGACAAAAACCCATACACACAAAGGGGATGTCATCAACTTGCATCTAGGAGGTTTCTTCACATAGAGCTTGATATTGCTTGTTTATGAGCATTATATAAGTTTGCGCTGGCAAAATAAGTACCCAAATAAAATAAGCTCCACTAGTCACCAAATAATGAAGTACATGAGTCCAAAGACAGAAATATATTTACAAGTTCCAGCAAGTCCAGCATAGATTTACTGGGGTTAGTGGAGTGTGTTACGAACAAAAGCACTGAAGGCAGCAGTAACTTCAAGAAGAAGAGTTACAAATGATGATCAGGCGTCAACAGTAAGGAGAAGGTCATTCACTGTTCAGAATATAGAAGAACAGTCTGAGTGCTGTGATAAGAATGAAATAATAGAATGATCCAAAAAGATGGTGGTCACAAATACTACTGATAAAACAAAGCACTATCAGCTTTTGAATAGAAAAAGATTATTTGAAATTAGGGTAAAAGCTAGTCAAAGTAGAAAAGTCAAGGATTAGTTACAAAAATTAAAAAACCCACATGTAGCAAAAAATCAGCCAGACTGAAACAAGATTAATCTTGTGTTATAGTTGTCAGGATTGTAGGTCTGCTTGGCTGTTTATTTTCTGTCATTTGTGTTTATCTCTGCTTGCTTGTCTGATTTTGCTTTATGTTTTCTGGTATATCATATTCATTCCCTTACCCCAATTCCAGTAATTTATAGCTGTCATTTGTGGCCTTGGTTGAATCAGTGCTTACCTGAGTGCCCTATTTAATATACCTGCTGCAATACCTGCCTTGCATTTGATCCTGTAGTAATATTCTTCAATATCCTTTGAATGTTTTTATTTAGGTTTCACTCTTTTTATTAGGGATTATTTAGTTTTTAACTAATTTCCTGATATGAAGGATTCTGATTTCAGACTTTGGGTGAATTCGTTTTTTGTAATTTGTCTGTTGAGGTATTTATCCTTTTTCTTCTCTTTGTTCTTTTCATTCATGTGTTCTTTTCCCATCTTTTCTTCAATTTTTTGCATTTTCTGTTTTGTTTTCTAATTTGAAATTTTTAATGTAATAAGTTAAACAGTAAATGTTTTAAGTTGCCAAGGTGTTTGGTCATCTTTTTCAATTGGGTTCTGATCCTAACAAGAGTAACCTTAAGAAGACAGATGGTACAAGTTTGTAATGATGGAAAGGGCAAAAGATGTCAGATGAATGAACAGACAAAAATGTAGGAAAAGATGGGGAAAAGTAGATGAAGCAATAAGATCGGTCAGATTGTGAAGGGAAGGGGCACTTGAAACTGATGATCTTATGTTTAAACAATGAAGCAGAATCAAGGATTTGAGAGATAGTCTTAAAGAAGGAACTATGACTACAATGTCTTTCATTGATTTTTCTGTCTTGTTTTTTAAAATGCATGTACAGTATATGTTTATAAATGCACTAATTTTTTGTTTCCTTATTTAATGTTTTTCTTACTAGGCCATTGACACAAGCCATATGGATGTTAGTCATTTATCCCTTACAGTAGGAGAATTATTGTGCAAATGCTTCAATATTTTCATTCCTCACAGGTGGCACAGTGGTAGTGCTGCTGGTTTGCAGTAAGGAGACTGTGGAAGATTGTGGGTTCGCTTCCCAGTTCCTCCCTGTGTGGATAGCACTTTGAGTACTGAGAAAAGCGCTATATAAATGTAATGAATTATTATTATTTAAATTGTATTTCTCTGAGGGTACATGTAGGACAAACAGGCAAACCAAAACGTGAATCAGAAGTGAGAGAAAAAGAAAAGAGTACGTGATTTATATTGTTGTAGTTATAAAATGTATTTGAATATTGCAATTTATTTTTCTGCAGTGATTTAACTAACAATAATTTAATATTGGTATATTGTTAATATTGATAACTAACAATAATTTAATAACGTAATATTATTCTATAAAATAGAATAATATTAAGATAATAGGCTGTCAATGTTTTCATTTGATCACATTTCATTTACTGTTTTACTCATGGCAACTGGATTAATGTATATTTGATAATTCTATGATGCAGTATGTATTAATTTTTTTAATTAATTACAATGTGTTATCAACCTGATGGTCTCAGCCATCCATTGCAACTGCCCTTACCTTAGGAATCAGACAGCATTTCCAAACATGTCACTTGCTCATCCACACCTAATAAACTACCCTGAATTTGCTGCAGCTGAACCAAGTTATGTGTCATACACACAGAAATTGAATGACAAGGTGATAATAACTGTTGCCATGACAGTCCAAAGGTGATAACACTCTTTGTGCTATTGTCCTGGTTTTAACCCCAAATCCATTTCACTATAGCTATGGATAGGAGACCTTACATTTCCATATGTTCATTCCTTGTACAGAACATAACTTAATGTGTTGGGATTATAAAGTAACTTGGTTATTGCTACAACTGTTGTTACACTAAATGTTTCAGTAGAATCTATAAATATTAACTAAGCCACCTTAAATAAAAATAATTTATATAGAGAACATAAATACCAATATGCATAAAAATGTTCTACCAGACCAGGCAAGATTTAAAAGGCCAGTCAGTCTTACTATTAATTTTCAACTCAAACTAAACCGCAATCAAATAAAAAAATCACAGTAAATTATACATTTCACCTCCACAAAGCTCAAAGGCAGGACCAAAGATTTAACACTCTTTTCATATTAAGTGGCACCATTTAAAAACAATAATAACCTCAGGTATGAAAATAAAAATAAATGGCGCAAAATGGAATATTTAATTCCAGTTAGAAGTAGCACAGCCTTCTTCATCAATAAAAGCATTTGTATTAATAATATCTTTTATTTCCCATCAAAACTGCACTCTCAGTGTAACTTTCAACAACCTTAATGCTTCATCAGAAAGTAACAAAGGTTTAATGAAAACTGACCATTCTGAACAACAACGCTCATCATTCTGCATTCACCTAGAGTGTTCAAAATAAAAATTCATGTGAAGATTTGAAGGTCCGAGGTATTTTCAATTGCACTTTTTAGTGTTTTGTCCCTTTTATCTACAGCTGTTTGTGGGAAAAAATATCCCCTAACATTTGAGTAAAACTGACCCTTAACCCATATACATCTACTCCTCAATGAAGATGTGGTTTTAAAGTGGCCACAGGCATCCAATCAATTACTCACTTAATATTTTTAATTAATATTAAATTTAATTAACTTAATATGAGGGATGTTCAAAAAGTTTCCACACTGTTATATTTTTCTGAAAGTGGGAGGAGTAGTAATTGGGGATTAGAAGTTGGTACGACGCTAGGAAAATTGCATCGCAAACAAAGGTGACTATGTTGAATAGTGCTTTTAATTCGTTTTTGAAATTCTTAATAAATAGACTTACAAAAAAGTGTGGAAACTTTTTGAACGTCCCTCGTTTTTATTCATGTCACCTCTTAATCTTTGCTTAATTTACCCGAAAGGATTCAGTTGCTTCAATCTTTTCTCATAGCTCATTGATATTCTAGAAAATCAATAAATGGTTATGTGACTTACACAGTGTCACAAGATGAGCCGGTGATGACAGCTGAATTTCCAGCTTTGTGGTTTCTTGCTTGTAGAGTACAGTGCTTGCTGACACCTTTGGAAAAAAATGAAAAATATCAACACTGGAACATGTCAGAATTTAACACGCATCAGACTTTCAACATCTAGTTAAAGAAAGATTTCTTTGGCATCGTTATTTTGTAAAATGCTGTGTGATTGTGTGCTCTGAGAGATGTCCCACATCAAATGAAGAATGACTAATGTTAACTTTCAAACTATCTCAAAGTATTGGAAGCATAAATCTGAGTCATGCACGTGGTGAGCACCGTGATGCCTCTTGGGTTTGTATCCTTCATCTGGTTGTTGCCTGTATGGTATCTTCATATTCCTACCATTTTCATTCTCCTCTGGATACTGCAGTTTTGCTCCCATGTTCTCAAAAATGTGCGTATTAGGTTAATTGTTGGTTCCAGATTGGCCCTGTGGCTGGATGATTGGAACCTGTGGTGGATTAGTTCAGGGTCTGGGGCTGGTAACTATTGTTGCTGGTACAGGCACCAGCTCCCTGTGACTCCATGAATTTGACTATGTGAGTGTCAGAATGACTGTTTAATTTGGATACACAATGAGTATAATAAACAGCATATCTACTTAGATAAACCTAAGGTATTTTTATATGGCAACTTTCCTTGAGAAAAACAACCAAAAGTATAGTCTAACAAGTCAAAAACAATGTATTTGGAGGTTCAATTTCCCTGTCTTGAGCTAAGGCACTTAAACACTCAGTTCTCAAATTAAATGTGTGCATTTCATTAAATTTTACCTATAAAAGAGGATGTTCAACACAACAGTTTCTTTTACTGAAATTGCAGCCAAGTCAAGGAAAGTGTCCTGTCCACACCCCAATGCCATGTGATGCTCAGCGGTGCAGTGCAACTTCAATGTATATAGTGCACTACACATCTAACATATGAAAAACACATTCACCATTTCATGTTTGTGTATGAAAATATTATTTTATGAAGACTCAATAGCCAAAATGTTGCATTTCATATCTTTTTTGGTATATAATTTATTTTACATACACTGTTCTTTGATGTGGTTTAATATTTCAAAACATTTTACTCTAGTGAGTACAATTTTAAATTTCCAGTTTGTTAGATGAAAATGTAATGGAAATATGCAACTTGTTTTATCTTACTCAATGTATGTCTGTGACCCCAATGTGTATGTGCCCTGGAATGGATTTGGTGACAATTTTAAGCATTGCTCAATGGTTAATCACCTAAAAGTACTACTATAATGCCACTCCCATGTGGCTTTAGGTGCTCTGAATTTCCTTATGGGATGAATAAAGTGTATCTAATCTAATCTAATCGAATATAATATAATACAATATAATATAATACAATTTTATAGAAATGTCAGTGCTAAAAATGTCAGTGTCTTAAACCATTTATGACAGAGAATCAATGCAACTGTGTTAACTATCATGTCATGACCAAGAGAAGAAAAACAGCATCACTTTGCTCAGGTGCAAAATAGTGTTCACATTGAAATTTTCTGAGGTGTGGGGAAATCTCAAGACTTTCCTTTTCATTTGATACGAAGGTTATGGGGCCCTACACTGTTCTGTGCTGGTTTCTGTGCTTGTTCGTGTATTGAGTCTAATGCTGCTAGAACAGGCTCATGGCCCAGTCTGCCTTAAAATTAGATTAAGTGAGTAAAGTAAATAGATTGATTATATTAAGCTCTGTTGGTCTAAATACATTTTTAAAAAGTAAAGTCAAATGAGTGGCTGACTCAGTCCTCCAGAGTCATTAGTACAGGTCCTGGCCTGGGTACTGCCTGTGTTGAATATTTATATTCATGACTTTAAAGTGTCCCAATATAAGTGAGTGTGTCCTGTAGTGGACTAGCACCCTGTCCAGATTTGGTTTTCAATTGTCCCCAATGCTATTAGCATAAACACCTGCAAACCCAAACTGGATATGTGGATTAGAAGATGGATAGATGGATTAACACAGTACATCATGGTAGTGCACAAAATACTATAAAACCCAAAGATGAAAGTGACAGCACTATCCACATGTCTCTCTCATGGGTTTAAGCTATTATCTTTATAGCAAGAAAATAGAAATGTATGTATGTTAGAAAAGGAAAAATAATGGAAAACTATTTCAGGATGAAGATCTATCAAAACAGGCTTATCAGATAGTCAGAGCCTATAAATATGTTAAAAGGTATAAGGCAGCTGCCTAGGTGTTCTGTACATTTTATGCAAAATACTAAAATGACTGAACTATCTGTCTTAATATGAAACACACACCATATATAGTAATATAATTACTACATTATTATATTAAGAGTCTGCTTTATTCTGTTATACTGGACACATTTGGCGAGTCTAATTTAGTAGCCAAAATAAATACAGAAACATGTTCACGTTCACACTGTTGTTTTTTTTAATTTTGGTAAAATTGGATGCACTTTTATTTGAAAACTGTCCCAAGAATGAAATTTTATTTAGTTAAATATTTTCCTCAGTAAAGATGATTACTTTCAAACCCAGCCACAGAGGATGCACAAACCAGTGTGTTTCTTCGTGCCAGTCCCAAGCCCGGATAAATGGGGAGGGTTACGTCAGGAAGGGCATCCGGTGTAAAATTTTGCCAAATCCATATGTGGAGAGATGATCCACTGTGGCAACCCCTAACAGGAGCAGCCGAAAGAAGAAGAAGAAGAAGAAGAAAGATGATTACTTTCAAACATGGGCCAAATATATGTCAAACAACAGTAGAAGACAAACATGGGAGTGCTAAAGAAGTAAAATCCTTTAAAACTAGTAGAAGGACTAATACTTGTAGTAGTACTAGTAGTGGTACTGTCACATGTACAGAGTACCGTGAAATCTTCACTTTCATGCCCATGCAATCTCATTCTAATTAATGTGAAACTCAAATTGGCTTACCTAATGTACTCTTTACTGTAGTTTTTATGCTCCCACTACCAAAAAACCACGTGGTTTAGCATAGTGCTGAGGTTTTAAGAGACACTGTAATAGTATATCCAGGAGATCATGCAACTAAGTCTAAATTACCATGATTTACATATCACACTATTTTGTAATAATTAAAGAGTTGTAGATTTGTTTAGTACACCTTCATCACCATGGGTCGGCACCATCAGGCACTTCCTGTATAGAGTTTGCTTGTTCTTCCTTTGTTCTTGTAGGCCTTTTTTCCCAGGTAATTGGGGTTTCCTGCTGAATTCCAGAGATGCATGTACAGTACTGGGGTCATTAGTGCCTCTAAACCTGCATGGTTTAAATGACTGGGAGTGAGAATCCTGTTCCTGCCTTATGTCCAGTGTTTCTGCTACAGAGGATGATTTATCAGTTTGGTGGAAAAAATGGAAAAACATTCTTTCTTTATGAATATGATGCTTTTCACTAATTAGCAAAGATATGTACTCATATTTACTTTTCACAAGCATTTTGCAGTTCCTCATTAAGACAATTTCTTTATCAGTGGCAACATTCTATGATTTTATCTTAACCATTATTTACTTATTTCACACAGTACCTTATAATATGAGTGCCATCATGAAACAATGTACACATCAAATGACAAGATTACAATAAAAGATAATATAAGAAAAGGCCACAATAAATAAATCAAACAATCTATTGCATGACTCACCTCTCATCTCAAACAAAACAAAACCAAAAATAACAGATGCATCCTTCCATTCATTTTCTTTGGTCTGTTTTGTTCACTACACGGTGTGAGAGACGGCCGGCAGCTCAATCCAGCTGGGACGTCCCAGGATGGAAAGAATGGAGAAGGGCAGCCTTTCCAGGACACTGCCTCCCCCCTCCCCCAGGACACTAGGTGGCAGCTCCCCTGGATGGTAACTGTACCCCGGATTCCCGCAGGGCATCATGGGACGTGGAGTCCATTTTCTAAGCCCTGTTGGGTACCGTGGGTGCCGCCAGGGGGAGCTAATAAAGGACCTGGGGACTCCTACTTTTCTTACAACCCGGACATACTTCGGAGTCACGAGGACAGAAGAAGAGGAGAAACATTTCCAGGTCATGGAATATATAAAGGACTGTTGGAGACCCAGCAAGCTGAGCCAGAGTTGGGAGGTTGGGTGACAAAGCTGCTGGGAGTGGAGGATTATTATTGTATTATTATTGATTATTGGAGAATTGTGGCGATTGTGGTACTTTGTGCACTGTATTTAAGAAAAATAATAAAAAATTCTTCTTGGTGCTTTTACACGTGTGTCCTGGACGTCTGTCTGTTGGGTTTCACGGGGCAACAGCGCCCTTAGCATCCACAACGGTCATGACGGATTGTGATTGGATTCTGTCCCACTGGAGAGGGTACTTGTAAATGCACTAACTCAGTTGTACTGGACCAGCTTAAAGTTGAGAAATATGGTAAACAAAAACTAGAAAGATGAACACAAGGGTACACCTACTGTGGCCAAGAAACCTGTCCTTCTAAGGAGAGAAAGCTACCTAAACAAACAATAAAACAAACATGAATCCATTGGGTCAGTGTTGGCAAACTCCACGCTGTGTTACAATATTCTAGCATATAGAAAATGGTGCCATCAATATACAGTACACCTTAGTAAATGTCACAGAAAAACAAATATATAAAAAGTGTTATCTCATAGAATGAATGTCAACAAAATAAGCAATAATGAAATTAGAGGTTGGAAATAAAGTCCAGTCTGGAAATTGGTTGGAATGGAAAACATCAGTCACAAGGTTCACAGCAGGAACAGGACTAGGGAACATTTTTGGAGAAAACACATGCAATGGCCAAATACAGGGTCACAAACTTCACACAAACATCAGTCTTTAAGAAAATTAAGGGAGAGAAGAGAAAATGTTTCCGCTTACCATATAATAAAATAAGGGGTTTTGACAACTGAGGGATAGCAAGAGAGAGCAGCCAGATGCTGACACACAGAAGACCAAGACTCACTGGAGACTTGCAGATTCACTCTAAGAGGCATCCTGGTGTTTTTAAAGACGACAGGGTGGGCTTATGTTCTCTGTTTCAAGGAAAAAGTAAAGTCTCTAAGATTTCATTAGTGGGCGGTAGAGAACTAGAAGGCATTGGTATTTGTAAAGCTGACTTGACAGCTGCTGATTAAGACTAAAATAGAAACCCTGGGACCAATAAAACAAGTACTTCTCTTTTCATTCTCTTATTTTATCAATTACACATGTAACTGGCCTTTGAAAAAAATTAGATCGTGTTCCTAAGGCATTTGACTGTAATACAAATAAAGCTCAGTCCAGAAGCACATTTATTTATGAGAGCTATTTGTTAATTCTTGATTTTTTGCACTCTCTGTCAGACTACTGTATAATACCAAAATGGCATGAAAGCACTGAAACTATGTTTTTGCCTATCACACCTATTGAAATAATAGGGCCTGAGCACACAGGATGTGTTGTATTAAGTATTTTGTTTTACCAATATTACAAATAGTACATTCATTTATACTATAGTACTGTTTTTTGACTATGTATAATTTAAAGAAGATCAGGTTAGTTTTCTTCATATACTGTATCAAGTTATTCTTTTATTAAGTTTAATAGGCAATTCAGGAAGACAAAATTACATCATACTTTATGAGATTATTATTTTAATTATACAAGATGGCATGCCAATAGTTTTTTTCAATATGCAGTGTGGATAGCTGACCTGGTCTCTATATAAAGACTGGATCAACAAGTTCGTTCAAATGGCATGACAAACTTTCACAGGAGCTCCTGTGGCTCCATTAGGCATATTGCCCCATGTGCAAAGAAGCATGGTGTGTGTGCGCCATGAATATTATTTTAGCTGATGACTGTGTTTGTGATTACAGGAAGGAATGTGCTATTCAAAAACCGAATAAAATGATACTAACACCAAACTTCAAATAGTCTTGAAATAGGCCATGCATTTTTAGTGTATTTTCTGTACAAAAGCAAAATATCATGGCTGATACAATAAAATAAAGAATCAGATGCGACTAACATTCATATCCAGCTATTCACATCTGCTGTTCAGTGCCGTTGTACTTCTGCTCAACTCACAACAGAAATATGGAACAGATCCTAATCACTTATGTTGAAAATTAGGCCTTCAAACGTCAGTATCATTTGCACTCATTCATTTTTTATTTTTATGTCATTTAATAAAATAAAAGTCTTTGCTTGCTAAGTGGAGCATGCTAGCACTATCCAGTGCTGCTCTGTTTGCTCCCTGCCATTTAGAGGTATGAGTGACTTAAGTCTGTGCCAGAAAAACTGCCTTCCCAGAACAAAGTGTAACGCCATGCTCCCCTGATGGTTAAATTCTGGGCGCTCAAGTCTGAGGTTTCTTTTGGCAGAACAACCAAACACAATTTTCAAGCTGGCGGTAGACTGTAAGAGCATACAGCACTAAACCGTCCAGATGTAGTCTCTCCTTAATTAGTCTCTTTAAAATATAAAATTATCATTAAATCACAGAGAAGTCTATTTTTTCTGCACTGTCACAAACTAAAGTAGTTAATGTAAGGAACAAATGATAACTGATGCATTTTAATCATTTCATACTACAATACCAAAACTAGCAAAGAAAAAAAAAACAGGTTTAGTCTGATGCCACTTTCTGTACCTCTTGCCGGCTTTTATAGATTTCTTCCTTTTGTACAGTAGTTTGTGTTACTTTTCTTTCATATTTTATAAGTGTGGGTTATTAATGGCTTTACAGCAATTGGTTTTACATTATTTTTTGTACCTAGAAAGCAGTAATACATTAAGCTATATTTTGCAACTCCTCATTTACCTATGTCTTTTCATTGCCAAATTACTGCCTCACTAAAGGTCATGGGGTGGTCATGCAAGTCAGGAACTAAACCTGGTTTAGGTGGCAGTTCATCATAGAACACATTTCTGCACACACCCGTAGTCACTATTACCCAGGGGGCTGATTGAGTACATGCAAAAAGATGTATAAAAAGAAACTGTAGACAAGGCAGTTCACCTATGTTTGTCGCTAAGGATAGACTTCTAGCTAAGAGTAAGTTGATTTTGGCAAAATAAAAAATTTGCCTTGAATGTCAGAGCTTAAAAATCCATTTGACAGTGTTTTGTCTTGGTTTTTTGAATGCCCCATAGTAGTCACAAATGGCATAGTTAGTAGGATTGCCAAAATGCCCACAAAGGAACCAAACACAAGCTATTAAGTAATGAATGGGCTAAGGAAGCAGATTTCTGGAAAATGATGTGGGCCTGGCTTACAGAGCCAGGAATTCAAAGAATTACTGTAGAAGAGCTGCTAGTGAGGAGTTTATGTCACACTGATCAGTAGACCTCCACCATGGTGCCATTCTGACCACTCCCAATCCATTGAGATTGAGAGGCAGAATGTGGCATTAAAGATGGAAAACAGGTGAATTTTGGATAGAAAGTATAGAATCATGAAAGGTATCCCTTCTTGAGGTAAGTAACAAACAGAGTAGTGCTTATTTGTGTTTGGATTTGACTTGGTCCCCATATACAGTTATTTGTGGGTTAGTGTAGGGAAACATCTCTAGTCACTATCATTGAAACAGGTAACATTACTATTGTTTCCAAGACAAGTTAAATTATGACAGTTATGAAGTTTAAGTGCATGCAACAGAGATGTTAGAAAAATACCTCCTGACATACACTGCTAGTAGAAAGACAGGCGAGCTTCAGGTTGACATATTTTCATCACCATTCTAGAGAAAGACTGGCTGAATACTGTCTCAAGCATTGAAAATTTTAAATTAGTTCATCTTTGTTCTGTCTTACTTGCTCTCAGAGAAGAACAAGTTTAGGAGAGTTGTTAGGAACTGGTGTCGTGGAAATTGTAGGGCCACTGGAAGAGTCAGCACGTTGACACTGATACCTGCTTTTAGTTGAAGAATATGTACAGTAGAATGATTTCCTGAATAACTTACTGACTGCTTTTTTAAGCAAATAATTAGTTGTCATTCCCAAAGAAATTCTGACCAAACATGGCACCCCTTTCAGTTACGACTTGTTTAGAAAAATAAATAATTAATTTAAACTAAAGCATTTCAAAACTTTTCTATATCAGGTTTAAATGGATAATAATAATGATAATAATAATAATAATAATAATTTATGTTATTTATACTGTAGATGCCTTTCAATGCACACAAGGATACCTTAAAGAACACATTAATAACAACAGTCACAACATAAAATTAATAAAATATTACAGCACAATAAAATCATAATAAATACAATAATAAAATTGAATTTAAATTTATCAGCTAAAATTATCAGACAGAATAATGATGTGTTCTAAAATGAGATTTAAAGGTAGAAAGAGAGTCGATATTAGAGAAAGAAGGGTGAGGAAGAGAGGAAGAAGATATAAGGATACGAGAAGAAATGGAGATGTAAAGAAGATCAGAAAGATAAGGAGCTGCCAGATTATGGAGGGTCTTGTAAGTAATAAGCAGAATCTTAAAATCAATGTGATATTTAATAGTGAGCCAGTGAAGCTGCTGAAGGACTAGAGTAATGTGTTCTATAGAAGGGGTTCTGGAATAATATGAGTTGCAGCACTCTGAACCAATTGAAGTTTGTAAAGGAGTTTGTGAGGAAGACCAGAAAGGATAGAATTACAATAATCAATACGAGATGTAACCACAGCATGAACAGGAATAGCAGTGCTGGTAGCTGAAAGAGATGGAAGTAAATGACTGATATTACGTAGATGGAAATATGCAGACCGAGTAACATTATTAATATGAGCCTTTTAAAGTACTATCAAGAATAACACCTAAGCTCTTAACCTGAAGAAGAGATTAGAAAATTATCAATAGTCAATGAAATATTATCTCATTTATCCAAAACAGATTTAGTCCCAACCAGAAGAACCTCTGTTTTATCACTATTTTAATTTAAGAAAATTAGCAGATAGCCATGATTTAACTTCCTGCAGACATTCAGAGAGGGACAAAGGCAGAAGAGTGAAATCAGGCTTAGTAGACAGATAGAGATGGGTGTTGTCAGCATAACAGTGAAAATGAATATCAAATTTCCTAAAGATATGACCAAGGGGCAGAAGATAAATAATAAAAAGAAGGGGATCCAAGGCAGAGCCCTGGGGAACACCACTAACAACTGGGCATACTTGTAATCTGAAATTTTTTAATTGTACAGACTGTGTACGATCTGAGAGATAAGATCTAAACCAGGCATATGGAGTGCCAATAATACCAATCGAATTTAATCTCTCAAGAAGAATATCATAGTCTTATGGAATGCAATCCAAACACTTTTAAGCAGATGTTGCAAAAAATAATGCAGTAGAATGGATGAGACTGTGATCAGCTCCTGCCCCTTCCTTCTATGAGTATACTGAGATGTGCCACTAGGTTCAGCTGGAGTCTTTCACTTTGAGTTGTCATAAAGGAGGCAGCCAAGAGGACCTCTAGATATTGTGTGTAAGGTCTTGGAGGAATGCCTGACTTGCAAAGGAGTGGCACCAATCACATGCTCCAAATTATGAGATTCATTTGAGAAAAATATGACTAATTGTCAAGTAACACTCAAAAGACAGAAGTGGCCGAGTAACTGCAAAAGTGATAATTTTTTTATCTAGCTACCATTTAAAACATTTGGTATTGTGGATGGCCTGTTTGAGGTTAAACAAAGTGATAGAACTGTGAAATATATTGTTTTAGTAACAGATAATGTACAAGTACAATAATGTGCAGCGGTACAATGGCAACATTTTATGGAAATTGACTCATAGAGATTTAGAGATAGGAGTGTCAATCTTGGTTATTGGAATAAACCTCATAAAATATAAAATTGTGATGGGATGTTCTGACAGAGTTTTAAAGACTCCCAACTGTTAACCTTACCAAAGCAATTTTTGAATATTGTGAATAATGACCCAGGCTTAGCACACCTTATTTCACACAATTTCCATACGGCCCAAGCAGTAATGGTTGGAGAGAATCTCTATAGGATTGCTAAATCTAAAAATGAAGAAGTCAAAGCAGACTTTAAGGGAATGCTTGTCTGGATCATCAACAATGAATGTAAAGGTTGTCCAACACAATAAGCCCTCCTAAAAAATTTGGAAGTGACACATTAATGGGTAAATTTACTTACTGTTAGTTAACCAGCAATGGACTGTGTTTACTCCATCTCTCTCCTTTCACATTTAATAATTGATTTTAGCAATATAAGAAGTTCTGTTAAAAAGCACTAGACAATAAAAGCATTGAAACTAACCAAAGACTATAACTTATTCGTGGAAGTACTTTATAATTCCTCAGATAATTTTGCTTACTTTCTTTTGACAGAATCCTAACAGTTTTTGCTATCTTTTTTCAATGTTTTATGTAAGCTTTTGCAATTTTTTCATGTAAATTGTAATATAGAATAAACCAGGCAAATTAGCTGTATTCTTACAAATTAACCATATTTGTTCTATTTTTACCTAGCAACTATTTGTCTTCACATTGTTTCAAATGTTGTCTTGTCTTGTTGTATATGGTAATAAAGTTCCTGCCATGAAACACATGGACACAGTATAAGATATGGTTTTAAATGTATGGTTCACATTGTTAGTAAAAAAAATAAATAAATAAACACACCATATTTATATAAAGTTATGTATACTAACCTGGAGGAGGTGCTGTTGCATAATCATGTTCAGTTGTGAAGGGACCTGCTGTGCTGCTTTGCATCAGTTCAGATTCCCACATAATAACTCAGAGACAAGCACTTGCTCTTTCAAAAGCTGGTTCTCATGTCACTAGGACAACAAAGTTGTTCCAGTTATAAAAGATTGGCACAGCATCAGTCTTAAGGTAGGATCCAGACATTTTGTACTCATCAAATTTTAAGTGTCGGCTACAAATATACAAACATTTGATCCATCCTCTCTTTTGCCTGCTTAGGTCAATGTTTTTCTCTGTACTTCTTTAGTTGGAAACCTGTGAAAAACGTTGTACAGCCTGAGGACCATTAGTAATTTGGATATTTTTTGATTTTGGAATATTTGCACATACATAATAAGATATCTTGGTGACATCCTCGATCAAGTAGAGAAATGCAGCCAAACTAACTACTGTAAATGACAACTCGCACGTAAATTAATTCATATCATTGAGCCAATATAATGTGTGTTGACATGACAAACACATTAAACTTCAAAAGTAAAGAATATGATATACAAACTGTATTTCAGTTTCCTTTTAAGAGGGCCAATTCTGCGTATTTACACTGAAATTATTTTTTGGTTTTTCGTTATTAGTGTTTTTATAGGTTACCGTTACCAATAGGTCAGGAATATCTCAGACAAACTTTAGTTCACTGTGTTGTAAGCCATTATCTGACTGTCTAAGTGCTACATAGCACATAACACGTTTCTGTCAACACTAAAAGGCAGTGTCCTGTTTTCCTAACATAATGAGAGCAATTTACTGACCTCACATTGCAATAAGGGCACATAATGAGAATGAAGCTGCTTTTGTTAACTGTAAACAGTGACATTCCATTAACACATAGTGCGGTTGTTATCGTTTTGCTCCCAAAACCTCCATGCAACATCCTGAAATTGCCATGCGGCATCTATCCAGTGCTTTGGTGCTTCACATGCAAACCCACTGATAATCGATCAACTGATAGTCATTTTGAAAAACAAAACCTCAGTAGATAAAGTGCCCAGATGGAAAAACAGGTTTTGTCCTTCAAAGAACAATTAAAAAAAAAATCAAAATGGCATCTGAAAGGGAGGTTGGAAGGCACACAGGACAGAAAGCAACAGGTCAAAAAAATACTTAAAGTTTGAAACAGGTACAATAAGTTCATGAGGAATATCTATTTGAATGTAGGAAAAAGATCACGAACAGCAGTTTAATATTATTCTGACAGAAAACATAAATGTGGCAGTGTTTTTAAATAAAGGATTTGTGATAAAATGTAGTCAATAAACAAGCTAAAATTCATAACTGTGAAATCAGAACTTTAGACAACAAAATCAAAATGCTAAAACAAAATTGTTGTCAGAAAAACAAAGAAGAATATCACTTACCAGGACTTCAAAAAATCACACAGAAAGAACATTAGAGAGGTTGTGTGTATTTACAATCTTGGAAACCAGGAAGTGCATAACATTGACTTTTACACCATTGAGGCAATACTATCATGTGCCATGCACTTCTGGTTGTTCTTTCAAAGCAATGTGGTATCAACCACAAACCAAAAAACTCTTAAAAGGGTAGTGCTCATAAAAAACAGAATGGCGTCAAAGAAACATGTGAAATAATTTTAACTACATTAAAATGAAAAGAAAACCAAAAATAAAAAGTAGAAATGAACTGGCTATCGTAATAAAACACAAAATGAATGCACAGTATCCCAAACACAACAAAAGGAAACATGTTAAAAATTTCAAAACAAACTTGATCATAACAGCTATCTTTAATCAAATATTTGGATTCAGAGGGATGTATGCACCATCTTATACAGACAGGCTGTGGTGACATTGCACATTTTACTGTCAGTGACCAAGTATCCCTGCCTGGTTTGGAAACACCATGCATTAGGACCTCAAGGTTCTGCAAATTGTGGTGAGTTCAGCTGAATGCATTACTGGGTATGCACTCCTTCATTTCTAGGATATCTATACTAAGTGATGTTGGACCAGGGCAGAGAAAATTATCAGTGACACTAGACATCCCAACAGTGGCCCCTTATCTATGCTGTAGTCAGCTACCATGGCTTAAAGTCCAGTTCAGAGAGACTAAGCAAGAATTTTTTCTCACAGTCCTTCCACATGTTGAATTAGAAAAATGCCTAGAATTACATGATGCCCTTTTGTTAACTCTCTTACATTAAGTTATTTAAGTTACTAAGCTATTATGTATTATTTATCACATATATATATAATTTAATTAATGATTTTTAAATATTTATAAACTTACTGTATGTATTGTTATTGTTCTTCATAAAGGCACAGTCATTAGAGATGAGCAACTAAGCATTTCGCTACATATTGTACTGTATGCATAATTTGTATGTGACAAATAAAATTTGATTTGATTTTGATAAACATGGCCTGGATATAGACATCGAATCTCTGTACATTATAAATAAATTGCCCTTCAAAGTGAGCACTACTACATTTAGAAATAAATTAACAATATGTATCAAACAATACAATGTTTTCTTAATATAGTAGATAATACAGTCAGTGTGAAAATATTATAGAGACAACAATAATTGATTTTATTTGAAGAAAATAACATTCCATATGATCAAGTCTAACTTATACAACAAAGAAAAGAGCTTTACATACAATCAAGTCAAACTGAACAAACCAGAATTCAACCCTCACTCGAGAGAAAGAGAGGAGAGCCAACAACAAGAGAAAATCTTTAAAAACAACAATGAAGGTAGAATGTCCATTACCCCAATATAAATGCTTATTCTAAATTATCTTAATTAGATCCTGCCATATTTAAGAGAGTTTTGACCAAACCCTCCAAGTGAGAATTAGATTTTTTTACAATTTCAAATAGTACAGAATATTAGTTACCCAGTGACTTATAACAGCTGAGCTGTGATTTTTCCAGTTGAGCAAGATAAGTCTATGTGCTAGTTGTAGGTAAAAGCAATTACAGTTTGTTTGTTCTTCTCCACTTTAAGCCCATCCGGAAGTACACCAAACACAGCTATTAATAGATTAGGAATGATTGTGACACGAAAGCTGTCTGATAGACTTTTAAAGATTTTGATGCAGAATGATGCTAATTTGGTACACACACAAAACATATGGCCCAGTAAGGTTGCAACTAAATTGTAGCATTCACAGGTTGGACCTGAGTACATTTTGGACAATTTTAAATAATATAAATGTGTTTGACAAAAGTTTTTAAGTTGAATGATTGAATACTTTGCACACATGGAGCTGGAGTGTGTTCTATGCATGACTTCCTTCCACTCCTTTTCTGAGATGTTAAATGAAAGACCCTTTCCCCACCATACACTGGGATCTTTGAAAGGAAGACTCTTGATGTTTTTATATATTATTGAGATGCAGAATCTTCAAGACGCATCAATATTTCTTCTTGAACAGAAATAGGTGGGAGGTGGGGAAAATTGGGTAGGTTCCTCTTAGCAAAGATTCTATTTTGAAAGTAGTGGAAAAATTGTGTTGATGGGATGTTAAATTTGAAGCATAATTGTTCATAGGATGCAAAGACATTATCTATATACAGTTCTCTAAGTGTTTTAACCCCAGATGTTTTCCAAACATTAAATACTATGTGGGTTTGAGAGGGTAGAAAAAGATGATTAAGGGTGTAACAGATAAAAGCTTTACTGCCTTAATGTGCTTCCTACATTGGTTCCATATTCTGAGTGATTGATGGACAATTGGATTATTAGTATTTTGACAATAATTTGTATTTACTGGGGCACAAAGCAGGGAATATAAAGAAGTACAGCAATATTTTACTTCTGTTGCAGACCAAGCTTGTATATATTTATCAATTTTTGTCGATGTCCATGTCTTTATAGCTTGTATATTTACTAACTCCTTGCTCTTCACTGCACTATTTGATAATTTTATTCTGTGTGTCTGTATTTTTCTGTGTTAAGAAAAACTTTCAAAGTTTGTGCAAAATTTATCTTTAACAAGTTTGTGTCCCCAATTTCATAGCTGCTGATAGCCCCTTATGCTTCCAGACTTCTTTTTGCAGCAATCCTAATGTTGTGATCCACAAAAGGAAATACAGACCTTAAAAACAAATCCAAAAAGCCAAAAGTGCTGTTGTTACAGGTTTGGACCCACTGAGTAGGCCTTACATTTGGTAGTCTTGCCCCAAAATAAAAAGGCAGGCTTTTGGCATGCACATGACCAAAAATGGGGCTAAGGCTTTTAAAATTTAAGAACTTCATAAAATCTAAAATGAAAGTGAGGAAAACAGTTTAAAAACTTCTGGTCCAAAATGATACAAGTGTGAAGAATTTATTTGAAGAATTCAAAATTGAGTACAAAAAAGGAAGAAGTAATGAGAGAGCATTGTTAACCACTTATGTTTGAACTTTTCTTCTGCTCAGCCTTTAATAACGCTTGCTGCTATGTCTTGCATCTGACGATTAAAGGGCATGTCCTACTCTGAGAATAACAGGAAATGAAACCTCTTTAGTCTTGAGCTGGGAAGGCTTCATTAAGACGTAAGGCATGGAATAAAGTTGATCCAGCAGAATTCTTTCAATTAAATAGTGAATCTTGTAGTCAAGCACACCAGTGAAAATTATGGGAAACTGTATTTAAGACTTAAGCCAGGAAGCATGTTTTCATACAAACAAGTTGACGGAATCTGGAACAGACTCCTGAGTCATATAGCTGAAGTAGAAACCTTGACAACTTTTAGTCGTATTTGGGTTAGTGGATGAAATTAGTGGACTAAATTGTTTCCTCTTGTTTGTCAAACATATGTTTTCATATTTATCCAGACTGAACAACATGTTTTCAAATTCTTTCCTTTATATGGTGCCCAGAATCCCCTTTATGAATGCCTACCCCACCCTTAAGAAGTCTGTTTATGGTAATGTAATATGCTACTTTGCAACACGCTTACAAAGTTGCTTTCTTTAAACCTGTTGTGGGACACCCAGGAGGACCGGAGGAGGGCTTGTGGATCCTCCGGAACACGAGGGGGCGTCCTCCCTGGTTGCTGTGGGGGTGCCCCAATGCCTTGGAAGTGTTGGACCTCAGTACTTCCGCCACACCGGGAAGTGCTGGGGGAAGAGAATTGGAGGCACCCGGTGGACCTCCGGTTTCACCGCTGGAGCTTCCGCCACACAGGGGTGTGGCTACGAGCCCTCAGGATGCAGCTGGAGCCCTTCCGGGGTGAATAAAAGGGGCCGCCTCCCTCCAGTCAGGGGCAAGAGTCGGGTGGAAGAAGGACGAAGCTTGGTAGAGAGGAGTGGAGGCGGTCCAGAGACTAGAAGGCATTGTGTTGTGGCCAAGGACTTGAGGGGTGATTGGTGCTGCGGCACTGGGTCTGTGCACTGTAAATATGATTAATAAACGTGTGTTGGGTAAAACCATCGTGTCTACCTGTCTGTGTCCGGGCTGTTCCCCACACTGTTTCTCTACAGTTCAATGACTTTTTAAACCTTGTTTTGATAAACAGGGCTCACGAAACAAAAAAAAGGCTTCTACATGAAAACTGTTCCTTAGGATTCAAATAGGTCATTTTTACAGGTATCTATGATGACTTCCTGACAGTTTCTTGTCGGGATAATCAATTTCCTTTTGAATGGTGGTCAGCAAACATGGAGCAATCGGGACTGTTGTTCAGCTGTTTTTCCAAAAATCTTCCCAAAATGACCATGGCATATACTGCACAATTAGTGGAGCGCAACATGTCATCTTATCTCTACATCTGGCGCCGCCGAGAGTGGCAGCCTTTTCAGCAGCTCCGTGTATGACTGTATGTGCATGTGTACTTGTGAATTTCCAATTGGGATTAATAAAGTATCTATCTATCTATATATCTATCTAAAAAACTTGAAAAGGGATACAAATACTTTCATGAAAATGATCTTTTCAACTGTGAAGGTAAATGCCCTCTTGTTAATGCTATTTTGTTAGCTGTCATTAGATAGATAGATAGATAGATAGATAGATAGATAGATAGATAGATAGATAGATAGATAGATAGATAGATAGATAGATAGATAGATACTTTATTAATCCCAATGGGAAATTCACATTCTTCAGCAGCAGCATACTGATACAATAAATAATATTAAATTAAAGAATGATAATAATGCAGGTGAAAAACAGACAATAACTATGTATAATGTTAAATGTTAACGTTTACCCCCCCGGGTGGAATTAAAGAGTCGCATAGTTTGGAGGAGGAACGATCTCCTCAATCTGTCAGTGGAGCAGGACAGTGACAGCAGTCTGTCGCTGAAGTTGCTCTTCTGTCTGGAATAATATGTCATTGTATGTCATGCTAATTTATGAATGAAGCAATTTTCATTTTCATTTTCTTTTGTTATTTGCATGTGATTACTATCAAACATGTTGAATATGAAGGTCGTGGTAACATGCAGTTGTCACAGATCAATGAGGAAAAGAGAGGATTCATATTCCCTACAGGTTTCTCCTAGTTCTTCTTGCTAACCTAAACTTACACGTTCTGTTATACAGTGGTCTGTTGACATTTATTCACTGCAGTTGCAGATCTCTGTGTTGAATGTTTTGGTACATGTCTATCTCACTGCTAAAGCAACTCTGCTCAGCTCCAATGTTGCTGTGTTTATGGCTTTGCCAGAGCTTTATTTTAAACATAAAGTGAATAGTGTTTAATGTGCTTAAATTAGTCAGCCTTCTAATTATTAGTAATGGTAGATGTCACTTATATTTCAAGACAGGATAACTTGCTGCACGGTAACCGTAGTCTTATTTTACTTGATAATTATACAAATATGATGGCAAGAAGACTGCCTGTAGTGGCTGATTGCCTTAGTGTCATATTGCTCTTATTTTTCAATAAAACTGTTCACAAGGCCCATGTTCAGTCATTAACTTCATCATCAATCATTTATTATAACAAACATTTTATTCCATGCCTTGTAGTGTCACACACTTCTCTGTCCACCTGTAGGTCACTTTACAGACTGATGAGCCTTTGCCGTTCCAACAGCACATCATGCTCTTGTGCTGCAGGGAAAGCACTATATAACCACCTGGTTGCCTTGTTTTTCCAGTGTGCACATTTTAGTATGATGAAGATGCAGACAGCCCCATCACCAGTCCCACATACTAGCTCTCTGTAGACCTGGCATTGGCCAAGGACTCTGGTAATTTGCATATGTTTAGGTAATATATATAGTATGTTCAGTTAATTTAACTGTTTATTTTACATTGTCTAATTTGTTTAATGCAATTGTTCAATTTGTATGACAGGGTATTCAGCCAGAGCCTCTGGATGAGCTGGTAGTCATGAAACCAAAAGTGGCAAGAGCATCTGTAAATCAACACTGTACGAAGCATACTTGGGTAATAACATTGTCATTTGTCTTTGTTAATTTTGGTGGTGTTTTGTATTTTGCTCATTGCATAATATGCATTTCACATGAAAACATCTTTTTTTTGTATTTAAAGAATGCAGTTTTTTTATAAAACTCTCATGTATTATTCTTTTTGGAGGTTACTACAATTTGCTTATTTTAGGACCTCTCCCTGACTTGGCAGTGATGCCTGTTGCTGTATTATTAAGAGGTATTACTCCACAGCCCATGATCTGCACTGTTTTGTATGGACTATCAGAACTGTCTTTAGTTTATTCAGGGTTTGGACCAGTGCCACATGGCTCAGTACTATCATACCAGAGCCCACCTGTTACAACCAGAAGGTACATACAACACATAAGTGCCCCAGAGTTTGTGAAACTACCTGTGCTTGGAATGAAACATGAGAGCAAATTGAACTTTGTTCCCAACTTCCATCAGCTACTCTTATTGAAGAGTTTAACAGTGAGTCCTGAGATGTCAGCTTTGATAGAAGAGAGAACAGAACAACACCTTCAGTACATGGAGTGCTCAGAAATTTGTAGACCAAGAGTAACAGCTAGTAGATTTCGATAAGTACGCCATGTACGATGGATGTCAACTGGCCAATCATCGACAAGAAGAATAATCAAAGGAACACAGCAGACTGAAGCAATAAAAAAGAGACCTTGCACTTGAACCAGCAGTTTTAGTGCAGTACTTTGAATTCAGCCATATTAATGTGTTATTTTGCAGATTTGTAATTCATCCAGATGCTCCTCATCTTGGTACCATCCTTGATGCAAAAGTGTTTGATCCAACTGAAAATCCATTCTTTGGGCTTGCCGAAATAAAATGTACAGATGTTGAGTGTGTGTCTGAAGCAGGACACATAACACTCATCAAAGGTCAAGCTACACACACATACAGTACATCAGGCAGGGGCAAGATCAGCAGGCCATAACTGGACTGAGCTGGTGTGACTTTGTTACAGACACAAAGGGCAACATCACTGTGGACAGAGTGGGAGGGATCAAGGAGGGATGATAAAATGGTCTCTAAAATGAAAGATCAGCTAGACCTGTAATACTTTGGTGTCTACATGGCAGAATATTTAAAAATCTGTAAATAACTGTGTTGAAGCTGTATGCTTAAGAACATTGAAACAAGTGTTTATTTTTCTAAAGTATCAAGATGAATCCAGGGGCCAAAACTCTAGTGTGATTATTTTTTTTCTCATAATTGCTTCTGTAATTATCTGAGTCCAACCAAATATTCTGTACAGTAAATTTTGAATGTCTTACAAAAATATTCTGTTAAATTCATGCTGTTTATTAAATATTTTAATCTACTTCTATTTATCAAAACATATTTAAAATGTTTTAAACTGGAGGCTGGTATTAATACTTTTAACTTTGTCAAAATATTAAAAAGTGAGACAAGATTTTGATTAAATAATGTAATTTATTTGAAGAAATACATTAAAGTGACTATCAAAAGTGTAATTTGTTCAGCATGCTTAAAAGAAGTTAACATTTTGTAGAAATGAAGATTTGGGTGTGTTATGGTTCCTGGTATAACAGGAGCTTTAAGAGAGTTATCATATAGCTTTGTGTCCTTTTACAATAAGTGGCTCTTGAAAGTTAGCTAGCAAAAAGCAGTTGGTCCAAAAGTGGTTCACTGTGCCTGTCAGAGTTGAGAGGAACTGCTGTGTTTCCTTCACTCTACTGATTGCTTGTTCTACCAGCATCCGAAGGTGAGCTATGGCTTGTGTTCTCTCTGCCTCTTCTTTGATGAATTGAGGTGCTGTTTTGAATTCAATAATTATTAGTTTTGCCACATTCAGCTAGCTCCCGCTCAAATGTGAACCCTTTGTCTGCCGCCATGCAGCCATCTCCAGGATTCCTGATTGTTTAAGTATTTCTTTATCAGAAATGGAACCTGTGTAGAGATTAGAAACAAAGGTAATAGCTCCACATGGTGAAACTCCAATCAGTCTTTTGAAGGTGGTGCTGTTCTTGTATGAAGAGAAGAGAGACCTGTGGACAAAACTGCAGAAATTTGATGGACTAGCTTGCACCTGCTGTCTAGTCTTCCAAATTGGCATTGATCCCAGGACAAGGTATAGGTAATTGGCCAATGTGATTATAATGTGGCTAACAGTAGACGTACTTATTTGAAAAATGTCTTCCGAGACCTTCTCTTTCAGTCCTGCTGCAACCCAACAACTATATAAAGAGCTGTTTGGTGTTCAGTTAATTCTTTTTTCTGTGCTTTTGACCAATACACTATATTTTTAGCAGATGTTTCAATTGCTGCGGTGGGCTGGTGCTCTGCCCGGGGTTTGTTTCCTGCCTTGCGCCCTGTGTTAGCTGGGATTGGCTCCGGCAGACCCCCGTGACCCTGTAGTTAGGATATAGTGGGTTGGATGATGGATGGATGGATGGATGTTTCAATTGCATGCCAAAATGCTCTGAAAGAGTGTCTCAGAAAGAAAATGTGTGTAAAACTGAAATCTCCATCAGATGCACAAAATCTGTTGATCTGCAATTGTGACACTGAGTTTTGCCAGTTCTATTTCCAGTTTGTTGATAGTTTGCTCCAGCTACTGTACTTTAAGGGCAACAGTATCTAGTGTACCTGTTAAATAGAAAATTCTACATGCTGAAAATGAACACACACATACCAATCAAAAAACGACCAAAGCCAATGTCATTACATAATTTAAAGTCAGAATCAGTATATTCATTATTCTTAATGTTATAAAGGTATATTGCCTATCTGAATAAAAATGGGATTTTTATTAAATAAATAAATACATAAATAGTGCAGTTGCACACAGTTAATACATAAAACAATAAATAATAATTTCTGTTCTTGAGTAGAAAAACTGAATATTATTATTATATTTACATTATCTCTTGATTGCTGATTCTTTGTTAGTCACATAGGTGGCAAAAGACAATTGATATATTGGTCTCCGATGACATCACTTCTGGTTTCTGGTCCACTGAGCCCGTCTGTTCCCTTTCGCCACTCTTAAAAACCAACTCCTCTGCCATTTTGAGGCAATCAAGTTTTGGCTTAATGGACATTTCTTTTTTTTGGTTACAATGTTCTACAATATACAGAGATCAATTTGTTGCCCCAACCCTTTATGATTTGTGTTTATTTTGTTACAACATGGAAGTTTAATTTTTTTTACACAATTTCTTTGTAAAAAGAATCCAGCAACAAGGTAGTTTCTACTGGCTCTCCATGGAGAAAAATGGATGGATAGACAAAAAAAAACTAATTATTAACTAGAACACCACTCTATAACCTTTAAACAGTAACTATCCATCCATCCATCCATCCATTTTCCAACCCGCTGAATCTGAACACAGGGTCACGCTGGAGCCAATCCCAGCCAACACAGGGCACAAGGCAGGAACCAATCCCGGGCAGGGTGCCAACCCACCACAGGACACACACAAACACACCAAGCACACACTAGGGCCAATTTAGAATCGCCAATCCACCTAACCTGCATGTCTTTGGACTGTGGGAGGAAACTGGAGCGCCCGGAGGAAACCCATGCAGACACGGGGAGAACATGCAAACTCCACGCAGGGTGGACCCGGGAAACGAACCTGGGTCTCCTAACTGCGAGGCAGCAGCGCTACCACTGCGCCACCGTGCCGCTCTGTAACTATTTATAATATAATATAATATAATATAATATAATATAATATAATATAATATAATATAATATAATATAATATAATCAGAATGCCTAATTCCCGCCTGCTCAGACAAGTTCTCTATCCCCAACTGAGTTGACGTTAGAGAATCTGGGGAAGTGGTTGAAAGCCACTCTCATGTCCTACCTTACAAAATTTTCTGCCAAGATGAAAAATGCCAAGACAAACAGCAAATTGTGTGATGGATCAGATGATGAAAGAAAGAACCTACAGTATATGCTGAAAACAGATTATTACACTTAAACCCAGTATGTAATTCAGAATCACTGCTGAATTTCTAATTTGCCAAAAGTTTCCAGATACTACACAGAAATATTTGTAAAAAATGTATCCACAAATTTGGACATCAGAAGCAACATCCTGCCATCTTTGATACTGACTAAACAAGGATTCCTTTAAGGAAGAAAATAAAGAATCAAAAGTTGAAGCTAAGTTCTGATACAGCTAAGTCTGCTTTGTCATTTAAAGATTGTAACCTAAGCCAAAATGCTAATCAAAACCTAAGAAATGTTCTAAATCAAAAAGGTCTTTCTAAAAATGTTTTTGCTTTATTTATTATTTTCTCCAGCTCTAGTCTCATGCAAGTATTCCTTAAGGTTTCTTAAAGTTCAGATGCATACTTAATATGCTCTAACATACAATGGCTGCCATGATGTCATGGGTGAAATGGCATGCACATCATTTGTCAAGCAACCATACAACATCCAAGTGACCAGCTGCAATAAACTGAGACACCCGCAAAATCTAAAGACAAAAAATGGAAGTACCCTGTTAGGATTTATTTTTAACTACCTGAGGATATGAACAGGAGACTTTCCAAAAGAATATTCAGAAAAACCAGGGCCAGTAATTAAAGTTAGAAAAAAATAAGTCAAAAAACAAAAGCCCTAAATTTTTAAAACATGTTGATTCTTTTTCATGAAAGACATTGCTTTAATATATAAAGTTCAGACAAGTTACAGAGTGCACTGCCATTTTTATAGGGATGTTGATCCTACACCACATGTAATGAATCTGATTACAAGCAACAGTGTCATTGCTACAGACAACAAACTGGTGCTCATGGAAACGATTCACAAAAAAAAAAAAAAACAGCAAAGAAAATGGCAACAAGATGATGTCATAAAGCAGTAACTTTAAAGACATTTATTAAATATTGTAAAAATTAAGGGGTTAGAATGTTATTGTATGCAACATAAATTTTAAAATTTGATGTAATTTTGAAGCCAGATGTAAGATACTATATTTCTTTGAACACTATGGGTGATCTTTCAAGTTTTGACCAGGTCTTTTAGAAGATTTCTTAATAAGAGATGTGTGTGTCATGTTGAAATTAATGTCTTGTTTCCCAGTTTTTTTGCTTAGCCTGAGGATTTTCAATATGGGTAGTAAAGTCCAAGATAAACTACTGTATAGTTTCTTGACACGTATCACCCACAACTGTCGGTACTCTTGAATATTTTCTTCAACATTTATTAACTGACCATTTGTAAGAATTCTTCATTACTTATAAATGCACAATCCCTAAATATTATGACAGCAAAGTTGTCAGATATTACTATAAAAAATAAACCAAATGACTTAATTGTCCAAACCAACATAAAACAAAGGTAAAACACAATGATTTATACTATCAACTGCAAGCTTATTGGAAAAATATTTTCTTTTCTGCGCCATTCTTCTGTAGTTCAGTGTAACTCAGAGTTCAACTGCTTTAATCAATACTGAATACTGAACACAGAAGATTTTTCCTTTATATTGCAACTATACAATACTGCATAAACTTAATGTTTACCTGTACATATATCTAATATTTACAGTCTGTTTTAGTCTGCAGTACTGAAAAACAGAAATAAGTAAACTAACTTTTTAGTTCATCTGCCTTCTATCTGACGTCACTTGGCAAATTGCAAGATAGGACCATACTATCTATGGCTTTGATTAGCTAACCATACTATTGTATACTATTTACTATACTGTACCCTTATTAATTTCTCAGATAGACAAGACAAGGAGAAACCTCTCTTTCACTTCAGTATTGCACATTATTATGCCCTGCTACTAAGACATGAGCAAAGCAGTCAAAAATGACTATGTCAGGACTTGACTCATAGAATTGAATCTTTGGTAAAGGAACAAGATATGTAATGGAATTACTCCCTGGATGATTGTCCTTAAGTTTTTCTATTTGCAGAATATATTTATGCCCATGACAGCATATTGGCTCTGCATTTTTCAGTACTGCCTCATGGATCCATGGTTGGTTTCTAATCCAGCATTTGCTTGTTGTCTGTAATAAAGATTGAATGATGCCCTCATATCGGAAAGAGTTTTCCTCTGTGTTCTCCAGTATTCCTTAAACATCCCTAATGACATTTATGATGGATGGACTGGTGACTCTGGATTGGTCCCTGTGTGAATAAGTGCAAGTAAGTGGGTCCTGTACTGGACTGCTGCACTGGCCAGGCCTGCTTCCTGCTATTTGCCTTGTGCAGCCACTCAATGACCCTAAACTAGATTCAGTCAGCCTGAAAATGCTGTGTGAGCATGTATGTGGTTTACTGCTGATCTAAAGCCTTCTGAATCTTCAAGAACTAATAGATATCAACAATTTCTTTCTTGAATGTTTTAAGGAATTTTGACGTGTCTGATTGCTAACAATAGGATTGAAACAGATTAACCTCACTATTCCTTTAACTGAGCTGAAATGTCTAAGAGGGATGGGAGAAAACTTGCACACTTTTGCACACCAATTAAGTGAAAGAAGCATTAACCTTATGTCTGATTTTTCTCTGTCTTTTAGTACTACTACAACACACAGAACTTATGTAATAATATTGAAAGTCAGATAGAACTCAAATGCTGTTTTCATAGCAGTGTAAAATGAAAGTGACACAGTAACACATAAATACTGAGTCAACAACTGAGGCGTCTAAAATGTGCTTCGTATGTTCTAATGACTGGCTTACTATCAAGCTTATTATATTCCAGCATGTCTTCAAAATGTATTCTACCATGTTATCACATCAAATTTAGTAACTATGTGGCTGATTACATTCAAATGATTGTGCTATAATATTTTCAGTGTTGCAGAAAGGAAAAGAATGAGTTTCCACTTGTAGTCATTCATCCATTTGTCTATTAATCCATTCATCCATCTATCTTCTAGTATAAAGACTACAATCATGGTTAGATCACAGCTGGGTTGGTCCAAATATTTAGGCTTGCAACATGTGCCAATCCCGTGTACCTGGGCCTAAGATATTAGTTTTTATTAGCTGGAGCTACTTTCATCATTAGGAGGTGAACTGTACATTTGATATTTATTTTTGATATTCTTTATTAATACTCGAGGGGAAACTATACATTGCAGGCTGATCTGCCACAATTATGTGGTCTTGACCAAGCAGCTTAAATTACCTGTTCTCTAATTACAGAAACATCTAAACAAGCACAAAATCAAAAGAATACAGACAACAAAACAAACAATAATTCATGTTCTGCTCCATTTCCGTTCTTCTCCATTTTAAATACAATAAATAACCGTCTTCAGCAGGCTAAGGAAATGTGTTTCTGTGGTTATAGAATTTATTTCTGTGTGTCTTACTGCATTTGAATGTTGAAATAATAATTGCTCATAAAATACTGCTTCAAAATGAGCTTTCACTACTTACATCGATGCTGATGAGTCCTCATCAGAAAGTCAAGAATCCTTTACCAGAATCTCCATCCACCATTTCTAATTATATCAAAAGAAAATTTTGTGCCACACCAAAAATGAAATATTGACAATGCAAGTGTTTTTTGTTTCTTTGGTAAATACTGGATCATTATTAAATGTGTTTCAAATGAGAAACAACTATACAAAGAAAGCAAACATAATAGTGCATTGAAGTGGATGGCAAGCATATAATGATATATTTATAAATTTTGTTCCAGAGGAATAATAGCAGTATTGTCACATGAACAGAATGCAGTGAAATTCTTACTTGCATGTGTGACCAGCATGCAATATGTTGGCTCCTTGATAAACAAGAATGTATTAAAACATCAAAATTCATTTTATAATGCACATTAATGGGCCAGCCTATATTCTTATGGTAAAAAGAGAACTACAAGAGCATATGCTATGGATTGCTATACTTTAGACTTAGACCTAGACACAGCTATCTGTGCTGTAGCCAGATTAACTGCTGCTGACACTTGTAATATGGATACATTGTGGGTAGTGTTGTGGTTGGCATTGCTGCATTGCAGCTCCAGGAAAATGGATTTAAATCCAGCCTGGTACAGAGTTTGTCAAAAAAAAAAAAACAGGTTTATAATATATACAGCATACTTATATAGAGAATGCCTATGCTTATATTGAAGTTTAGTTTTGACAATGTTTGCCACTATTTGCTTTCAAACCTGCTGACTGTAACAGTTTCAGATAAACTGAGAGGCCTTATTTATATGGATATATTTAGCCTACTGTGGAAAATCAAAAAAACTGCCTTGGACAAGAGTTTCATATTCATATGCCACAAATGGTGTTCTTAATATGGTCATTTGTATGCTATGTTTCTTTAACACCTGAAGGTGGGCTGACTATCTGTCACTAATGTTTCTCTCCTGAATGTCTCCCAATAGGAAGAAAGAGAAAGAGAGTGAGGGAGAATGTGAATGTTAGAGATCAGATTCACCTTTACTTTTGATATTATTATTACACATTTGACTTATGTCTTTATATAGATTGACATACAGCTTCAGGATACTTAACAACTGTTTACATACTATATACTAGGGCAAAATCAGGCTAAGTAACTTGCTCAGGGTCACAGAGCAAGGCAGAAGTGGGGACTGAACTAGCAGTATTGTAGTTTACCGATTTTTTTGCCGTAGCCACTAAATCGTACTATACATTCACAAATTTTAATTTTTAACGAAAAATCAGGCCCAGCGAAATATTTTGTGGATGGTTGCTACACTAAAGGCAGCAGATTGTCTGAGGACACATGAGTCATATGTAGACCTGAGGTAACTGGCACATGCAAACATATTATAGATGACATCACAAGGATATGTGTGCTGATACAGAAACTGTGTTTAATATTTACATTACATTTTGAATGTGAATGACATGATACATCCTAATAATTGCAAAAGTTCATTTATTTGATAAACTACATTTTTTTCTAAGATTGTACTTGATACTTCGCAGAAAGAAAATAAAAAAATAAATGTCTGACATTGACAGTTTCATGACAAGGCACAAAAATTGGCCGTCTATGTTTTGATCAATCATGTCAAATTAAACAAAATATCACAAATGCAAATGCTTCAATACATTCAACTAATATTTGCCTTCATAATTTAACACATTAACAAGTTCCTATTATAATTTTAACAATTCAGTTTGGGCTAAAATATTGGATTGTAATAAATGAAAATGTAACTATCTTAGTTGTGAATTTCATCAATAAAATGCATTTTTTTTTACTTTTATGCAGTTGAATACTGCAAATTCGTATTCCTGGATAGGTTGCATTAAAATGTAAACAAAAAAAAAATCAGCATGTATATGCAGGAGCAGAAACATAGATTTAAGTAACATAACAATGGTTAATTATGTGTAGCTAGATGTCAAATATTCTGATTAATAATTATTTTATAGTGAGACAGACTCAGATCCACCCCACCACCATACCTAAATAGGTTTGACACTGAGGATGTGAAGTATTTTATATCTAGATATGTTTCTAAGATTTTAATTAACTCACAATTGGAGTCAAGGAAAAAAAATGGGTTAGTAAGAAATTTTACAACAAAAAAGTGCTTAAAGAAATGGGGAGATTACTTTTATGATTTAGCTGATAGTGACCCAAAATTACTGTATCTGTATTATTCAACATGCATCTTTCAACCAACAATCCAAGTATCAAATTGACATGTGAAGGATCAGACCAAATCCGAATCCAAATTATGTGATATCAACTACTTGTGCTCTGCACTCTGTATAGTGCAATTTCTGTTGCACTATTATATTGCATTGAGAATTGTGTTCTGTTCTGTGTATTGTATTGTATTGACCTCCTTCTTTTAACACCCACTGCACACCCAGCCTACCTGGAAAGGGGTCTCTCTTTGAACTGCCTTTCCCAAGGTTTCTTCCATTTTTTCCCTAAAGGGTTTTTTTGGGAGTTTTCCCTTGTCTTCTTAGACAGTCAAGGCTGGGGGGCTGTCAAAAGGCAGGGCCTGTTAAATCCCATTGCGACACTTCTTGTGTGATTTTGGGCTATACAAAAATAAATTGCACTGTATTGTATTGTAAGGAGTATTTACTAGAGACTGATACAAAAAGTCTTAAATTAATCACATTATATTTTTGGCATGGTACTGAAGGTTAGCATTGCTGCCACAAATCTTTAACGAGTGAAATTTGATCTCAGCCTGATCACTAGTCTGTATGGAATTTGCATGTTCTCCATATGTCTCAGTTTTTTTTCCTACCAGGTGGTTTGATTTTCCTCCTAAATTCCAAAGATGTACAGATTAAGTTAATTGTAAATTGCCCTAAAAAGAGCAAGTGTGAATGTGTGACTTACACTAAACCGATGAGAAGATAGCACATTCCTCCCATATCTGCATGGATTTTCTACAGGTATAGTGTACCCTGCTATGAAATACAATGTTATCCAGGGTGGTTCTTTCCTTATACCCAATGAGGTCAGTAGAGGCTACAGACCCATCCTGAAGAAATCTCTTGAAGAAAATGATTGATGGGTACATTAATCTTTTAGTGGTGGAATGAAATCTAACAAATAAAAAAACAGTAAGGAATAGTCTGGACAGTAACTATACTATATAATGTTAGAAAATGTTTATTAGTTTAATTATAATATAGTTAAATCTAAATGTTCATTAGAATACGATTTTTACATAATAAGCTTGATCTGAAATTTTTAGAGTTCAAAATTTAGCCAAGTATATACAGTAAAGTATATTCTGCCAAAATTGAGTTCAAGTTTTTTTCATGTGTATATGACACAATGAGATTCCTACTTTGATGTCTCTTACAAATTAGTGACAGTAGTACAATACAAACAATACCCAATGACAGTACAATATCGTACATTAAGTACATCGTCAGACAATATATATAAGAAACCAATATCAAGTATGCTCATAAGACTGTCAGTACAAGTAGTTGTTAATTCAACATCTGACTAGTGTAAAAATTGACCCTAAATCTAGTGATATGAATGCTAAAAGTCCTGTGCCATTCATCAGAAACATTTCTGTGCAGAATGGCTGAAGTTTTTAATGATAGTGTTTGCCTTTCTAAGGCAGTGTGTGTTATATATGTCTTGGACAGAAGCCAACTCAGTACTAGAAATATTCTGAGCTGACTTCATCACCCTGTTTAGTGCATTGTGATCCTGGGCTGAATAGCTGCCATACCAGGATTTGTAGAGAGACTTTAGTGTGAATCCATATGAGTTGGGGAGTATAAATAGAGACATTTGGGCTGTCATCAGGTGTTGATAAATCTTCTTGATTATAACCATACAAACTGTGCCAATATGTGAAAGTGGGAACAAATGGCTTACAGCCAAGTTATAGCACTGCTATCCCACATTAGCTAAATTCAGGAAAATTAAAATTGTCAATCTATAGTATGATAGTAGGGATGAAAGTAAAATTTCTGGAGGAAACAGTCTAACACCAGGAGAAAGCACATACTGTACAGAGATTTCAGACCACTGTAAAAACTTGGCCTGAGCACTGTAAGAAAACAACACAACCCTCTGCACTGCTGTGGCAGCAAGACTTTGTCTAAATATATCAATATGAATAAGTCTAATACTTGGATAAAAGCAGATGTTTTTAATAGGAAGATATTATTGTAATAAAAAAGTCCATATGGATTGTCAGTGCTGTTTTTCTGGCCACCTGACAGTCCATTATGAAATCAGGTTAAACCAGTTCAGGGTCATGGAAGCTTTTATTCCACATTTTTGTGATGAATGTGTCAACAGAAAACAAAAACAAAAAAACTACTGTTTTAAATGCATACTAGCTAAGTTTTAGAGGGGGTGGTAATTAGTGTGGGAAACGGATATTATCATGGGCCCAGATAGTGGTGACGTTTCAAAACTCAGTTTTGAAATTTCTGTTTTGTTTTCCCTGGTGTCTACTTTGTTTATTGCTAATTTTCACTATTAGGATTCAGTTCAAGTACTGAAGATGACAGAAAAATGCAAATAATACAAAAATAACAAAAGAGGGATAAGAACTTGATATAATGGCACAAATACAAGTATTTCTAAATTTCTTATGAATGTACTGTAAATCTCACATGACTGATCATTTCTAAATGCAGAATAAGAGAAAACATAAAGACCAGGTAATTAAATAAGATCAATTAGAGATAAAAGTACTAACTAATTGTGAAAGTGGCAGTAGCAAAAACCTGCAGCCACGGTCAGGACCAGGACTGGGTACTAGTGCTTTAGGCTTTGATTTCTTTTATAATAGTATAACATAACATTTTCTAATTTGCTTAGTCCAATCCAGAAGCCAGCTCTGCACAAGGCGCTTATCCATTGCAGGGCACTGTCTCTGTCTCTGTCTCTACTAGTTATCCTTTTCCACGTCCCAAAAACGGAGCAGTGTGTGGTTATTTTCATTTGGTGTTTACCTGCAGGCCGTCTACAGTTTTCTCCTGGCAACATACCCTATAACTATTTGCATTTCTAGCCTGCTAGGTACTCACCCACCCACCTGGGAGGCCGGATGTTACAACATGAACTTGTATATTATGTATTTATGTATATGTATACATATAATATGAGCTGTGTATGTAATGTGTTTTTATTTATGCCATTTAAATTATATTAGTAAAGGCATTCAGTATTCCGAGCTTGTAAATGAAAAGTGTATTATAGAAAAAATAAAATACTTTGAGTTCTTTCTCAGTACTGCTAGTTTGTATATAATGCATATCTTTGGAATGCGGTAGAAAACTAAAGGAACCGAATGAAAAAACTTGGACAAGGGGAAAACCGTAAGTAAGAGATTCTAATTAGCTAGTTTGAAAGCTCTGAAAAGAATCGATACAAAACCCTTTAAAACCACTAATGAACTGATTATGAATCAGTACTTAACATATAATGTTTCAATAAACATAAAAGAAATATGCATTCAGTAGTGAAACCTTTACTAAATTCCTCTGTATTTATCAATGAAGCATCAGCATTCACCAATTTTGTGTGGCTATTGTTAAATGAATTTGGAAGCACTGTCTTCCAATCATAACAACATAACATGCTCAAACATTTAATCCAAATTCTGGGGTATAGGGATATAGAGCTTATCCAGGCAGCACTATTAGACAAGGCACCAATCCATCACAATCCATCACAGAGTTTACTCTCACACATATCCTCCCTCACTCATGGTGTACCAATTTAGAGTTGTCTATTAATCTAACATGCACATGTTTGGGATGAAGGAGGAAAACAGTAGGTACCCAAAGGAAATCCCAGGAAGACATACTGTATGGTGAGTCTGCCACACTGCTTTGCCATCAGAATAAATGCCTATCTTTATTCAGTGTCTCACTGTAAGTTCCCTTTTGATGAAAGAATAAAATCTAATTAAAGAAGCAATTCAGTAAAAGGGAACTATGATGAAGAAAACTAATGAAAAATTTCTGGCCCTACTATGACTCAGATCTACTGTACCAGATGTGTGTTCTTTTGACTACAACTGCAACAATGTTTTCAAAAGTGTATGTTCAAAAACTTTGCTTAAATCTGCTGCATTTTTTAATGAAGAGTACTGATGCTATCAATTGAGTGGTCCTGACACTTCCTAATAGCCCATGGATAAATATCTGCTTGAAAATCATGTATACTATCTGAGTTAGTGTTTGGAGAACATTTAAGAATAATTCTTCAGCAATACTGTCGTAAATCATCCCACATATGCCACAGGATGAAGATCCTGCTTCCATTGTGTTGATGTTTTTATTTAGTATGCAATGAAATATTAGAGGATAGTGTGCAAATAAAATGTGAGAAAACACATTTGAAGATTTTACAAGATGTAGTTAACCAGGATTTGAGTGGGTATAGATGATATGATTAGAAATAATTTTTGCTTTCATTATTTTAGGAATTTTTTTCACAGACAAATAATGAAAGTCTTACATATACAGTATTGTTATTGACTTGAAATATAGACACAGAAAACAAACATTTTTCAACAGATTAAAAATAGATGGCATGCTTAGAGTCACACATATTAACAAAAGCAGTTTGTTTTAAAACTTAACTTTAAAGACAGGGTGGAGCCACTTTGCATAGTGGTTATAAACCACTTCCTTTTTACTACATTTTCTCAATCATTTGGATGTTTCAAAGGAACATTTTTTTAGTTTGCAATAGGAAAAAATATGGAAAAATAACTTAAATTGTACAATAAAACAGCATTCATAAAATTATGACAGTAAAATTAAATCATAGGGTTACTGACCCGTCTAATTCACTACTTTTTTTGCTGCTAGCTGGGAAGGACTATGGCATAAGATTTTGTGAAAACCCTATTGAGGATGCTATATAGTATATTCCCTAAGTTGAAACATGCATTTTTTTTCACAAAGCTTTGGTAAATTATAGATGACACCACAAGATATTTCTTATATTGAAAATCATTACCACACAGTTGAAAATTGTGTATTATTGCTGTGCTCGACTGTGTCCTAAGCACGTGGGTCTACCAGGGTAGGCTCCAGTTCTATCACTATCACAAGGGCACTTTGCAAAGCAACACAAAATAAAATGGTCAATTTTTAGCTCTCATAATGTAAATTAGAATGGCAAACCAAATAAAAGAGAGGCATATGGAGAACTGGTACAACATTGAGATCTAGAGACTATTGGTCTGAATCTTAAACTAAAAGACTACAGAGAAAACAGTAGCTAATGTTTCATATGCCCTGGTTTAGAGTACAGTATTTCATAATATTTCAGACTCTGTTGTTTCATCAAAGTTAACTTTCATAATTTAGCTATTATTCCTTCATTGTTACCAATTACTTTTCAATTAGTTCATATGTATATAATAAAATGTCTACGTCTATGTACATGTTTGGTCTCTCCGAGCAATCTGACTGGTCAGTTCTTCTGTTGTTTCTCAGTTAAAAATGATCAAGACAAGATGCTCCAGGCAGAGATGCTGAAACACATAGATATCGAGAACAGGTGTAGGAGGAACGCTAAGATTTGCCTTCAAACATGGCAGGTATTAACAAGAATATGAACGATGTCTTCACTACAGTAACAGGGACCCATGTAACATATGTGGAAGTCAAAAAGCAGACAGAAAGGCAAGCAATTAGCCTCAAAATGACAGAGTCTGAGTGTAGGCTTTACTGGAACGTGACTGAGAGAAGAAGCACTGGGCAAAGGAGGTTAAGAAACACAGGATACAGAAGAAAGGCATAGCTGGAATGCTGGGGCTACATGAAAGAAAGGAGACATCAAATATCAGATATTTTTTAATGTATTCTATTACCTGTCTTTCACAGGTGATGTAGCTATTTCATTATATTCTAGGTGTATAATATTAAAAAAAAAACCTGGGCTGATCTAAGATGACAACAATTTACATTCTGTTCCCTCATTCTTGTTTTCGTTTCTTTTTTTGCCTTGTACTATATGATCAGAAGGCCCATGCATATTTACATTCTTTTGTGCTCATCTAATAAATGATTGACTTAACATTGGATTTCATGGCAAATAATGACCTAATCATGACAGTCTTCCTTCAAGAGTAAAAGTTTAAACAGATTGTTTCTGTTGATTATCTAGATAGAGAGTGTAATGTGCAGAGTCAAAGGCAAAATAAGTGCTTTGTCATGCAGTGTAAAAATTCTCTCTGTGGCGAATTTGGGAATTCACAGCCAGGCCAAGCAGGTGAGAAAAAGAAAGAAAGAAAGAAAGAAAGAAAGAAAGAAAGAAAGAAAGAAAGAAAGATGAAAAACTTGTGGCAAGTGACACCTGGTCATCGAATCTGGGAGTGACTTCATAATTGTCCAATGATGTCCACCCATACCAGAATGGAAAGTGACTAATGGAAGTGCTAAGGGATTGATGATGACGCACTCTAGACATCTTTCTCCCTAATGCAGTATCATTAAAGTACCTATTGAAAGGATTGGAGTGTGAGGCAGCTGATATAACAAAGCAGAACAGCAACAATAAATAACACTTTAGTTTTGCAGACTGTAGCAGGAAATGAGTCTTGCTCTTTGGTAATGTGAAGCAACTGAAAGTGAGGCAGATTTAACTTATTTGCAAGCAAAATTCAACTGTTCTTCTAACTCCAGTATAATTTGGTAGTTAAGAAGATTCAGGTTCACATTTACTTATCCACTCCTGACTGCAGCCAGGTATAACGAAGACAAACAGATTGTATTGGAAATGTATTACTATAAAAATATTTTTTAACTATCTATATATATAATTCACTAAGCCGCCAGCAAGTAAGACACCCATGGCACACGCAGGATGGAGCCACGCCCACCAACTCTAAGACCATTGGATACGACGACAACTCGCAGAGCCATGCCCACCAACTCGGACGCGACGACTCACAAAACACGGCGTCATTCATGTTCGTTTGTGCTACAGTCCACATGCACCTCTGAGCCATGTTGACTTTTCGGTTATGACGCACGACCGCATGCACCATCGCAAACTGTTTTACACACTACATACAGCGACTCGCATCCGCGACAAACATGCGTCTTCTTAGATGGTCCTGCAGGAACACGGAAAACGTTTCCTCACCCACGAACACTCCTTATTCCCCGGCCCGCATCCACCCTCGCTCTCCAGGCATTCACACTGCCTGCTCATGTGCCCGGACGCAACAACTCACCAACCACCCCGTAAGTCGCTTTCGTCTGTGCTACAGTCCACATGCACCACTAAGACACATTGACTTTTCATTATTGTTTTCGGTTACGACACACAACTGCGTCCACCATCGAAAACCATGGGAAAGGAACAACGAAGCCCCACCCACAAACTCTAACCCTCCTACCACGTGATAGGGAACGCACCTCAGAGCGCCGCCCACCAACTCGAAACATCCTCCCACGTCCACCCTCGCGCTCGAGGCACGGCTTACTCATGTGCCCGCCCCCAACAGCTCACCAAACACATACTCACTCGCTTTGGTCTGTGCTACAGTCCACATCCAGCTGTGAGCCACGTTGACTGTTCATTTGCCCTCCATGACCACCGCTTCAAATGTATTTCATGGAAACAACACTTCTTTTAATGTTATACAAATTGTTGCATCAGGTAACTGTTTGTTTCTATCAGTCGGGTTTTTCTGGAAAAATGTCATTGACGAAACTGTTGCTGTCAAACTTCGCAACATGGCTGTTGGCTTTGTTTGCCAACAGTGGGATAACTTCGGCGGCATGGTGTCTGTTGTTGTTAGTCACAGAAGCATTGTTATACAGTCTGCTCAACAATACGCCGACTACATGAATACCTCCGGAGTCTATGGTGGCGAGGCAGAAATTATGGCAATGTCCCAAATGCTTCCAGCTACTATCACCATTTACTTCCAAGAACGTCCTCATGCCTCTCCTCGAGTTTACAATCCGGCCCAACGTCTCTCCATATTCCTGCTCTTTAGCGGTCCTTTGGATCATGGGCATTACGAGGTTCTCATGCCTCTCAAATACACACGTGATAACCTTCTGGTGACATCTTTTGACGCTGCCGGTATGTGCACACAGGGTGCAAACCCACTTGCTCGCCACACTAATGTGACGTCAACTTGCCCACTCTCCTCTACCTGAAAAACATTTAAAGACACACTCCCCTGAATAAACACATTCCACACAGGACTTTCAATGCACCTTTTGTTCCAAAAGCTTCTGAGTGCAGAGATATCTGAACGCACATTTAAAAAAACACAAAACTAACTGAATGATGCAATGTGAACATTGCCAGCAATGCTTCAAAACAACTCACACTCTCAAGAAACACTTACGAACTCATTGCACTCTCACCTTCAATTGCACATTTTGTAACGAGGACTTCACAGGTGAGATGGATCTCCACAACCATATGCAGATCCATTCAACACAAACATTTGTATGCAAAATTTGCGACAAACACTTTCACGCACGCAGATACCTTACTAACCATCTCAAAACACATTCCCTGATGAATTCTTTTCAGTGTCAACACTGCTCCAAAACCTTCACGCGCCAGAAATATCTCAAAGCACATTTAAACACACACTCCACTGAACAAACGCATTCCAAACAGATCTTTCAATGCACCATTTGTTCAAAAATGTTCCGAGTGCAGAGATATCTCAACATGCATTTAAAAACACACTCCACTGAACGAATTATGCAATGTGAACATTGCCAGCAATGCTTCAAAACAACTCATTCCAATTCCCTTCAGTGTCAACACAGCACTAAATCGTTCATGCACAAACATCGCATTCAGTTTTCTGCAGCTTTTCAAGAAGATACTGCCATTCACATCCAAGAACATAACATTGGCCTACCTACCGCACTATGTGCTTCTTGCAATGCTCTTCATTGGCCAGCAGAGGTCAACACATCCGGACATTACACTAAGTGTTGTCATGTCGGCAAGGTGTCTTTGCCACCGCTATCCAAACCTCCTCTTTTTTTAGAAGACCTCTTGACTGACAAGAACCTGCTGTCCCGAAATTACTGTGATCATATCAGGGAATACAACTCTGCTTTAGCTTTCGCGTCAATGGGCGCACACATCGCTCAACCATCTGGACAAGGACCGTATGCTTTCAGAATCCACGGTCAAATTTATCACCAGGTCTCTCCTTTATATACCAATCCTGACACATCACCACAATACAGTCAGCTATATATCTTTGATTCTGCTGAGGCTACCAGTCAACGTTTGCAAAAGGAATGTAATAGCGCTTTCAGTGACATTTTGTTGCTGCAACTAGACAACATGATACGACAGGTTAATCCCTTCGCAAAGTCTTCATGCAAATGCATGGCATTATCACTCACAGTAACCCTGTTACTGCTGTACGAATTGTGTTCATGGAAAATCCAAGTCTGGATATGAGAAGGTATAACGCCCCGTCCTGTCAAACTGATGTTGCTGCTATCTTTGTAGGTGAAGACGGGGAACCTCCTGCACAACGCGACATTTGCATATATCCAAGGGGAGATGCTTGCAAGCGTATCTCTGTTCTCAATATGAACTGTGACCCCATGGTTTATCCACTGCTGTTCCCTTATGGAGATCCAGGCTGGCACATACAATTGACCCATGTTGAGGAAAAGCGAACCGCGAAAAGAACGCGAGTCACACAGCTCCAATTTTATGCTTTCAGGCTTGCCATGAGATCTTCATTTAATGTCTTGCATTCCAGTGGCAAACTCTTCCAGCAATACATCGTCGACGCATATGTCAGAACAGAAGGTGCGCGTTTACATTACCTATGGTCCCATCAACAAGATTTGCGTGTAGAGCAATACAGGGGACTTATGGATGCTGTCACTGCGAAAGCACATCACCATGACCTCCGCCCTGAACAATTGATCATTCTTCCCTCTACCTTTCAAGGCAGTCCAAGGTACATGCAACAGAACTACCAAGACGCGATGGCAATTGTCCGCAAATGTGGAAAGCCTGAGTTATTCTTAACCTTCACCTGCAATCCTGATTGGCCGGAAATCTGCAATGCCATTTCCCATCATGAGCAAATAGAACACAGGCCTGACATCGTTGCTCGTGTCTTTCATATAAAACTGCGACATTTTCTAACAGATATTCTGGAAAAGAATATTTTTGGCAATATTCTCGCTTACATCTTTGTCATTGAATTCCAAAAATGAAGATTGCCTCATTGCCATATGCTACTTACACTTGACTCACAATCCAAAATAAGGACCAAGGATGATATGGACAAATACTTCTGCGGTGAGCTTCCAAATCCTGAAATACACCCTCGACTTTTCCAAATTGTCACTAAATGCATGGTGCATGGTCTGTGTGGCACGCTCAACACCAAATCACCTTGCATGAAAGATGGCACGTGTACCAAAAATTTCCCGAAAGACTACAACGTTCAGACTCAAGAAAACACACAAGGATACCCCATATAATGTACCGCCGAAGACAAGGGAGAACTGCCGTTGTTGGCAAATACGATATCGACAACCGTTGGATAGTTCCTTACAATCCGTGGCTTTCTCAGAAATTCAATGCTCATATTAACGTTGAAGTTTGCGCGTCCATTCAATGTATCAAGTATCTTTATAAGTATGTGTACAAAGGACACGGTGCTGCATCCATTGCACTTTACAGGGAGCCAGCCGATGATATTTTTCAACATGACGAAATACAGACTTTCCTTGATGGTAGGTATGTTAGTGCTCCTGAGGCTATGTGGCGTTTGAACGAGTACAGCCTTTCAGAAAAATCTCATGTGATTACACGATTACCAGTTCATTTGCCGGAACAACAAATCATCTTCTTTCATGAGGGTCACGAGGAACAAGCGCTTCAAAGACACGCCCACAAACACACTATGCTGTTAGCATGGTTTGAACTCAACAAAACAGATCCTGAAGCTGTAGAGTTACATTACACTGATGTTCCCCAACATTACACATTTCAAAAATCCTCTGTAAAATGGAAAAAGAGAATCAGAGGAGGCAGAAAAGTGATCGGTAGAATGCCTGTTGTTGCCATTAACGACACCGAACGTTATTACCTCAGACTTCTCCTTACCCGTTCCGTGGGTGTCACAAGTTTTCACCATCTACGAACAGTCAACGGCGTCGAATGTGACACTTTCAAAGAAGCTTGCCAACAATTAGGTCTTCTTAAAGACGACAAGATTTGGCATGATACTCTTTCAGAGGCATCCCAGATACGAATACCACGATTCTTGTGAGAAATGTTCGTTTTCATCTGTGTCTTCGGCGAACCACACAATGTTTCACACACTTTGGGACACGCATAAACTCTCCCTTTCTGAGGACTTTCTCACAAAATATTTCACAACCACCGCTTGCATGTATGCTCTCGCTGGCATTAATGACATGCTGCAACCACATGGCCTCAACCTGCACAAATTACACCTACCCCCCACTGATATTCCTCCACTGTGCCATTCATCTCCCACCTTCGACACTCAGGCTGAACACTCACACGCTATAGAACACTATGACAAACTCAACACAGAACAGAAACACGCTGTTGATACTGTTTTACACGCTGCATATAGCAATTCCCATCCCCGATGATTCTTCTTAGATGGTCCTGCAGGAACAGGGAAAACCTTTGTGTACAAAACCCTGATTCATACCATCAGAGCTAGGGGAGACATTCCTACAACCGTAGCATCTACAGGAATAGCTGCAACATTATTACCAGGTGGACGAACTGCCCATTCTGTTTTTAAAATACCGTTGAAGCTGCATACTACTTCCACATGTAACATCAAACCTACCTCGCCACATGCTCAACATCTTCTACAATCCAAAATTATTATATGGGACGAGGTGCCAATGACACACGCATATGCATTCCAGGCAGTTGACAGGTTATTACGTGACCTTATGGGTGACACGCAGCCTTTTGGAGGCAAAACAATACTATTGGGTGGAGATTTCTGACAAATACTCCCCGTCATTATGCGTGGCTCCCGCGCGTTTACTCTCACCAGTTGCATTAACAAGCACCCTTTGTGGCGTCACATGCATGTTCTTACACTGACAACAAATATGAGAGCTCTTCCTGTACAACAACATTTCACACAATGGCTCCTCAATGTTGGAGACGGGATAAAAGGAACACCTGTGACATTGCCTTCACATTGTTTTCCTTTAATTTCTGATCCCGTTCAACAACTGTATGGCGACATCGACTTCTCAACTGTCACTCTGGAACAACTCAGCACGCGAGCTATATTAAGCGTCACCAACGAAGACTTGCTATACCTTAATGAACAAGTGCTGAAACTTATCCCTACCAACGAGGTGACTTTCACGAGTGTGGACTCCATCGTCACAGATGATCCTGCAGATCAACTTTCATTCCCCGAGGAATTTCTTAATAGTCTTACTCCCACTGGCATGCCTCCGCATAAACTCAGAATTAAAATTGGATCCGTCATCATGCTTCTCAGAAACCTCCTGCCTGCAAAAGGTCTTTGTAATGGCACTAGACTGTCTGTTACCAGCATTCACCGCACTGTACTGGAGTGTAAAACTATCACAGCTGCTACCTCACAAACTGTCCTTATTACCTGGATATGCCTGACCCCGTCAGATGATTCAAATTTGCCTTTTACGTTTACACAAAGACAATTTCCAATTAGATTGGCATTTGCGATGACAATTAATAAGGCACAGGGCCAAACTTTCAAAAAGATATGCCTGTATCTGCCAAAACCAGTCTTCAGTCACGGACAATTGTATGTTGCTCTCTCCAGAGTTCCATCTTTTCATTCACTTACTGTTGTATCCTCAAACCCACCCCTTTTAGACAAATGTGTCTTTCCAGAAGTGTTCAGCCATCAATAAATAATTATGTGGTGTATGTCACGCCGCGGGTTCGCTATTGTGTTGTATGTTGCCCTCTCCAGAGTTCCATCTTTTCATTCACTTACTGTTGTATCCTCAAATCCACCCCTTTTAGACAACTGTGTCTTTCCGGAAGTGTTTAGCCATCAATAAATAATTATGCGTGAGATTGAGAATTAACAGGTCTGTGATGCCCTTGGATGTCCCGTACTGCACGCGCGCTACACTGAATGGATCAATGTGTGTCTACTCAGCGCTGAGAGACGTGAGTTGGCCGTTGAACCCCATTTGTGCTGGAGACCGGGGCTTGCAATTGTTCCCCACGAACAAGGAATACCCAGTAAGTGCG